>NC_050098.1:143365781-143668812 GCF_902167145.1 Zea mays
CATAAGGTAAGTGCAAAGGTTACTTTGAATTAAACAATTTACATTTCATAAGATATGCATGGATTGCTTTCTTCTAATTTTAACATTTTGGGCCACGCTTGCACCACATGTTTTGTTTTTGCAAAATCTTTTGGAAATTCTTTTCAAAGTCTTTTTGCAAATAGTCAAAGGTAAATGAATATATTTTTGAGAAGCATTTTCAAGATTTGAAATTTTCTCCCCCTGTTTCAAATGCTTTTCCTTTGACTAAACAAAACTCCCCCTTAATGAAATTCTCCTCTTAGTGTTCAAGAGGGTTTTAGATATTAATTTTGAAAGAAGTCATACCTATTTGAAATTATATAAAAAATAAGATACCAATTAAAAAACTTCTTTAATACAAATTGAAAGACTACATTTTTGAAATTAGTGGTGGTGCGGTGGTGCGGTCCTTTTGCTTTGGGCTAATACTTTCTCCCCATTTGACATGAATCGCCAAAAATGGATACTTGTTAGTGAAATATAAGCCCTTTTACTTGCTCTCCCCCTTTGGCAAACAATATATGAGTGAAGATTATACCAAATTGGAGAACGGTGCGGAGCGACGGCGAAGTGTAAATAACATGATGGAGTGGAGTGGAAGCCTTGTCTTCGCCGAGGACTCCATTTCCCTTTCAATCTATGACTTAGCATGTAATACACTTGAAAACCACACTAGTCATAGCACATGAAAGAGAGATGAACAAAGGTATATAAATGAGCTATGTGTGCAAAATATCAATCAAAATTCCTAGAATCAAGAATGTTTAGCTCATGCCTAAGTTTGGTAAAAGTTTTATCATCTAGTGGCTTGGTATAGATATCGGCTAATTGTTCTTTGGTGCTAACATATGCAATTTCGATATCCCCCCGTTGTTGGTGATCCCCCAAAAAGTGATACCGAATGGCTATGTGCTTAGTGTGGCTGTGCTCAACGGGATTATCTGCCATGCGAATTGCACTCTCATTATCACATAGGAGAGGGACTTTGGTTAATTTGTAGCCATAGTCCCTAAGGGTTTGCCTCATCCAAAGCAATTGCGCGCAACAATGACCTGCGGCAATATACTTGGCTTCGGCAGTAGAAAGAGCTACTGAATTTTGCTTCTTTGAAGCCCAAGACACCAGGGATCTTCCCAAGAACTGACAAGTCCCTGATGTGCTCTTTCTATCAATTTTACACCCTGCCTAATCAGCATCTGAATAACCAATTAAATCAAATGTGGATCTCTTGGGGTACCAAAGACCAAACTTAGGAGTATGAACTAAATATCTCAAGATTCGTTTTACGGCCCTAAGGTGAACTTCCTTAGGATCGGCTTGGAATCTTGCACACATGCATACGGAAAAGCATAATATTCGGTCGAGATGCACATAAATAAAGTAGAGATCCTATCATCGACCGGTATAACTTTTGTTCTATGGATTTACCTCCTGTGTCGAGGTCGAGATGCCCATTGGTTCCCATGGGTGTCTTGATGGGCTTGGCATCCTTCATCCCAAACTTGGTGAGTATGTCTTGAATGTACTTCGTTTGGCTGATGAAGGTGCCCTCTTGGAGTTGCTTGACTTGAAATCCTAGAAAATACTTCAACTCCCCCATCATAGACATCTCGAATTTTTGAACCATAATCCTACTAAACTTTTCACATGTAGATTTGTTAGTAGATCCAAATATGATATCATCAACATATATTTGGCATACAAACAAATCATTTGCAATAGTTTTAGTAAAGAGAGTAGGATCGGCTTTTCCGACTTTGAAGCCATTAGCTATAAGAAAATCTCTTAGGCATTCATACCATGCTCTTGGGGCTTGCTTGAGCCCATAAAGCGCCTTAGAGAGTTTATAGACATGGTTAGGATACTCACTATCTTCAAAGCCGGGAGGTTGCTCAACATAGACCTCTTCCTTGATTGGTCCATTGACGAAGGCACTTTTCACGTCCATTTGGTAAAGCTTAAAGCCATGGTAAGTAGCATAGGCAAGTAGAATGCGAATTGACTCAAGCCTAGCTACGGGTGCATAGGTTTCACCGAAATCCAAACCTTCGACTTGTGAATATCCCTTGGCCACAAGTCGGGCTTTGTTCCTTGTCATCACACCATGCTCATCTTGCTTGTTGCGGAAGACCCATTTGGTTCCTACAACATTTTGGTTAGGACGTGGAACAAGATGTCATACCTCATTCCTCGTGAAGTTGTTGAGCTCCTCTTGCATTGCCAACACCCAATCCGAATCTCTTAATGCATCTTCCACCCTGTATGGCTTAATAGAAGATACAAAAGAGTAATGTTCACAAAAATGAGCGACATGAGATCGAGTGGTTACCCCCTTATGAATATCGCCGAGGATGGAGTTCACGGGGTGATCTCGTTGTATCGCTTGGTGGACTCTTGGGTGTGGCGGTGCGGGACCCTCATCATCTTCCTTGTCTAGATCATTGGCATCTCCCCCTTGATCATTGTCCTCCTCTTGAGGTGGCTCTTCTTGATCTTCATTTTCATCATATTGAGCTTGATCCTCATCTTGGGTTGGTGGAGATGCTTGATTTGAAGATGATGGTTGATCTTGTCCATGTGGAGGCTCTTCGGATTCCTTAGGACACATATCCCCAATGGACATGTTCCTTAGCGCGATGCACGGAGCCTCTTCATCATCTAGCTCATCAAGATCAACTTGCTCTACTTGAGAGTCGTTAGTCTCATCAAACACAATGTCACAAGAGACTTCAACTAGTCCAGTGGACTTGTTAAAGACTCTATATGCCCTTGTGTTTGAATCATAACCAAGTAAAAAGCCTTCTACATCCTTAGGAGCAAATTTAGATTTTCTACCTCTTCTAACAAGAATAAAGCATTTGCTACCAAAGATTCTAAAATATGAAATATTGGGCTTTTTACCAGTGAGGAGTTCATACAATATTTTCTTGAGGATTCGGTGAAGGTAGAGACGGTTGATGGCGTAGCAAGCGGTGTTGACTGCTTCCGCCCAAAACCGGTCCGAAGTCTTGTACTCATCAAGCATGGTCCTCGCCATGTCAAGTAGAGTTCTATTCTTCCTCTCTACTACACCATTTTGTTGTGGTGTGCAGGGAGAAGAGAACTCATGCTTGATGCCCTCATCCTCAAGAAAGCCTTCTATTTGTGAGTTCTTGAACTCCGTTCCGTTGTCGCTTCTGATCTTTTTGATCCTTAAGCCGAACTCATTTTGAGCTCGTCTCAAGAATCCCTTTAAGGTCTCTTGGGTTTGAGATTTATCCTGCAAAAAGAACACCCAAGTGAAGCGAGAATAATCATCCACAATAACTAGACAGTACTTACTCCCGCCGATGCTTATGTAAGCTATCAGGCCGAATAGGTCCATGTGGAGTAGCTCAAGCGGCCTGTCAGTCGTCATGATGTTCTTGTGTGGATGATGAACACCGACTTGCTTTCCTGCTTGACATGCGCTACAAATCCTGTCTTGCTCAAAATGAACATTTGTTAGTCCGAAAATGTGTTCTCCCTTTAGAAGCTTGTGAAGATTCTTCATCCCAACGTGGGCTAGTCGGCGATGCCAGAGCCAACCCATGTTAGTCTTAGCAATTAAGCAAGTGTCGAGTTCAACTCTGTTAAAATCAACTAACTATAGCTGACCCTCTAACACTCCCTTAAATGCTACTGAATCATCATTTCTTCTAAAGACAGTAACACCTATATCCGTTAAAAGACAATTGTAGCCCATTTTGCATAATTGAGAAACTGAAAGCAAGTTATAGTCTAAAGAATCTACAAGAAAAACATTGGAAATAGAATGGTCAGGAGATATAGCAATTTTACCAAGTCCTTTGACCAAACCTTGATTTCCATCCCCGAATGTGATAGCTCTTTGGGGATCATGGTTTTTCTCATAGGATGAGAACATCCTTTTCTCCCCAGTCATGTGGTTTGTGCACCCGCTATCAATTATCCAACTTGAGCCCCCGGATGCATAAACCTACAAAACAAATTTAGGCCTTGTTCTTAGGTACCCAAACGGTCTTGGGTCCTTTCACATTGGAAATAAGCACCTTGGGTACCCAAAAACAAGTCTTTGACCCCTTGTGTTTGGCCCCAACATACTTGGCAACTACTTTGCCTGATTTGTTAGTTAGAACATATGAAGCATCAAAATTCTTAAATGAAATATTAGGTTCATTTGATGCTATAGGAGATTTCTTTTTAGGCAATTTAACATGGGTTGATTGCCTAGAGCTAGATGCCTCACTCTTATACATAAAAGCATGATGAGAGCCAGAGTGAGACTTCCTAGAATGAATTCTCCTAATTTTATGTTCGGGATAACCGGCAGGATATAAAATGTAACCCTCGTTATCCTGAGCCATGGGAGCTTTGCCCTTAACAAAGTTGGACAAATTCTTAGGGGCATTGAGCTTGACATTGCCTCCCTGTTGGAAGCCAATGCCATCCTTAATACCAGGGCATCTCCCACTATAGAGCATACTTCTAGCAAATTTAAAATTTTCATTTTCTAAGTCATGCTCATTAATTTTGGCACTAAGTTGAGCTATGTGATCATTTTGTTGTTTAATTAAAGCTAGGTGATCATGAATAGCATCAACATTAATATCTCTACATCTAGTACAAATAGTAACATGCTCAATGGTAGATGTAGGGGATTTGCAAATATTTAGTTCATTAATCTTAGCATGTAAAATAGCATTTTCATTCTTAAAATTGGAAATAACATCATTGCAAACATTTAAATCTTTAGCCTTAGCAATTAATTTTTCATTCTCAATTTTAAGGCTAGGGAGAGATGCATTCAATTTGTCAATCTTAGTAATCAAATTATCATTATCATTTCTAAGACTAACAATTGAATCATCACAAATATCTAACTTCTCAACCTTAGCAATTAATTTTGCATTTTAATTTCTAAGGTTTGAGATAACATCATGGCAAGTGCTTAGCTCACTAGTCAAATTTCACACTTTTTCTACTTCCTGAGCATAGGCATTTTTAACCTTAACATGCTTCTTATTTTCTTTAATTAGGAAGTCCTCTTGGCTATCCAAGAGTTCATCCTTCTCATGAATAGCTCCTATTAATTTATTTAATTTTTCCTTTTGTTGCATGTTGAGGTTGGCAAAAAGAGCAAGCAAATTATCCTCATCATCACTAGAGTTATCCTCATCACTAGATGTTGCATACTTAGTGGAGGCTCTAGATTTTACCTTCTTTTTGCCGTCCCTTGCTATGAGGCACTTGTGGCCGATGTTGGGGAAGAGGAGACCCTTGTTGACGGCGATGTTGGCGGCATCCTCATCGGAGGAGGAGTCGGTGGAGCTCTCATCGGAGTCCCACTCCTGGCAAACATGGGTGTCGCTGCCCTTCTTCTTGTAATACTTCTTCTTCTCCTTCCTTCTTCCCTTCTTGTCGTCGCCCCTATCACTATCACTTGATAAAGGACATTTAGCAATAAAATGACCAGGCTTACCACACTTGTAGCAAACTTTCTTGGAGCGGGGATTGTAGTCATTCCCCATCCTTTGCTTGAGGATTTGGCGAAAGCTTTTGATGATTAAAGCCATCTCCTCATTGTCGATCTTGGAGGCGTCGATGGGAAGCCTACTTGATGTAGACTCTTCCTTCTTCTCCTCCGTCGCTTTGAAGGCGACGGGTTGCACCTCGGGTGTGGAGGTGGCGCCTCACTCGATGATTTGTTTGGAGCCCTTGATCATGAGTTCAAAGCTCACAAACTTTCCTATCACTTCCCCGGGAGACATTAGTTTATATCTTGGATCACCACGAATTAATTGAACTTGAGTAGGATTAAGAAAAATGAGTGATCTAAGAATAACCTTGACCATCTCATGGTCATCCCACTTAGTGCTCCCGAGGTTGCGCACTTGGTTCACCAAGGTCTTTAGCCGGTTGTACATTGCTTGTGGCTCCTCCCCTTGATGAAGCATGAAGCGACCGAGCTCCTCCTCGATCGTTTCCCTCTTGGTGATCTTGGTCACCTCGTCTCCTTCATGCGTGGTCTTTAGTACATCCCAAATTTCTTTGGCACTCTTCAACCTTTGCACCTTATTATACTCCTCTCGACTTAGAGAGGCAAGGAGTATAGTAGTGGCTTGGGAGTTGAAGTGCCGGATTTGGGCTACCTTGTTCGAGTCATAGCCTTCACCCCCCACGGATGGTTCCCGCACTCCAAATTCAACAATGTCCCAAATGCTAGCGTGGAGTGAGGTTAGATGGTGCCTCATTTTATCACTCCACATACAATAATCTTCACCGTTAAAAACCAGTGGTTTGCCTAGTGGGGCGGAAAGTAAAGGAGTGCGTTTGGAAATGCGAGGATAGCGTAAGGGGATCTTACTAAACTTCTAGCGCTTATGGCGCTTAGAAGTGACGAACGGCGTGTCGGAGCCGAAGGTGGAAGGCGACGAAGAATCGGTCTCATAGTAGACCACTTTCTTCATTTTCTTCTTCTTGTCGCCACTCCGGTGCGACTTGACGCAGGGAGGTGATTCCTCCCTCTTCTTGTTGCCGGACTCTCCCGATGGAGCTTTCCCGTGGCTTATGGCGGGCTTCTCGCCGGTCACCATCTCCTTCTTGGCGTGAGCTCCCGACATCACTTCGAGCGGTTAGACTCTTAATGAAGTACCGGGCTCCGATACCAATTGAAAGTCGCCTAGAGGGGGGTGAATAGGCAAATCTGAAATTTATAAAGTTTAAGCACAACTACAAGCCGGGGTTAGCGTTAGGAATATAATCGAGTCCGAAAGATAGGGCGAAAACAAATCACAAGCGAATAAGGCGAATGACACGGTGATTTGTTTTACCGAGGTTCGGTTCTTGCAAACCTACTTCTCGTTGAGGTGGTCACAAAGACCGGGTCTCTTTCAACCCTTTCCCTCTCTCAAACGGTCACCTAGACCGAGTGAGCTTCTCTTCTCAATCAATTGGGACACTTAGTCTCCACAAGGACCACCACACAATTGGTGTCTCTTGCTTTGATTACAAAGAACTTGGAAGCAAGAATAGAGGAAGAAGAAAAGCGATCCAAGCACAAGAGCTCAAAAGAGCACAACAAAACTCTCTCTTCTAGTCACTATTGCTTTGAGTGGAATTGGGACTTGGAGAGATTTTGATTCACTCTATTTGTGTCTTGTATTGAATGCACTAGCTCTTGTATTGAATGTGTTGGCTGAAAACTTAGATGCCTTGAAGTGTTGGTGGTTGGAGGTATTTATAGCCCCAACCACCAAAGTGGTCGTTGGGGAAGGCTGCTGTCGAAGAGCGCACCGGACACTGTCCGGTGCGCCAGCCACGTCATCCAACCGTTAGGGTTCGACCGTTGGAGCTCTGACAAGTGGGGCCACCGGACAGTCCAGTGGTGCACCGGACAGGTCCTGTTCACTGTCCAGTGCGCCATCTGGCGCCTGCTCTGACTCTGCGCGCACAGTACGCACTGTTCACTGTTCACTTTTGCAGTCGACCGTTGGCGTTGTAGCCGTTACTCCGCTTGGCACACCGGACAGTCCGATGAATTATAGCGGAGGGCATTTCCAGAAACCCGAAGGTGACAAGTTCGAAGTTGATCTCCCTGGTGCACCAGACGCTGTCCGGTGGCACACCGGACAGTCCGGTGCGCCAGACCAGGGCAGCCTTCGGTTGTCTTTTGCTCTTTTTATTTGAACCCTTTCTTGGACTTTTTATTGGTTTGTTGTGAACCTTTGGCACCTGTAGAACTTATAATATTGAGCAAACTAGTTAGTCCAATAATTTGTGTTGGGCAATTCAACCACCAAAATCATTTAGGAAAAGGTGTGAGCCTATTTCCCTTTCAATCACTTGTCTCAATTGTGAAACTTGGAGAGATTAGAAGCTTTGATTGTGTCTTTGAATGGATTGTTAGCTCTTGTATTGAATGTGAAGGATTGGAGTGCTTGGGTGAAGTGAATGGAGGTGGTTGGGGTTGTATTTATAGCCCCCAACCACTTCCTAGCCGTTGCTCCCTTTCCGCCGACCGCGGACGGTCCGCACCCCTGGTTCGGACTGTCCGCCCCTGCACATCAATGACTGAAATCGCAACGGTCAGCAGTAACGGCTATATCAATAGCTACTATGCATTAAATGTGTCGTCAGATGTCAGGTACCGCAGTCGTGGACGGTCCGGCCGTGCACCCCGAACGGTCCGGCCGTGCACCCCGAACGGTCCGCAAGGACGCTTAAAATTCATTTTACCGAACTCGTCACCTTTGGGTTTTCTGGTTTTTCACCGACCGGACGGTCCGCGCCTGAGGCCGGACGGTCCGCGTTTGGTATCGGACGGTCCGTAGTGTTGACTTGTGTTTATGCAGTGTTCCTGTCCGAGGGTCACCCTGGTGTCGCGGACTGTCCGCCGCAAGGGTCCGGACGGTCCGCCCTTAGGTGTTTTTCCAGAAAAGCTTCTCCTGTCCGGAATAATCTACGGTATTCCGGACAGTCGACTTAGAATGGTTGTAGATGAACTTATGCACCTGTGAAATGATCAACTAGGCAAACTGGTTAGTCCACAAAGTTTGTGATGGTCGTCAAACACCAAAATCGATTATAGGAAATGTTTGAGACTATTTTCCTTCCAACTATTTTCTCAGAATCTGCATTTAGCCATTGTGGCAGGATAATCGAGGAACGACGACAATGCCTAACACCAGAAATGGTTGAGATGCTACTATGCATTAAAAATTGGGAACTTGGTGAAACTAGAGGCCAGCACTTTACACAGGACCAAGAACTTGAAGATGCATTTGAAGGCCTTTATCTTGTTGACTCCCAAGGGCCCTAGACTTTGTAATCTTGCATTTGTGCTCTGCTGATCTGGTCTGATACTGATGTAACTGATCAATGAACTAATTGTATTAGAACTGGATTGTACTCTTTTTTTCCTTTATATGGTTTTCTCATAAGGCGAGTTTTTACCTAGAAAGGTTTTTAATAAGACAGCCATTGCACAAACAGCTATAATATTTTATTTAAAGTCTATGAGACTGACTCCGTGTGTGCTACTGCCTACTGGCTACTACTATCTGTGAAATTGTGACCTGTGAACTTTGAAATGTGAAATTTGTGACTTGAGAACTATGATTTTATGACATATGAAGTTGTGAACTGTGTATTTGATACCTGTGTGAATTTATGACCTATTTAGGCCTTGTTCGTTTACACCAATCCAGCTCTGGATTGACATGGATTGGAATTAAATACATGTCACAATCTATGTCCCAAAATAATCCAAGCCTACTCATTTTTTTATTTGGTTAAACCCATCATAGATTATAACCCAAGGATTTAGGAAATTTTTAAACTATGGAAGACATGAATTCTATTCATAGCTTATTAGGTATGGAATAAATCCATGAATATATTGCACAAGTTTATATTAGAATTCATGAATCAAAAGAATAACTAGTTTTGAGAGATACATGGATTAAATGGTAGATTTAATCTCACTATGGGATTGAGTGTGATATATGGATTTATTCAATCCAAATCCGGATTAAATCCATGGTGGATCTATATATATTGGTGTGCTCTTAGCTCGGTTGTGTAGGTGGGCCATGTTTGACGTGCCGAGCTGGCACGATCGGACCTTTTACCCGTGCCGTGCTCGTGCAAGGGGTGTTGCCCGTCAGGAGGCACCGTGAGTTAATCGGACTCAATTGGACCGGACTCCTCGGATCGCGCCGTGCCGCCGTTTGGATTTCTATACCTGCACCTGTGGCCTGTGGGGAGTGGGGACTGCGAATGACATTCTTGCATCCCTCCTCACCAATCAAGGCGGCAACATACCGGCCCTTTGGCCTTCCATGAACATGAACGCGGCGGAACGCCACGCCGGCGTGCACTACTCACCTGCATGAATTCGCCGCCCACTCACAGCGCCAACCCAACTTGAATGCACGCACTACCATCAATTCGCCGCCGCGGCCATCCCTTCTGCCAGCTGCTATTTATACGCCTCGCCCCGCTCCA
Organism: Zea mays; assembly: GCF_902167145.1. Taxonomy (NCBI): domain Eukaryota; kingdom Viridiplantae; phylum Streptophyta; class Magnoliopsida; order Poales; family Poaceae; genus Zea; species Zea mays. The sequence goes on from NC_050098.1 coordinate 143,375,808, forward strand.
GTCTCAGCAGAACCACCAGTCCTCCACTCCATCTTCTACTCCGACCACAACCACAGCGACCACGACCGTGCACGTACGTACAGGAGCACACCAGGCAACGGCAATGGAAGCACCACGCCCGCGTCTCCCCATCGTCGCCGCGCTGTCGGCGGCGCTGCTCCTCGTCCTCGCCCACGCCCACGGCGCTGCCTCCTCCCCCGCTGGCGGCCCGACGCCCGTCGCCGTGCGGCCCTGGGTGGCGCGGCTGCAGGCACTCCACGACCTGTCCGTGTCCGGCGAGCAGCAGCAGGGCGGCGGGTTCGGGGAGTGCTGGGGCGCCGTGATGGGGCTGAGCTCGTGCTACGGCGAGATCCTGCTCTTCTTCGTCAACGGCGAGTCGTACATCGGGCCCGACTGCTGCGTCGCCATCCGCGGCGCCACGCGCTACTGCTGGCCCGCCATGCTCGCCTCCGTCGGCTTCACCGCCGAGGAGGCCGACGTGCTGCGCGGCTTCTGCGACGGCGAGGAGGCGGAGGCCACCCGCGCGCCGCCGCCTGCTGTGCCCGCTCCTCCCGCCCGGGGACTGGGCCAGCTGGCTGCCGTAGCCGTGAGGGGGTGAGCTGGTACCTCCGCCGGAATCGAGGTCGTCGAATAAGCTAGGCACGCGTGGTGTGGCGTGTGGGTAGTGGTTTTTGTACAAAACAAACACGGTGACTGACTGGCTCACTGCATCAGGTCCAGGTCGTATCAGCACTGCCACGCCAATAAAACTGGGTGTTCATAGTTCTTGTTTTTTTTTGTCTCTTTTATTTTGCGCACTGCATGTTCGTATTTCTGTGTTTCTTCTCGATTTCGAGAGGAGTCCGTGTATCGTGTTCGTGAAAGCGAAAGGGTGAGCACGGAGCGTGCTAATGGGCCTGTTTCTGTAGTTTTGTTCGGCACAAGCTATAGCCCATCCATCAGGTTCGCAGGCCGAAACGATCTCGTCCCCGTGACAGCCAGCTTGTTGCAGCCGTACTGGGCTCCGAGAAGAAGCACCACCTCTTCGGCTAATCTTCCCATCCATGGAGGTGCACGGCCACAAGTAGTGTGTACACGTATTAATACTTGTATCCAGCATACGGACGTATAATAATCTATCTACCGTAACGTGCGCTACGCGTGTGTGCGAGGGAGAGAGGTGGGTCCGTGTGCATGGTGAGTTGTGTAGCATTTATATATGTATATTATTATATAAACATCATAGTCAAATAGTTTTAATTATTATAGGAACAATTGGATCTATACCATTAAAAGATCCAAACTTTAGATATATACCATGGACCCCACATGTCATTGACTCATGTGGACCCACATGTAAGTGAGATAGTAATGGTATGGATCCAAAGTGGTGATCTTTTAATGGTATGGATCCAAATTTCCCTTTATTATAATATATACTTCATAATATGGGTGTGGGCGTGTGGCAAGGTACGTAGCTGGTCATTTGTCCTTATGGTGCTACATGGAAACCTAAGTTGGATTCTACTTTAGAGATGAGCTTTGCTCTCTTCACCTAGGAAAACATAATAAAATCTAGAAACGCCATAAGGTGGTTCATATTAGCATATATGCTTGTATTTTTCTAGGTTTAGGTGTTTATGTGAATGCATAAGTAATTGCTCATGGTGGTAGTGGTCAGTACTACGAGCGTCAATGTATGTGCTATGTAATTAGTAAAAGCCTGTATATGTTCTTATGTGAGAAGACTCAGCCTTCGTCCTCACATTTACGTAATTGTATACTATGTCAGTTGAGATTAAACATCTAAGCTTTCATAGCTCAGTTGGTTAGAGCACCCGTTTAGTAAGCGGGAGGTCTTGAGTTCAACTCTCAATGAAAGCATATTTTTTGATATCTGCCCCTCTTTTTTTGTTTGCTTTAAACTTGAACGATACTTTGCCATTACATTTCTTTCTTTCTCGACAAAAAAAAAGTATTGAAGTGGATTTGTCCTTGCAAAATGTCATTATTAGATTATTAACCAATCGTAAATGATAACTGAAGGGAATTGGACATAACTAGACAATTAGTTATTCAGGTTCATCATCTCAGGGGTCATGTTCCTGTCCACGCACACCGACAACGGGTTCCTTCTGTTTTCCACTGTCGCCGCAGGCCGCAGCAGCAGCACACGACGACATGCTGCTCCATGCTAACAGGACGAGTTCTATTGAGTGGCTTGCTGGGGGATTTGATTCGACATCAACGTCCGTCGATAGGCTGCGACAATGTTCTCCCATGGTAAATTTCCAATGTATGTCTTAAGGGAATTCTGTGTACATTCCAAATCATAAGTCGTCGTAGCTTTTCAAAACCATGGGCGGATCCAAGGCCCGGGCAGGGTGGGCTATTGCCCAGGCTTGGTCTCCAGCAGACCCATTATATATAGGTATTTTATCCTTTTTGTCACACTCTATTTAGTCATACGTCTAAACTCTAGTGTAACCCTAGTGTAGCGCTAGATAGTTACACGCGCCGCCACATCTGCTCGTCCACAAAAAAACGCAGCCTTTGTCATCCCCTGGACCCTGGTGGCGTGGAGCAGTAGCAGGTCTGCAGGTGCGTGGAGCACTGGAGCATGTGGCCTTACTTGCGGCGACGAGTGAATAGATTAGTACAAACCTGCTACATGCCTACATCCGTGCAACCCACCACAAAAAGGCACTGCTGGCCTGCTTCTCCTGATAGGAATAGTAGATTAGTATTCTTAGTAGTACTAGGCAACCATTCATCTCACCAGTAAACTGTTCATAATTTTTGGTGTGGTCAAGGCAGCCTTACTGCTCCTAAGAGGTATTTCAAGTCTTATCAATTTATTTATATACAAGCTTATTGAGTTGTCATTAATACTGCCAGTTTCAACAGTATCGGTTGAAAGAGCCTTACCTGCAATGAAAATAATTAAGAATAAACTGCGCAACAGAATTTTAGATGAATGATTCAATCACTTGATGGTGTGTTATACAAAGCGGGAATTATTCAAAGCACTTGATAATTCTACCATAACACGACGCTTTCAGAGTATAAAAACTCGAAAAATGAGTCTACCTCGTGTTATACGAGACTAGCACATTATATACATGTAAGCAATTCTTTAAGTACTTTATAGTATATGTATTATTTTTTTACATCATATGATCTTTTAAAGCTGCCCAGGCTTCTAAAAATTTCTGGCTCCGCCACTGTTCAAAACGTATATTTTTTGTTATGTATATAGAAGTTTAATGTCTTAAAAGAACAAAATAACTTAAAAGTTAAAATAGGAGGTAATCGAGTGAATTTCACGCCTTGGTATGCTCGCTCATGCGATCTAGGTGGTCAATGACGACTTTGTAGCATTCAGTGACCGGAGAGGTAGGACTCTCATTCTCACAGACCTCGACGCTTTGCCAATTCATTAACACAATGTGCATGTGAGAGCTAGTTTAGAAACTCAATTTTTCCAAGGAATTACTATTTTTCAAAGAAAAAATGCACTAATTTTCCTTGGGAAAATAAAAATCTTTTAAAAAAATGGTTTTCCAAACTAGCTTAAAATATTATTTACCAAACCAAAAGGAAGAGCTTTGTAGCTCAGTTGGTTACAACGCCTATTAGTAGCACACGAACCATTGGTCCTCGCGTCGCCCCTACTCCCCTCTACCTTCTCGTCATCGGAGCAAGCAGGTTGTTCGCACGGCTCACATTGAAGGTGGCGGCAACAAGTTTCTCGTTTCTCGCTTTTTTCCGTTTCGTTTGCTGCCACGCACACCGTGGCGGCGTTCGAGGTGGTTGAGCTGCTACGCGCCCGGACAGCACCCGTGTAGCGGCGGCGATAGCTCGTCCCGCCGCATGGTGGTTCGCGACGGTGGCGATTATGCTCCATCGCGTGTGCTCATGCCTACTCACGACGGCGATGGGGATCACGCGCCTACTCTCCCGTCGAGCAGTGGCCTCAGGGTTCGACGGATCTGCATCTAGCCCTCCCTCAACGGATCTGTGCCATGGGGTGGTGGTCCTTGCGGAAAGGAGGGATGCAACCTTGGGAGGCTGCTCGCATGGAGTGAGACGTTTAGTGCCCTGGCGAGGTGCGTTGGCTGGGCTACGCGGCTGACCGGGTTGGTAGCGGTGTAGGATCTAGGACATTGGCTAGAGGGGGTTGAATAGACAGTTTTAACTAAAATCAAAGACACTAGAGAAATTTAATCAAAACAACAAGAGATATAAATTTCCTAGCTTTGATAGGTTAACAAAATATGATGAGCAATTTATGTCAACACTACAAATGATAGACAATACACAAATTACTAACTACTTGCAAATAATGAGTAAAGAGTGAGAGAATGACACCAAAATTTATCCCGTGGTATCGGTGATTTTCGGATCACCCCTAATCCACGTTAAGGTGGAATTCAAGCTCTCACTTGGTCCTCTATCAAGACACGGCTTGATCTTTGAGCCAAGTAGACAAGAACTCACTCAATACTTCGATTCCACTACCGTCGCCTTTGCTGCTCCGGCAAGGTGGGCGCGAACCCCTCACAATCAACACCGCGGCTCCTCCATAATCTTTACGGAGAGCTCGATGGAGACAACACCCGAGCCGTCTAGGAGGCGACAACCTCCAAGAGTAACAAGACGATGACGCTTGCCCTGTGTACCACCTAGTGCCTCAAAAGATCATAATGGATGCAAATGCACTAGAACCTCTCAATCACTCACTAGAATGCAATCTCAAGCAACGAGTGAGAGGGTTTGAGTTAGAGGATCACAAATGAGCTCAATGTATGCTAGGAATGGTCAAGAGAGCCATCGCACACGAGCTCCACTTCTATTTATAGCCCCCAACACAAAGCTAGCCATTATGTGCAAATAGCACATGATCTATGCACACACGGACGGTCCGCGCCCCATGGCCGGACGGTCTGTCGTACCAGTAACGGCTATAATGACCGTTTGAAACATGTCAGTGCTGTCAGAAAAAGTCAAGCCCAGACGGTCTAAGACCTGTCAATATGAAATGCTAGAGCACTGACCAATTTGAACAACACGGGCGGACTGTCCGCCAACCATGGCTGGACGGTCCGCCCCAGAACCACATACTGTCCGGCTAAAAACCACGGACAGTCCGTAGTACAATGACTCAAAAACACACCGTCCCTACCCAAACTTATTTTGTCTCATGCGGACGGTTCGGCCTCTTGGTTGGCAGCGGCCGTGTGGCAGAACCGCCCGAATTATTCCAACTTAAGTGCCTAAGTCCCGCCTTAGAGGCTAGACCACACTTAAATAGGAGTAACACGTCAGTCCCTCGGATCTAGTCCGATAAAGCCACTTAACCAGGATCGAATACCACTAGCTCACTCGAAGGTGAGGCACAGAGAAATACAATAAAACATAATACCACAATTTAATAAGTATCATTAGTGATTACATTATCGGAGTTTCAGAAATAATACCCATAAATTTTAATGCAGCGGAAATAACTAACGGAGAAAACCGAGTAACATGGCGAAGCCTGGCCACGCTACTCCTCCTGGTCCTCTCCTGCGGAAGCAATAACCCACTCGACCGTCTATCCCGGTGGCAGGGATGAAGGCCAAGTCACACCATCAACCAATCATCCTAAGGAGTACCTGCAAAAATTATGCCACAAGCAAGGCTGAGTATACTAATACTCAGCTAGACTTACCCGGTGTGAGGAGTCTACTCCTCTACCTCTAGACATGCAGCTGTTTGGCTGTGGGGTTTGGTTTGCCAAAAGCACTAGCTGAGTCTAAAATCAAGTTTTAGCTTTTCAAGTTTTAGTATGATCCTTTTTGAATAAATGTGTACCTAGCTAATCATACATGATATCAAGCATTTTTATCAAACAACATCTTTTGCCAGTCACCTCATTTCCACTTATTACTCAATGCAGTACAATGGATCAAGCAGTCTCATTAGCTGCGAGAAGCAGACGATTCGAATCGAGTTTTTATCCTTGCAAGGTAAACCTAAACACACGATATGTAGGGGCACTCCGTCCCCACACACATCAACCGTCCCCATCGATTCCCTGGCAACAGATCAGGGCTCACCGCCTTGGCGTACAATGCCTCACTGACCCCGACTGCCGTCGTGCAGTGACCGCACTTGTACCCACCATAACCGGAATGGGAGACCACGTCTCAGGTCGCGTGAGGGGTAAAGTCTGCGGACAGGTTCACTCAGGTACTAGGCTTACCGATTTACCATATTTCTCGGTATGTGTTTAGTACGTTCAAACGCTTGACACAGGTATCCGCACGTTAATCCTTATTCCAATTTTCATCTCGTAGACCACGCGTCCCCATGGATCCGTGTCTACAGACCAACATTAGTATGATATGAAAGTGGGTACAATCAATGTCCTGACCTCGCGCGAGTGCTAGAAAAATCACTCGACTTCTACCGAGGTCCCTAATTAATAAAGCAGCTACTCGACCTAGCATACTAGTGTCCATCTCAAAGGGAATCCTGAGTTCATGCAACTAGGGTTTCAGGCAACTCCTACACTTAAGTGCACAGTACAAGCCTACAAACATTAAGTGTAGTAAAATAGCATATATAAACGGTTATGCATAAAACCGGGGCTTGCCTTTAATTTAACACTTAGACAGTGTTTGTTGGGGGTAGTACTCGCTTGGCGAGCATCTACTAGTTATGTCCATCATTCTTCAGGTCGTCCACCACGGCATCTTGTGGTTGGCACCACATCACTGGCTCGATCATCATCTCTCGGTCCTATATGAGGTGCAAGATGCATATGTATGAATATAATGAAAGTAGCACAAAAATAGCACAAGATATACAAAGACACAGTGGCGAACTAAACATTAATTTGGAAGACACCGTAGATAACCATACGTTAGCATTCGTTATCTACACGTTATCAGCGTCCAACATTAACACCTTTAAAAAGATAACACCATTTTATTTATTTACGCACACAACTACGACATCACAAGTAACCACACACACTAGCGTTAGCGCACTACATATCGTCGAGCGCACAACATGAACACCACTAAAAATACGACAAACATTTTGGATATTTACGCAACACAACACTACATCACAATTAACTAGAGAAAGAAACGTACAAAAATATGACACATATGTTATCTCAAGCTTAGTCATGGTAATTATATATGAATTTAGTGCTAACCAACCATTTTTAGCCAAAAGGGTGAACTAACAGTTAATTGAGCACATGCAGATTTTTTTAGGACAGCAGCACAGCAGCTACCTGTTTTAATCATAACTTTTCAAATATTAATCCAAAAATAGCAAATTAAAACTTTCTGTAAAGTTTAGAAAGTTCTCTACAACTTTGGTATTTTTACCTCCACAGGATTCAGCACTTAGCAAGGTCAAACAATGCTAACACAACAGTTCTGTCCAGATTTGGACAGATTCAGACTTGCAACTTCAAAAATTCACAACAACAGATTCAGACATCCAAACAAAGTGATTTTAGACTTTCTGGAAAGCTAATTAAATGTTCTACAAATTATTTATAAACATCCCTGGCTGGTTTAGCATGTATCAAGGGTAAAATATACTATGAAGGCTGTGCTGTCCAAAACTGGACAGATTCAGTCTTCACACTTCAAACACATGTAACTAAATCTTCAGACCACCAAAAAGAGTGATCTAAGACTTTTTGAAAAGCTTAGAAAAAGTACTACATAACTTTTATAATCACCAAGAATTGATTCTATGTTGAACTGAATCAAACAATTCAGTTTTCGAAATCTGTTCTGACAGTGGACAGAACACAGCAACCAAATTGTAAAATTCATAACTCTTAAACCGTCAGGCCTTTAGTTATGAAATTTTAACACAAGCAATATAAGAAAAGCATCTATAACTTTCTTATAATCTACAAGGACTGATTCAAACATTAACTTAAGCAAACAGTACAGTCTCTGAAATCTATACAGAAATTGGACAGATTCAGTTACTGAATTTGTAAAAAGCATAACTCCTAAACTGTCAGACCTATGGCTGTCAAATTTTAACACCTGCAAGATAATAAAGTTATCTACCACTTTTCTATAGCACATATCTACAGGAAACACAATTTTGTTCATCAAACATATAGCACGGGAAAATCACTGCGTGCAGTCCAAAACAACAATTACTAAATTCCGCTCCTATACAATTCAAAAATTGCCGCGTTCTAGAGACTTCAACCATTTTAACACTTTACCATTTTTTTGGAGTTGAAACAATCAAATTAGGACCAACAAGCAGACTTACTAACTTTTTATCCAAGTTATTTCGTGCGCTAGAATTACCACACAATTAACAAACATATTCACCAAAATAAAACACTTCGGCACACATGTCCGACATCACACAAAATCATGATGAAGCAATATTTATCTTTAGAACACCATGACATAACCATTAAATATCTAATTAGTTTTAAGGTATAACTCAAGCATTCCATGAACATGCATGATTTTATTTACTCCTAATTTTTCACTAAGTCTTGCAATTATAAAATAGGTGTTATTTTAACACCATATGAAACTATCTAATTTGGGGCTGACATTTTTATGAGGCATAGGTAATAACAATTTATGACTAAGGTATAAATTTCACATACCCAGGTTTTATATTTTATTTACTACAAAAATAACAATTTGTTAATGCAATAAAGCATGTGAGAGCAAGTTAAATCTAAAATTAATTATTTTCTGTGGATGCATGACCATATTAAGTTTCCTTAGGCTACTATCATATCATGCAAGGACAGTGGAACACCATTTTACATTTTTGCATCTATACATCATTTTTAAATCATTTAAAACTACTTAAGGTGCATTAAACAAGTTAAATCACTAACTTAATCATACATGCACAACAATTCATGACATTTTTACCATTCACCAAAAAAACACACCAAGAGTCTACTGTAAAAGTTTCAACCTATTTGGAGTACCAGAGCTACAGATCCAAAAATAACAATCAAAACAATCATCTTTTTCCTATTTAACATGTTTTAATTAACACACCAAGAAAACAGTGAACAACCTGTAAGTTTTATATTTTTCCTAGATGGAGTATGACAACATCTAACTAACAAAACAGGTTTCATCATTTTTGGATTTTTATAATTAAAATTATGGAGAGAAGCAAGTTTGTTTATTCTCTAAACCAGTTTTTAAATACGAATTTCTACAGAAAAACTTTTCCACTAAAACATGCCAACCTATAGATCCAATAGTTAGAGAATTTCATAAGGAAGCCAACAAAACAGGTTTCACGATTTTAGGAGCACTAAAACTCAATATATGAATATTCGAAGGAAGAGCAAAAATCTGCAACTTTGTGTGTTCTCACCCATGGCCTTGGGCCCACTCGTCATAGACTCAGGGGGGTCTTCTTCTACCTCCACCTCCAGCCATCACGCAGCAGCACAGGGGGCTGCCATGGCCGGCGTCCAAGGAGAGCAGAGGAGGGGCTCCTGTAGGGGGAGGGACAGCCATCACGAAGGGGAGCTGCAGCAACGGAGAAGGAGGGAGGGAGGGGCGAGCACCACCATTGGAGAGGGTGGGCGCCATGGAGGGAGGGCTGCTGCTCCATGGATGGGAGGAGAGGAGGATGGCGTGGGGAGTAAGGGAAGGGGCTGGTGGCGGCTAGGGGGGGAGAGTGTTGGGGAGGCCAAGGGCATTCATTTATAGGCAAGGGAGCAGCCAAGAACGTGGACAAGTGGCAGCCATGGCGGATGCAAGCTCTACACATAGTGGCCACGCGTCCTCCTTTGCAGCAATCCATCGAACACGTGGTAGATGCTACAGTAGCGACATTGGGCGGCCATTTTTGGCGTTTTCTGCTTGGATTCGGACATGGGTCACTGTAGCAAAGATATTTCCCACGCAATACTCTACAAGTTTGATTAAGGGTTCTCAGCCATTTGCCAAATAGATTAAGAGATAATTAAGTCCAAAGTTGCTACTGTTAAAGGGTTAATTTCACCAAAGAATGAATGTCAAACCTTGTCAAAATGGGTCGGATGAATGCCATCTTTTGATATGATGTGCCTCCATTAGTTACTAACAACTTTTATATTTGGTGAAACTCAAGTTGTTTAACAAATTTTAGGGAACGCGAGACGTCGACCCAAACGACACTGATTTCAGACTTAGAAGAATTCGAATCCTGAAATCAGATTTTTATTCTGTCTTGATGGCACTGTTTGAGATACTTAGAGATTGAATCAAGACTTTGTTTATATATGAAATTTGTTGTATAACACAGGTTCTACAATTTTTATTAAAGGTCAAACCTCATATCTTAAATATAAATCAAAGTTTTACTTTGGTCAAAGTAGTATCATTATAAGGCTTCAATTTATATTTTAAGGCAATTGGGGTGTTTTCTCGACATTTCCTTGGCATTTTCTCCACATGAACCCTTAATAAATTTTGTTGTAGAGTTGATATAGAGTTGTTTGAGCAAGATGACAAGGTTTTGTTGAATTTCAAAATATGCATTTGTTCATACGGGCAGTTTCAAGCATATATAGGATTTATCTTTTCATGTGTGTATTTGGTTCAAACTTCTAGAAATATTTAGGTACACTTGATAGATAGAGATGAATGATGATATATATATAACAAGTCCATTTGAATAAGAATTAATCAGAGGTTGACAAAAAGAGATTATGCGGGAGAATGCGGATTCGGATTAAGTATTTGGACATAGACCAACTATCGAGAAAGCGGATTCGGACACCGATTGGATAACATAGCAACTATCGAGAGTCCGAATAAATGAGTCTAGACAGGAGTTGCGAAACAAGATTGACTTTCGGATTTGCATTTGCTCCAAGAAATAAAAGTTTTAACAGGCTCCAAATTTGGCTGTTCTTGAGATCGAATAATCCCAAACTTGGTGAAACTTTCATGAGTAACTTAATAAATGGATAAATATGATAAAGGGATAGAAATTTTCACTGAGCATCCGAGATTAGGATAAATCTCCCGACATAACGAGAAATAGACACCTGGGGTGTCACAGCCTTCCCCCCTTAAAAGAATCTCGTCCCGAGATTCGATTGAGGATCTTAAGGGTGGAGAAGCATGTAACTCCCAGACTGAAGATAGATGCAATTTATGAGATGGGATCTGACAAGATACTGAAGATAGATTTGGGTAGAACATCGCGACATATTGAGACAAAATGCAGCGATCACTTTGAGAGGATGTTCACAAAAGATAGCACATCAGTATAGTCTCGTAATGGATCACAACTATTAACCATGATACCAGCGCGTGCCGAGCAGCTCAACCATGTGTGCACCCATAGGAGGCTCTCGGTTTTGTCGCGGCACCATCAGTTGTTTAGTCATAATACCTTTACCAAACGCAACCAACGATAAATCCACGTGACATAAATAGATGGAGCCCATGAGAGTATGGCTCAGAAAATAAGAATGTGATCAGAGTTGAAGCAGAGATTGTTGGCAACAGAGCATCACATGAGGATTTTCTTCAACTCAGAGAACTATTTTATGAGCATCACGGGGATTATCAGCCAAAGATTGATACGATATTTAATCTGAGGAGGAACCAACCATGAGATCAAGATTGATGGGCTTTTAGAGACATGGGAGAACGAAAGACAACAGAAAATCCATTGAACCCAATGGATACACCATTTATAGACAAGAATCGATAAAACAGTGTCATGATCCTCAGAGAAGAGTATGAGAACGATCATAATGAGATATTGGACTGATCCACATTTGATACATGAGATCAGGGTATAGCAGATAACCAGATAATAGGGCAGGATCAATTGGGGATCCGGAGATTCGGATGATAAGCCAACATGATTCACGAGAAAAAGGATTACCAGATCCAGGCAAAAGGAGAGAAGGGCAAACAGGATCAGCTAGGATGATTAACAGAAATGATATGAAGTTTTAGGAGCAAGGATTTATGGGAAGAAACATGGCCTTGATAGGGTTCGTGCAACTAGACACCAACAACAACATTTTTTTTGACACAAGTGCACAAGGAGACTTGGGCTGGTCTAGCGGTCAAGCTACGGGGTTCTACAAATTGTGCAGGTGTAAATTCAAGGGTAAAACACACAAGGGTTAGAAAACACTCACACAGCATGATTTTTTTTGGAGGTTTCACTTGCTAAACTCAAGGTTGTTTGGAGAGGTCTTTTTATGGGCAAAACAGGCAACAATTTTTATTGGCAAAGAGGGTTGAACAATTACAATACACCTAGCTAGCAAGACAAGACAAACACATAGCACGAACTAACAAGACTTACCAATCTGACACGGGGTAAGGCATTTCTAACATAGCAGTACATCACATTATTCACAAGTTTTTATTATTGGAATAAAGGTGAGAAAAGCATGTTGGTGCACAAGAGACAATTATAATGCGACAATCATGATGCATGCTCATTCTAATCGTCTTCTCAGACCTAACTATTTTTCGGGTGCTTGCTATAGCATCCTTATTAATAGTAGTAGTAGCCTTTATGGCCTATATAAATAGCCACCTAGCTACCCATCTATTTCCTAAGGCTTCACGTCCTAGGTCTATCCTTATCGTCCTGACGATCTATCCAACTTTGGTTTCTAGCAAGTCTTACTTTAGAAAAGGTTGGTAATCATGACTTATTGACTTCTCTGTGATGGTATTCGCTCCGATACCAGCTGTGGCAGAACCGCCCGAATTATTCCAACTTAAGTGCCTAAGTCCCGCCTTAGAGGCTAGACCACACTTAAATAGGAGTAACACGTCAGTCCCTCAGATCTAGTCCGATAAAGCCACTTAACCAGGATCGAATACCACTAGCTCACTCGAAGGTGAGGCACAGAGAAATACAATAAAACATAATACCACAATTTAATAAGTATCATTAGTGATTACATTATCGGAGTTTCAGAAATAATACCCATAAATTTTAATGCAGCGGAAATAACTAACGGAGAAAACCGAGTAACATGGCGAAGCCTGGCCACGCTACTCCTCCTGGTCCTCTCCTGCGGAAGCAATAACCCACTCGACCGTCTATCCCGGTGGCAGGGATGAAGGCCAAGTCACACCATCAACCAATCATCCTAAGGAGTACCTGCAAAAATTATGCCTCAAGCAAGGCTGAGTATACTAATACTCAGCTAGACTTACCCGGTGTGAGGAGTCTACTCCTCTACCTCTAGACATGCAGCTGTTTGGCTGTGGGGTTTGGTTTGCCAAAAGCACTAGCTGAGTCTAAAATCAAGTTTTAGCTTTTCAAGTTTTAGTATGATCCTTTTTGAATAAATGTGTACCTAGCTAATCATACATGATATCAAGCATTTTTATCAAACAACATCTTTTGCCAGTCACCTCATTTCCACTTATTACTCAATGCAGTACAATGGATCAAGCAGTCTCATTAGCTGCGAGAAGCAGACGATTCGAATCGAGTTTTTATCCTTGCAAGGTAAACCTAAACACACGATATGTAGGGGCACTCCGTCCCCACACACATCAACCGTCCCCATCGATTCCCTGGCAACAGATCAGGGCTCACCGCCTTGGCGTACAATGCCTCACTGACCCAGACTGCCGTCGTGCAGTGACCGCACTTGTACCCACCATAACCGGAATGGGAGACCACGTCTCAGGTCGCGTGAGGGGTAAAGTCTGCGGACAGGTTCACTCAGGTACTAGGCTTACCGATTTACCATATTTCTCGGTATGTGTTTAGTACGTTCAAACGCTTGACACAGGTATCCGCACGTTAATCCTTATTCCAATTTTCATCTCGTAGACCACGCGTCCCCATGGATCCGTGTCTACAGACCAACATTAGTATGATATGAAAGTGGGTACAATCAATGTCCTGACCTCGCGCGAGTGCTAGAAAAATCACTCGACTTCTACCGAGGTCCCTAATTAATAAAGCAGCTACTCGACCTAGCATACTAGTGTCCATCTCAAAGGGAATCCTGAGTTCATGCAACTAGGGTTTCAGGCAACTCCTACACTTAAGTGCACAGTACAAGCCTACAAACATTAAGTGTAGTAAAATAGCATATATAAACGGTTATGCATAAAACCGGGGCTTGCCTTTAATTTAACACTTAGACAGTGTTTGCTGGGGGTAGTACTCGCTTGGCGAGCATCTACTAGTTATGTCCATCATTCTTCAGGTCGTCCACCACGGCATCTTGTGGTTGGCACCACATCACTGGCTCGATCATCATCTCTCGGTCCTATATGAGGTGCAAGATGCATATGTATGAATATAATGAAAGTAGCACAAAAATAGCACAAGATATACAAAGACACAGTGGCGAACTAAACATTAATTTGGAAGACACCGTAGATAACCATACGTTAGCATTCGTTATCTACACGTTATCAGCGTCCAACATTAACACCTTTAAAAAGATAACACCATTTTATTTATTTACGCACACAACTACGACATCACAAGTAACCACACACACTAGCGTTAGCGCACTACATATCGTCGAGCGCACAACATGAACACCACTAAAAATACGACAAACATTTTGGATATTTACGCAACACAACACTACATCACAATTAACTAGAGAAAGAAACGTACAAAAATATGACACATATGTTATCTCAAGCTTAGTCATGGTAATTATATATGAATTTAGTGCTAACCAACCATTTTTAGCCAAAAGGGTGAACTAACAGTTAATTGAGCACATGCAGATTTTTTTAGGACAGCAGCACAGCAGCTACCTGTTTTAATCATAACTTTTCAAATATTAATCCAAAAATAGCAAATTAAAACTTCCTGTAAAGTTTAGAAAGTTCTCTACAACTTTGGTATTTTTACCTCCACAGGATTCAGCACTTAGCAAGGTCAAACAGTGCTAACACAACAGTTCTGTCCAGATTTGGACAGATTCAGACTTGCAACTTCAAAAATTCACAACTACAGATTCAGACATCCAAACAAAGTGATTTTAGACTTTCTGGAAAGCTAATTAAATGTTCTACAAATTATTTATAAACATCCCTGGCTGGTTTAGCATGTATCAAGGGTAAAATATACTATGAAGGCTGTGCTGTCCAAAACTGGACAGATTCAGTCTTCACACTTCAAACACATGTAACTAAATCTTCAGACCACCAAAAAGAGTGATCTAAGACTTTTTGAAAAGCTTAGCAAAAGTACTACATAACTTTTATAATCACCAAGAATTGATTCTATGTTGAACTGAATCAAACAATTCAGTTTTCGAAATCTGTTCTGACAGTGGACAGAACACAGCAACCAAATTGTAAAATTCATAACTCTTAAACCGTCAGGCCTTTAGTTATGAAATTTTAACACAAGCAAGATAAGAAAAGCATCTATAACTTTCTTATAATCTACAAGGACTGATTCAAACATTAACTTAAGCAAACAGTACAGTCTCTGAAATCTATACAGAAATTGGACAGATTCAGTTACTGAATTTGTAAAAAGCATAACTCCTAAACTGTCAGACCTATGGCTGTCAAATTTTAACACCTGCAAGATAATAAAGTTATCTACCACTTTTCTATAGCACATATCTACAGGAAACACAATTTTGTTCATCAAACATACAGCACGGGAAAATCACTGCGTGCAGTCCAAAACAACAATTACTAAATTCCGCTCCTATACAATTCAAAAATTGCCGCGTTCTAGAGACTTCAACCATTTTAACACTTTACCATTTTTTTGGAGTTGAAACAATCAAATTAGGACCAACAAGCAGACTTACTAACTTTTTATCCAAGTTATTTCGTGCGCTAGAATTACCACACAATTAACAAACATATTCACCAAAATAAAACACTTCGGCACACATGTCCGACATCACACAAAATCATGATGAAGCAATATTTATCTTTAGAACACCATGACATAACCATTAAATATCTAATTAGTTTTAAGGTATAACTCAAGCATTCCATGAACATGCATGATTTTATTTACTCCTAATTTTTCACTAAGTCTTGCAATTATAAAATAGGTGTTATTTTAACACCATATGAAACTATCTAATTTGGGGCTGACATTTTTATGAGGCATAGGTAATAACAATTTATGACTAAGGTATAAATTTCACATACCCAGGTTTTATATTTTATTTACTACAAAAATAACAATTTGTTAATGCAATAAAGCATGTGAGAGCAAGTTAAATCTAAAATTAATTATTTTCTGTGGATGCATGACCATATTAAGTTTCCTTAGGCTACTATCATATCATGCAAGGACAGTGGAACACCATTTTACATTTTTGCATCTATACATCATTTTTAAATCATTTAAAACTACTTAAGGTGCATTAAACAAGTTAAATCACTAACTTAATCATACATGCACAACAATTCATGACATTTTTACCATTCACCAAAAAAACACACCAAGAGTCTACTGTAAAAGTTTCAACCTATTTGGAGTACCAGAGCTACAGATCCAAAAATAACAATCAAAACAATCATCTTTTTCCTATTTAACATGTTTTAATTAACACACCAAGAAAACAGTGAACAACCTGTAAGTTTTATATTTTTCCTAGATGGAGTATGACAACATCTAACTAACAAAACAGGTTTCATCATTTTTGGATTTTTATAATTAAAATTATGGAGAGAAGCAAGTTTGTTTATTCTCTAAACCAGTTTTTAAATACGAATTTCTACAGAAAAACTTTTCCACTAAAACATGCCAACCTATAGATCCAATAGTTAGAGAATTTCATAAGGAAGCCAACAAAACAGGTTTCACGATTTTAGGAGCACTAAAACTCGATATATGAATATTCGAAGGAAGAGCAAAAATCTGCAACTTTGTGTGTTCTCACCCATGGCCTTGGGCCCACTCGTCATAGACTCAGGGGGGTCTTCTTCTACCTCCACCTCCAGCCATCACGCAGCAGCACAGGGGGCTGCCATGGCCGGCGTCCAAGGAGAGCAGAGGAGGGGCTCCTGTAGGGGGAGGGACAGCCATCACGAAGGGGAGCTGCAGCAACGGAGAAGGAGGGAGGGAGGGGCGAGCACCACCATTGGAGAGGGTGGGCGCCATGGAGGGAGGGCTGCTGCTCCATGGATGGGAGGAGAGGAGGATGGCGTGGGGAGTAAGGGAAGGGGCTGGTGGCGGCTAGGGGGGAGAGTGTTGGGGAGGCCAAGGGCATTCATTTATAGGCAAGGGAGCAGCCAAGAACGTGGACAAGTGGCAGCCATGGCGGATGCAAGCTCTACACATAGTGGCCACGCGTCCTCCTTTGCAGCAATCCATCGAACACGTGGTAGATGCAACAGTAGCGACATTGGGCGGCCATTTTTGGCATTTTCTGCTTGGATTCGGACATGGGTCACTGTAGCAAAGATATTTCCCACGCAATACTCTACAAGTTTGATTAAGGGTTCTCAGCCATTTGCCAAATAGATTAAGAGATAATTAAGTCCAAAGTTGCTACTGTTAAAGGGTTAATTTCACCAAAGAATGAATGTCAAACCTTGTCAAAATGGGTCGGATGAATGCCATCTTTTGATATGATGTGCCTCCATTAGTTACTAACAACTTTTATATTTGGTGAAACTCAAGTTGTTTAACAAATTTTAGGGAACGCGAGACGTCGACCCAAACGACACTGATTTCAGACTTAGAAGAATTCGAATCCTGAAATCAGATTTTTATTCTGTCTTGATGGCACTGTTTGAGATACTTAGAGATTGAATCAAGACTTTGTTTATATATGAAATTTGTTGTATAACACAGGTTCTACAATTTTTATTAAAGGTCAAACCTCATATCTTAAATATAAATCAAAGTTTTACTTTGGTCAAAGTAGTATCATTATAAGGCTTCAATTTATATTTTAAGGCAATTGGGGTGTTTTCTCGACATTTCCTTGGCATTTTCTCCACATGAACCCTTAATAAATTTTGTTGTAGAGTTGATATAGAGTTGTTTGAGCAAGATGACAAGGTTTTGTTGAATTTCAAAATATGCATTTGTTCATACGGGCAGTTTCAAGCATATATAGGATTTATCTTTTCATGTGTGTATTTGGTTCAAACTTCTAGAAATATTTAGGTACACTTGATAGATAGAGATGAATGATGATATATATATAACAAGTCCATTTGAATAAGAATTAATCAGAGGTTGACAAAAAGAGATTATGCGGGAGAATGCGGATTCGGATTAAGTATTTGGACATAGACCAACTATCGAGAAAGCGGATTCGGACACCGATTGGATAACATAGCAACTATCGAGAGTCCGAATAAATGAGTCTAGACAGGAGTTGCGAAACAAGATTGACTTTCGGATTTGCATTTGCTCCAAGAAATAAAAGTTTTAACAGGCTCCAAATTTGGCTGTTCTTGAGATCGAATAATCCCAAACTTGGTGAAACTTTCATGAGTAACTTAATAAATGGATAAATGTGATAAAGGGATAGAAATTTTCACTGAGCATCCGAGATTAGGATAAATCTCCCGACATAACGAGAAATAGACACCTGGGGTGTCACAGGCCGACCGAGTTAGCAGCGGCGGGACCCTCCTCCCTCTCGCTTGGTGGCATGGCAGCGGCAGCCAGTGGCCCAGGCAAGCGTAGGTTGGTGGCGACGACGACGGTGCGCCCGATGCTAGCTGGATTTGGTGGCCACAGGTGGCAGGGCCGACGATGACATTTGGCATCGGCTCAGGCATGCGGCATGTGACGCACGTCGCAAGGTGTTGTCCGGTTTCGTGTGCCCAGACAGAAGGGGTGGCGATCGACGCAGCTCTGCGGCTGTTGTGGCAGCTGGTGCGTCAATGCCCCTCTGGAGGGGTTTGTGTGGTATGCCAGGGTAGCGGCGACGACAGAGTCTGCATGCTTTAACCTAGGGTCCTGGCCCTAGCGATGTGTTGGGGATATTTTGGACGAAAGCCTCGACAACGATGACGTTCGTGGGTGCCACTTCTCCTGTTCAGGACATCCTCCAACACTGTCTTCCATGGGCGAAAGCTCGGTCCATCTCAGTCAAGCGGTGATGGCGTCCTAGATGTCACTCCCTTCCTGAAGGCGTCGTTCTTGAAGTTCATCTCGGCCACGACGTCGACTTCGGTTGATGTTTCGCTTTTCGGCGCCTAGTTTGCAAGTGGAGGTGGGATTTTGCCACATGAAGTCGAAGTTGCTATGTCAAGGGATGTGGCTCGGTAACGATGACATGAGGCGAACCCACTTCTTCGTAGACTGGATTGTTTCGTATGTTGGTCAAATGGTGAGGGCGAGGCGAAGGATCAAGTTCGTTGGTGAAGAATCGGAGTTGCCTCGCGTGGGTTGTGTTAGGCTTGGCAACGACAACGCACTATAGTCTTCCTCCTTTTGTACCGGGTTCTAGGTGTAGGTGTCGTCGAGTTTCTCTGGATGGGCTTTGTGTGTGGGGTTGTCATTGTCTCAGTTGTTTGTACGCTTCTATAGATTTTGGGCATGTTTCCCTTTAAACTAGGTCAATTTTTTTCTTCTTAATTGAAAGGTAGAGCTCCTGCCATTACATTTAAAAAACATCACCGTTAGTAAGCAGGAGGTCATCAATATTATTATTATTTGCCTTCTTTCAATTAGTTTTTAACTTTTAAATTCAAATAATGACTTCTTATTCTTTTTTGTCAAACCATCGTATCATTTTGTTTTCTTTTTGGATTTAACCTTGAACTGTATTTTCCCCTTACCTTTCTTTGTTTCTCGACAAAAAATGAAGTGATAAAAGCGTATGTGATTGGATCAATGTAAAGGATTTGCCTTTCAAAATGTCACTATTAGATTACTAATCAAACTTAACTGATAACTAGTTATGAATCAGGCATAACTGGACAATTAACAATTCAGGTTCACCGCTTTTTTCATGATAATAAGAAGATTTGTTCAGTTTCCATTTAATGTATATACATATAACAATATATCTGCTCCAAAAGATTAAAAAAAAGCAACAAAGATGGTAACAACGATATCCAATATGCTCATTGTGTGGTCAACCTTTTGGTACGTCGTTCGGCCATCGTTGAAGCACCTAACCTAAGGTGAAGGTATTTTGGGTGGGACTGTGCTATACATCCATCAAAATTCTAAAAGAACAATAGAACACTATGATTATTTCAAAGGTATTCAAGGGGAGAAGGATAGAACAGACTTGTTGTATTTGAATGACTGATAAAAATAAACTTCTTAGGAATAACCATTCAATTGCATGTGGACAGATATGTAATTACAATAATAGTGATGAAGTAGTTTCATACTAGAGGCAATAATCAAACCCAATGATCAAATAGCTTTGGATATCAAATATCAGAGAAAAACATTCACCGGTAAGCTTCGGCATTGTTATACATTCGGAGGTTCTCCAGAGTTGGAGACGCTATAGATGTAGGGCTTACGGTTCTCCAGAGGTTCTCCGGAGTTGGAGATGTTATACATTCGGAGGTTCTCCTGTCATTACGTTTTGGGCCCGATCTCTATAGCAGTGGCACTGTTTATTTATTTATAAATATGAACGGATATACACCTTCATATGACATTATAAATTTACCCTCGGTTACTACATAGTGACTCTTCGTAATCGAGTGAGTACATTTATATCATTTTACAACTCTGACGTGTTTGGAGGTCTTCTTCGCTTTCCTTCTTTGAGGCCTTTTTCAATCACACTCAAACTATGATTCTCTCTTCTTTGGCTCTGTGATGCTTCGTCTTGTTCAACATTCGAAGCTCCCCTGAGCGTGGTAGCCCTTGGCTTTTGATTGAGGTCATTGTCCTAAGAAAATGCTAATATTGAATTTCACTTGTCATGCTAATCATCTTGGTCATGGATTGTATTATATTGCATTAGTTAATCAAAAAACAAGCGAAGATAGACTGTTGCAGGCCTTCTTCCATAAGGTCTTAGATGATATAGTTCTCTTCTTTTGACCTTGTATGGTGCATATGAAAATGGTAAAGAAGGGAATTCTATATGCATTCCATTTGATAAGTCGTCATGGCTTGTCAAAGTATATAGTTTTTTATTATATATCTAGATATACATCATATCTAAGATGTATAATAAAAGTTTCGTATCTAGAAAGGACAACATGGCTTATAAATTGGAGCAGAGTATCTAATTAGGGGAATTTCATGGCTTGATATGCATGAGTCGTGTTGTGTTTTAGCTACCTCTGCTCACTAACGCGATTTAGGTTGTCAATGATGACTTATGTAGCATTCAGTGACCGGAGAGGTAGGTCTCTCATTATCCCAAGGGATGCTTTGCCAATTCATTGGCAAAAACAACATTGAATAAATAAGCACTAAACTGAAACACAAAAGCTTTCGTAGCTCAGTTGGTTAGAGCACCCGTTTAGTAAGCGGGAGGTCTTGAGTTCAACTCTCAATGAAAGCATGTTTCTATGAAAAACAATGCACAACTCTCTCTTTTTTGAATCTTTGGAAAATAATTTGTTGCAGGTACAGTTTGTATTTTCATTTTTATAAAAGAAAATAAGGTTGAATCCTACCAATATTGAACGAGTCGCTTAGAGTGTCTAAAATAGAGGCCAAATAACTGTAGATGGCACTGTTTGAAGAGATAAGTTTAAAATAGAGGATGTGATAGAGAATGATATAGAAGATGTGGTGGAGATAGCCTAAAGAAAAGAGAGAAGTTGCAGATGATGGAACAAAGGACGCAGTCAGGCGAATGCACAGTACCTGCTGCTCATTCTTGTTCCATCTGAAACCAAATAGACACGCAAACTTGCACGTCAAACCTTGATTGGCATTTTCATCGCAGCAAATGTTTGCAGAATCACATCTCATATATACTACACGGTCAAAATTTCAATAAGAGGCTCTACAACCTTCATTTCTCTTTTGGCAGCTGTGTAGTAGTAATAGTGGTCTAAACACAGCACATCTTGACTCGTTTACAACTCCAAGACCATGACTACCACATGTGCTCCCCCCCATTATTCCTAAGAAGTTTATTTTTATCAATCATTCAAACCCAATGATCAAATAGCTTCGGATATCAAATATCAGAGAAAAACATTCACCGGTAAGCTTCGGCATTGTTATACATTCGGAGGTTCTCCAGAGTTGGAGATGCTATAGATGTAGGGCTTATGGTTCTCCAGAGGTTCTCCAGAGTTGGAGATGTTATACATTCAGAGGTTCTCCTGTCATTACGTTTTGGGTCTGATCTCTATAGCAGTGGCACTGTTTATTTATTTATAAATATGAACAGATATACACCTTCATATGACATTATAAATTTACCCTCGGTTACTACATAGTGACTCTTCGTAATCGAGTGAGTACATTTATATCATTTTACAACTCTGACGTGTTTGGAGGTCTTCTTCGCTTTCCTTCTTTGAGGCCTTTTTCAATCACACTCAAACTATGATTCTCTCTTTGAAGCGTCCCCAATCCTCTGGGACTCAAATGTGATACAATTACTAGTCCCAGGAGGCTAGTAAACACATTTATACATCAGATGATACCAAATCTGCTTAAACGAGACAAACCTACAAAGGTGGCGAACAACTTTAAGAGTTGGTCCACAACTCGGGACATATCATCAGAGTGGGGCTGAAGCAGCCCGATATACGCAGCGAAGCAATTCAGCGGTCCAATAGCCACAGGCAAGGTTGGGAACAGTCGTAACTCTTACCCGATCTCCTTTTTCTGAAAAAACAACAAATAAGCAAGAGTGAGTACAAACGTACTCAGCAGCCCACCTTCACCCGCGGAATGGGGAAATCAGATATAATGCATGGAATATGTAGAGCTCAGGATATTTGCAGAAACAGCAATATTTTATGCAGGGTTGTTTTGAAAAACATTTTGTATTTTGCAAAGTGCATCCTCTCCAAAAGGAGCAGGAAGTTTTTCAGTATTATAACAAAATCCCCTGGACTAAACCATCCAGGTATCTCAGCAGTTTCCCACTGGTTTTCATTTTCAAAAACAGCTATTGGACTTCCCGTCCACCATAGCTCACGGCTCAACCGCTGGTCCTTTTAAAAACCACTTTTCTCAAACACACCCTTTTTTTGGAAAAACCAAACACTAATTGACATACCACACCAGACTCGTCCATTCCTGTGGACACAGACTATTCGAATAGGTTCTCAAACTCTGCGCAGAGGTGTACACTTTACCCACTAGTCCGGCTCTGCGATCTCATGGCCGATGAGATCCGAATCCGAATCTCTTTCTTTCCTCGCACGTCCTAACCTTAACAGTTATACCGGAAGGAGTCAGGCCACCGCCATGTCCAAACCGGACAAAACTTTCCCCCTCCTTATCCTCCCGGTGCTCCCCAGCCTTCATAACCCTGGGGTTGGACCGTACGAGTTCAGATTGAGTGACTGCCCACACAGTCTCGAGTGGTTGTACTTATCATGAGTACAGGTAGTGAAAGATGACAAACCGGTCCTTATAAGAGGGGACAATCCTTCTGCTCACGCCTAAACCAGCTGAGCCATCACCTTAGGCCCTCCCCTAAACCAGGGAGTCCTTGATCATCCCTACTCAAAGGTGATAAGGGTGAAAACCCTTCATCAAACACATTTTGAAAAGCATTTTCTTTTGAAAACTCACACCTTTCCTCAAATCATTTGTAACAATTATATCAGGGATTGATTGCGGCAAGCGGCTGGGTGGCCATAATAACTTGTCTCAAAATCATATTATGCATAAAATAATAGGCTGAGGGTTGTGGTTGTAAAACATAGGTAATTTATGCATCAAAGGGATCCAGTGAGCTTGCCGTGCTTATTCGACGAAGGGGGAAGGGGAGCTCGCGGAACTGGCTTCTAGCTCCACCGCCTAGCGTAGACTTGCAGATCTGGCCTCCACGAGACGGCACGAACGCTCCGATAACTATGCAACATGAACAAGCAAACATACAAACCAGCAAGTATACCAACAAATATTTAGTATAGTGGTCAGAATAGCGATATATGGATGGGTAGAGTCTTGAGTAGAATCTGTGTCATGTGGTGTTGTGATATTACTGGTGGTGGAGCGGAGGTGCTTACCAGGAGGGTGGACTGGAGGCGAAGCGACACTATGTGTGTAGCCGGCAGAGCAGAGTAACTGAGTGGGTGGGGTGTTTGCCTTGGCTGAGGGTGTTGAGTGTGTGTGGAGAGGGAGAGGGTAGCTGGGTGTATTTATAGCTGGGTGTATGTGGTGTAGCACAGTGAAGTTCACTGTTGGTGAGAATAGTGACGAATGAATCGTCTGACTTAGTATGAACAGGAGAGTTATAGGCAGAATATGGGACAAGAGTATTTTGGGAGTTTTCTGGAATATGGACCATGCTTAAGGGATGACATGGTTAGGTAGGGAATAGTTTGATAAGAATTTAGAAACGAGATTTATTGGAATCTGAGTTTGGGAGCCTGGTTCGAAGGATTCTCAAAGTTAAGCGTGCTCAACTTGGAGAAACCTAGGATGGGTGACCAGATGGGAAGTTCCCTACTGGAAGAAAAATCACAGTCACCGGAGTTCGTATGACTGGAATATGGGTCTGGCTGGTCTTAGGTGGACTGGACAACATGATGTACGAGTAGTTGAAATTTGGGATGACTAGATGACCGATGAATAGTAACGATGATCAGTAACGATGAATAGTGGCGATGGAAAAGAAATTATAGATATCATCGATGAATAGTAACGATGATGAATAGTAATGGTAAATAGTAACGATGATGAATAGTGTATGTGAATAGTAACGATGAATAGTAATGGTGAATAGTAATGGTGAATAGTGATAGTGAATAGTTCGTATGAACGAACGATGAACGATGAATAGGAACTATGAACGAACGGACGAACGATCGAATGATCGGACGAACGAACGATCGGAATTTCGGCAGCATAACGGCAGAAAAAGATTATTTGGACGAACGAACGGACGAACGATCGAATGATCGTACGAACGAACGATCGGAATTTCGGCAGCATAACGACAGGACAAAGATTATCTAGAAGAACGATGAATAGGGACTATGAACGAACGATGAACGATGAATAGGGACTATGAACGAACGATGAACGATCGAATGATCGAACGAACGAACGATCGGAATTTCGGCAGCATAACGGCAGGACAAAGATTATCTGGAAGAACGATGAATAGGGACTATGAACGAACAATGAACGATGAATAGGAACTATGAACGAACGATGAACGATCGAATGATCGAACGAACGAACGATCGGAATTTCGGCAGCATAACGGTAGGAAAAAGATTATTTGGACGAACGAACGGACGAACGATCGAACGATCGGACGAACAGACGAACGAACCATGAACGATCGGACGAACGATCGAACGATCGGACGAACGAACAAACAAACTAAGAACAGGGGGACGAACGATCGAAGAACGATCGAACGATCCTTGTGCTAGTGTGTGCTTGTGTGGAACATGGAGTGGGTGTGTGTGGGGGGGGAAGAGAGTTGCCATGAAATGGCTTGGGGTGGGATGAGAGGAGGCCCTTGCCCCTCTATTTATAGCCATGGTGGGGGGATTAGGGGGAGGGATGAGAGGATTAGTGGGAGGATGAGAGGATTAGTGGGAGGTTACCATGTATTTGTCTTGTATAAGTGTAATTAGCTTGTAGAGCTCACCGTATGACACTGGAGGCATACGTATACGTATGAGCATGAGGAAGGTTATGAAGAAAATATTTATAGGGACTTGAAAAATGATTCTGAAGATATTTCTCAAGAGGAAAATACTTGGAGATATATCTGTGGAATATTTGGACAGTATTTCTGGACAGAACTTGAAGGGGGTTACTCGAGAAATATCTAGGCGGTATTTCTGGAAAGAAATTGAGGGGGATCACTGGAGAAACATTTGTAGGATATTTGAGGAGGATTTTGGAGAGAATATAGACCACTATATTTTATTTGCTGATATCAACTCGCAAACAAACATTTTGAAATGAAATTTGAAATTCATTTTGAATTTAGAGCGAGTTTGAGAAAATTTCAGGATTTGAATTTTTGGGATGCTACAAATCTACCCCACTTAAAAGGAATCTCGTCCTCGAGATTCGGCTTAGAAGGGTTATGGGTATAGCTTTACTTCAGCTACATATCTTCACTTTGCAACTCTTCGAGGAGATGGAACTTCAACAAAATCTGGTCTTTGAGGAGCATCTGGTTGCTGATTGCAAACGCTGATTCTGGCTACTCAAAGAATCATCTTCAGGCTTCTAGGTTTCGCTTGGCAGCTAGCTTATTGAAGAAGCATTGATGCCGACACGCAAACCTTCCTCTTGCGAACTCCCACATGGATTCCTTCCTTGATTGGTCTTCTGGTGCTTCATCAATAAAACTTGGGTGACCACTTCTCATCCAGGAACTTATATGCTTGGATGATCTGGTCCTTCACAAGCTTGCTATAGGCCTTCTTATTTTTCTCCATGACAGGAACCTTATTGGAACACTACCCCACTTAAAATGAATGAGGGTAGATCTCTTGAATCTTGGGGATTTGAACTCCTTGAAGTACCTCATAACAAAGGTGTTACAGGGCCTTCTTCTCCTGTTGCTGCTTGAGCAGGCTGCGGAGAAATGACTGACACAGGGTTGATTCTGGGACAACCTTCTTCTCATCTTCTCTTCACTATCTTCTTTTCTCTTCTCACTTTTCACTTTTCACTGCCTCTTTCTTTCTCTTTGCTCTTCCCACTCGAGGATTCTATCAAAGAGTATTACCATCATACAGAGGAGGAAACTGAAGATGTTGAACCATATACAACAGTCTTCAACCCAAGAATCACCAAGCATTGTGATCTTAGGGGCGAGGGAGTGGAAAAATGGAGTTGCTTGCGATTTGGCAGAGGGGATTTATCTAGAGTGTGCTTTTGCTTTGAGCGAGATGGGAGTTGAGGGAGATGGTGGGGGGTTTTATAGGCGAGCGGGGGTGTTCGGTTGCGGAGCAGTGGTGATGGAGTAGGTGCTACGCGGCAGCGGGTGCGATAAGGGGAGGGGGGCCTGGTGTTGCTGGCGATGATGGTGGCGGTGGGTGCGCTGCAAAGGTGGCGTGGGCGGCGGTAGTGCGCTGCAAAGGGGGGCGTGGGGCGGTGGTAGTGCGCATGGAGGCGGGCACACGTGGGGGGGGCACGGGTGAGTGGTGGGGTCGATGACCCTGATGTTTGTGGTCTCTGGTTCCAAGAATCTTTCCCTCTGTGTATGGTAATAACTCCTTCTGTCCTCTTTTCCTGTTTACTTTGACTCAGGGGCAGTGCTTTGATTCTCACGGTCGGTCCTTTTGACTGAGCGGCTGGACTGGCTTCTTCTGTAGCTTGTTCCAGGCTTCAAGGGTAAGCTTCCCGGTATCTTCTTGGGTAAGGCACTTTTCTCTTGAGATGGGTTAAGATGAGAATGGAAGCATAAGGTGAGGATTAGATCTAATTTGTGATCTATGTTTTTTAGAGAAAACCTTTCTTAAAAAAACACACAAGCTCAGCAATGATAAGCACAAACAAATCGAATGTTTTGAATAAGGGAAGAATAGAGTTTTTCCAAAGCACGGACTACTCAGATTCGGGGGCTAAGCATAACTACTATTGCTTGGCTCCTGAATTGAGAACTATGCTAAATGCAACTTATGAGCACTAACGTTAAAGCATCACATATGCACTCAAAAGGGAGGAAAACATCAAGCGAAATTCATTTTGAAATGCCCTAGGGGGCAACACAAATAGAGTTTTTCAAAGCACGGGACTACACGATTAACTCTCATACATGCAGGGCTCTAGCCAAAGTGAAGAAAAACTTCACTACCCAATGCATGCAGAGGACTGGGCATACTAACTTCAGACCAGACAACTTCTCTTCTGGCAGGGCTGGCACACAACTTCAATCTGAGACATCTCCTGGATGGGTCGAGAGGGAGCTGACGTTGATGACTTCTTCTGGCGGCGACTGAGATGGCAGGACAGGGTCGAACTCTTCTTCAAGCGGGACTGGCTCTTGTAGCTCCTCTGAGGGCGGCGGTGCTGGCGGGGTGCTTGCAGCTTCTTCCTTGACCTCAAGGGATGGTGCTGGAATCTTCTTCATGGTGAGGGGCTCAAACAACTCTGGCGGGGGATCTTGGGAGGATTCAGGGTGCTCTTGCTTATCCATAGCCTGAGGGGAGACTGGAATTCCTTCCAAGACTATGGCTCCTTCCGGGAGTTCCCAAGCCTTCTTTTCTCCTCTGATAGAGACCGGGTGACCTTCAAGAATCTGGGGGTCTTCAGCTCTCCTGGGTTGAACTGGGTTGGATGGAGCAGGCTCTTGGATCCGCAGGGCTCTACGTTGGTTATGGGTTACCAAGTAGGCCTCCATCAACTTCTGGATGTGCTCATCCTTGGCTTGCTTCAGGGCTTCAACAGCAATGACTTCACGACTTTCCAAGGCAGCTACACGGGCTTGAGCTGTGGTGAGATCCACATGGAGCTTACGGTTGAGCTTCTCTGCATCTTCTGCTCGAGCAATCATCTGACGGTGGTGCCGAGCCAAGAAATCATACTGTGTATCAAGGGTGAGCAGGTATGCAGTGAGGTACACGACTGTGGGGTCATCCTCAAGCAGCTGCTGCCCTTCCAATGCACGCATCCTGGCCATCCAAGCGGGACGGTTTCTCTGAAAGGGCGGAAAGAATCTGAGCGGAGTGTCAGCCACTTCTTCTTCATAGATCT
Organism: Zea mays; assembly: GCF_902167145.1. Lineage (NCBI taxonomy): Eukaryota > Viridiplantae > Streptophyta > Magnoliopsida > Poales > Poaceae > Zea > Zea mays. The sequence goes on from NC_050098.1 coordinate 143,404,560, forward strand.
GACACAGGGCCCTCAATGCCTTGCGAGCGACGACTTGGCAGGTGTCTTTGAATCTGTGCCCAGCAGCAGTGACACTCCATTCCACATGGTGTGGACTGGATCCAATGTATACAGTCACGACACACTTCTCTGTGCCATGCTCGACGAACTCACGACCATCATACTCTGGCTGGCTCCTGATTCCGAGGCGGACTGTGCATGCTCTCAGCAACTTGGGGAAACCATCTTCATTCTGGCAGAAGCTGGTTTGGCACTGAACCTCCATCTGACTTCTGAGAGAAGGAAAGGGGGAAAACATTTTTGAAATGAAGGGATGCGAGCAAGAATTTTTTTAAGAAAATAGTTTGGACTCAAAAACTTTTGGATCAGGCTAAGGGTTACGTCCTGCGGCCAACCTAACAGCTCCGATACCACCTGAAGCGTCCCCAATCCTCTAGGACTCAAATGTGATACAATTACTAGTCCCAGGAGGCTAGTAAACACATTTATACATCAGATGATACCAAATCTGCTTAAACGAGACAAACCTACAAAGGTGGCGAACAACTTTAAGAGTTGGTCCACAACTCGGGACATATCATCAGAGTGGGGCTGAAGCAGCCCGATATACGCAGCGAAGAAATTCAGCGGTCCAACAGCCATAGGCAAGGTTGGGAACAGTCGTAACTCTTACCCAATCTCCTTTTTCTGAAAAAACAACAAATAAGCAAGGGTGAGTACAAACGTACTCAGCAGCCCACCTTCACCCGCGGAATGGGGAAATCAGATATAATGCATGGAATATGTAGAGCTCAGGATATTTGCAGAAACAGCAATATTTTATGCAGGGTTGTTTTGAAAAACATTTTGTATTTTGCAAAGTGCATCCTCTCCAAAAGGAGCAGGAAGTTTTTCAGTATTATAACAAAATCCCCTGGACTAAACCATCCAGGTATCTCAGCAGTTTCCCACTGGTTTTCATTTTCAAAAACAGCTATTGGACTTTCCGTCCACCATAGCTCACGGCTCAACCGCCGGTCCTTTTAAAAACCACTTTTCTCAAACACGCCCTTTTTTTGGAAAAACCAAACACTAATTGACATACCACACCAGACTCGTCCATTCCTGTGGACACAGACTATTCGAATAGGTTCTCAAACTCTACGCAGAGGTGTACACTTTACCCACTAGTCCGGCTCTGCGATCTCATGGCCGATGAGATCCGAATCCGAATCTCTTTCTTTCCTCGCACGTCCTAACCTTAACAGTTATACCGGAAGGAGTCAGGCCACCGCCATGTCCAAACCGGACAAAACTTTCCCCCTCCTTATCCTCCCGGTGCTCCCCAGCCTTCATAACCCTGGGGTTGGACCGTACGAGTTCAGATTGAGTGACTGCCCACACAGTCTCGAGTGGTTGTACTTATCATGAGTACAGGTAGTGAAAGATGACAAACTGGTCCTTATAAGAGGGGACAATCCTTCTGCTCACGCCTAAACCAGCTGAGCCATCACCTTAGGCCCTCCCCTAAACCAGGGATTCCTTGATCATCCCTACTCAAAGGTGATAAGGGTGAAAACCCTTCATCAAACACATTTTGAAAAGCATTTTCTTTTGAAAACTCACACCTTTCCTCAAATCATTTGTAACAATTATATCAGGGATTGATTGCGGCAAGCGGCTGGGTGGCCATAATAACTTGTCTCAAAATCATATTATGCATAAAATAATAGGCTGAGGGTTGTGGTTGTAAAACATAGGTAATTTATGCATCAAAGGGATCCAGTGAGCTTGCCGTGCTTATTCGGCGAAGGGGGAAGGGGAGCTCGCGGAACTGGATTCTAGCTCCACCGCCTAGCGTAGACTTGCAGATCTGGCCTCCACGAGACGGCACGAACGCTCCGATAACTATGCAACATGAACAAGCAAACATACAAACCAGCAAGTATACCAACAAATATTTAGTATAGTGGTCAGAATAGCGATATATGGATGGGTAGAGTCTTGAGTAGAATCTGTGTCATGTGGTGTTGTGATATTACTGGTGGTGGAGCGGAGGTGCTTACCAGGAGGGTGGACTGGAGGCGAAGCGACACTATGTGTGTAGCCGGCAGAGCAGAGTAACTGAGTGGGTGGGGTGTTTGCCTTGGCTGAGGGTGTTGAGTGTGTGTGGAGAGGGAGAGGGTAGCTGGGTGTATTTATAGCTGGGTGTATGTGGTGTAGCACAGTGAAGTTCACTGTTGGTGAGAATAGTGACGAATGAATCGTCTGACTTAGTATGAACATGAGAGTTATAGGCAGAATATGGGACAAGAGTATTTTGGGAGTTTTCTGGAATATGGACCATGCTTAAGGGATGACATGGTTGGGTAGGGAATAGTTTGATAAGAATTTAGAAACGAGATTTATTGGAATCTGAGTTTGGGAGCCTGGTTCGAAGGATTCTCAAAGTTAAGCGTGCTCAACTTGGAGAAACCTAGGATGGGTGACCAGATGGGAAGTTCCCTACTGGAAGAAAAATCACAGTCACCGGAGTTCGTATGACTGGAATATGGGTCTGGCTGGTCTTAGGTGGACTGGACAACATGATGTATGAGTAGTTGAAATTTGGGATGACTAGATGACCGATGAATAGTAACGATGATCAGTAACGATGAATAGTGGCGATGGAAAAGAAATTATAGATATCATCGATGAATAGTAACGATGATGAATAGTAATGATAAATAGTAACGATGATGAATAGTGTATGTGAATAGTAACGATGAATAGTAATGGTGAATAGTGATAGTGAATAGTTCGTATGAACGACCGATGAACGATGAATAGGAACTATGAACGAACGGACGAACGATCGAATGATCGGACGAACGAACGATCGGAATTTCGGCAGCATAACGGCAGAAAAAGATTATTTGGACGAACGAACGAACGAACGATCGAATGATCGTACGAACGAACGATCGGAATTTCGGCAGCATAACGACAGGACAAAGATTATCTAGAAGAACGATGAATAGGGACTATGAACGAACGATGAACGATGAATAGGGACTATGAACGAACGATGAACGATCGAATGATCGAACGAACGAACGATCGGAATTTCGGCAACATAATGGCAGGACAAAGATTATCTGGAAGAACGATGAATAGGGACTATGAACGAACGATGAACGATGAATAGGAACTATGAACGAACGATGAACGATCGAATGATCGAACGAACGAACGATCGGAATTTCGGCAGCATAACGGTAGGAAAAAGATCATTTGGACGAACGAACGGACGAACGATCGAACGATCGGACGAACAGACGAACGAACCATGAACGATCGGACGAACGATCGAACGATCGGACGAACGAACGAACAAACTAAGAACAGGGGGACGAACGATCGAAGAACGATCGAACGATCCTTGTGCTAGTGTGTGCTTGTGTGGAACATGGAGTGGGTGTGTGTGGGGGGGGGGGGGGAAGAGAGTTGCCATGAAATGGCTTGGGGTGGGATGAGAGGAGGCCCTTGCCCCTCTATTTATAGCCATGGTGGGGGGATTAGGGGGAGGGATGAGAGGATTAGTGGGAGGATGAGAGGATTAGTGGGAGGTTACCATGTATTTGTCTTGTATAAGTGTAATTAGCTTGTAGAGCTCACCGTATGACACTGGAGGCATACGTATACGTATGAGCATGAGGAAGGTTATGAAGAAAATATTTATAGGGACTTGAAAAATGATTCTGAAGATATTTCTCAAGAGGAAAATACTTGGAGATATATCTGTGGAATATTTGGACAGTATTTCTGGACAGAACTTGAAGGGGGTTACTCGAGAAATATCTAGGCGGTATTTCTGGAAAGAAATTGAGGGGGATCACTGGAGAAACATTTGTAGGATATTTGAGGAGGATTTTGGAGAGAATATAGACCACTATATTTTATTTGCTGATATCAACTCGCAAACAAACATTTTGAAATGAAATTTGAAATTCATTTTGAATTTAGAGCGAGTTTGAGAAAATTTCAGGATTTGAATTTTTGGGATGCTACACTCTTCATTGGCTCTGTGATGCTTCGTCTTGTTCAACGTTCCAAGCTCCCCTGAGCGTGGTAGCCCTTGGCTTTTGATTGAGGTCATTGTCCTAAGAAAATGCTGATATTGAATTTCACTTGTCATGCTAATCATCTTGGTCATGGATTGTATTATATTGCATTAGTTAATCAAAAAACAAGTGAAGATAGATTGTTGTAGGGCCTTCTTCCATAAGGTCTTAGATGATATAGTTCTCTTCTTGTGACCTTGTATGGTGCATATGAAAATGGTAAAGAAGGGAATTCTATATGCATTTCATTTGATAAGTCATCATGGCTTCTCAAAGTATATAGTTTTTTATTATATATCTAGATATACATCATATCTAAGATGTATAATAAAAGTTTCGTATCTAGAAAGGACAACATGGCTTATAAATTGGAGCGGAGTATCTAATTAGGGGAATTCCATGGCTTGATATGCATGAGTCGTGTTGTGCTTTAGCTACCTCTGCTCACTAACGCGATTTAGGTTGTCAATGATGACTTCTGTAGCATTCAGTGACCGGAGAGGTAGGTCTCTCATTATCCCAAGGGATGCTTTGCCAATTCATTGGCAAAAACAGCATTGAATAAATAAGCACTAAACCAAAACACAAAAGCTTTCGTACCTCAGTTGGTTAGAGCACCCGTTTAGTAAGCGGGAGGTCTTGAGTTCAACTCTCAACGAAAGCATGTTTCTATGAAAAACAATGCACAACTCTCTCTTTTTGAATCTTTGGAAAATAATTTGTTGCTGGTACAGTTTGTATTTTCATTTTTATTAAAGAAAATAAGGTTGAATCCTACCAATATTGAACGAGTCGCTTAGAGTGTCTAAAATAGAGGCCAAATAACTGTAGATGGTTTCTATGAAAAACAATGCACAACTCTCTTTTTTTGAATCTTTGGAAAATAATTTGTTGCAGGTACAGTTTGTATTTTCATTTTTATAAAAGAAAATAAGGTTGAATCCTACCAATATTGAACGAGTCGCTTAGAGTGTCTAAAATAGAGGCTAAATAACTGTAGATGGCACTGTTTGAAGAGATAAGTTTAAAATAGAGGATGTGATAGAGAATGATATAGAAGATGTGGTGGAGATAGCCTAAAGAAAAGAGAGAAGTTGCAGATGATGGAACAAAGGACGCAGTCAGGCGAATGCACAGTACCTGCTGCTCATTCTTGTTCCATCTGAAACCAAATAGACACGCAAACTTGCACGTCAAACCTTGATTGGCATTTTCATCGCAGCAAATGTTTGCAGAATCACATCTCATATATACTACACGGTCAAAATTTCAATAAGAGGCTCTACAACCTTCATTTCTCTTTTGGCAGCTGTGTAGTAGTAATAGTGGTCTAAACACAGCACATCTTGACTCGTTTACAACTCCAAGACCATGACTACCACATGTGCTCCCCCCCCCATTATTCCTAAGAAGTTTATTTTTATCAATCATTCAAACCCAATGATCCAATAGCTTCGGATATCAAATATCAGAGAAAAACATTCACCGGTAAGCTTCGGCATTGTTATACATTCGGAGGTTCTCCGGAGTTGGAGAAGCTATAGATGTAGGGCTTATGGTTCTCCGGAGGTTCTCCGGAGTGGGAGATGTTATACATTCGGAGGTTCTCCTGTCATTACGTTTTGTGCCCGATCTCTATAGCAGTGGCACTGTTTATTTATTTATAAATATGAATAGATATACACCTTCATATGACATTATAAATTTACCCTCGGTTACTACATAGTGACTCTTCGTAATCGAGTGAGTACATTTATATCATTTTACAACTCTGACGTGTTTGGAGGTCTTCTTCGCTTTCCTTCTTTGAGGCCTTTTTCAATCAGACTCAAACTATGATTCTCTCTTCTTTGGCTCTGTGATGCTTCGTCTTGTTCAACGTTCGAAGCTCCCCTGAGCGTTGTAGCCCTTGGCTTTTGATTGAGGTCATTGTCCTAAGAAAAATGCTGATATTGAATTTCACTTGTCATGCTAATCATCTTGGTCATGGATTGTATTATATTGCATTAGTTAATCAAAAAACAAGCGAAGATAGACTATTGCAGGGCCTTCTTCCATAAGGTCTTAGATGATATAGTTCTCTTCTTGTGACCTTGTATGGTGCATATGAAAATGGTAAAGAAGGGAATTCTATATGCATTCCATTTGATAAGTCGTCATGGCTTGTCAAAGTATATAGTTTTTTATTATATATCTAGATATACGTCATATCTAAGATATATAATAAAAGTTTCGTATCTAGAAAGGACAACATGGCTTATAAATTGGAGCTGAGTATCTAATTAGGGGAATTTCATGGCTTGATATGCATGAGTCGTGTTGTGCTTTAGCTACCTCTGCTCACTAACGTGATTTAGGTTGTCAATGATGACTTATGTAGCATTCAGTGACCGGAGAGGTAGGTCTCTCATTATCCCAAGGGATGCTTTGCCAATTCATTGGCAAAAACAACATTGAATAAATAAGCACTAAACCGAAACACAAAAGCTTTCGTAGCTCAGTTGGTTAGAGCACCCGTTTAGTAAGCGGGAGGTCTTGAGTTCAACTCTCAACGAAAGCATGTTTCTATGAAAAACAATGCACAGCTCTCTCTTTTTGAATCTTTGGAAAATAATTTGTTGCAGGTACAGTTTGTATTTTCATTTTTATAAAAGAAAATAAGGTTGAATCCTACCAATATTGAATGAGTCGCTTAGAGTGTCTAAAATAGAGGCCAAATAGTTGTAGATGGTTTCTATGAAAAACAATGCACAGCTCTCTTTTTTTGAATCTTTGGAAAATAATTTGTTGCAGGTACAGTTTGTATTTTCATTTTTATAAAAGAAAATAAGGTTGAATCCTACCAATATTGAACGAGTCGCTTAGAGTGTCTAAAATAGAGGCCAAGTAACTGTAGATGGCACTGTTTGAAGAGATAATTTTAAAATAGAGGATGTGATAGAGAATGATATAGAAGATGTGGTGGAGATAGCCTAAAGAAAAGAGAGATGTTGCAGATGATGGAGCAAAGGACGCAGTCAGGCGAATGCACAGTACTTGCTGCTCATTCTTGTTCCATCTGAAACCAAATAGACACACAAACTTGCACATCAAACCTTGATTGGCATTTTCATCGCAGCAAATGTTTGCAGAATCACATCTCATATATACTACACAGTCAAAATTTCAATAAGAGGCTCTACAACCTTCATTTCTCTTTTGGCAGCTGTGTAGTAGTAATAGTGGTCTAAACACAGCACATCTTGACTCGTTTACAACTCCATGACCATGACTACCACATGTGCTCCCCCTATTATTCCTAAGAAGTTTATTTTTATCAATCATTCAAACCCAATGATCAAATAGCTTCGGATATCAAATATCAGAGAAAAACATTCACCGGTAAGTTTCGGCATTGTTATACATTCGGAGGTTCTCCAGAGTTGGAGATGCTATAGATGTAGGGCTTATGGTTCTCCGGAGGTTCTCCGGAGTTGGAGATGTTATACATTCGGATGTTCTCTTGTCATTACGTTTTGGGCCCGATCTCTATAGCAATGGCACTGTTTATTTATTTATAAATATGAACAGATATACACCTTCATATGGCATTATAAATTTACCCTCGGTTACTACATAGTGACTCTTCGTAATCGAGTGAGCACATTTATATCATTTTACAACTCTGACGTGTTTGGAGGTTGAGAGCACCTAGAGGGGGGTGAATAGGTGATCTTGTAAAAACTTAAATCTTAAAGCCACAAACTTGATTAAGTGTTAGATCAATAAAGCCAAGTGGCTAGAGAGGAGTTCTTGTGAAACACAATAACCACAAAAAGATCAACACAGAGAGGCACAATGGTTTATCCCGTGGTTCGGCCAAGTCCAACACTTGCCTACTCCACGTTGTGGCGTCCCAACGGACGAGGGTTGCACTCAACCCCTTTCAAGTGGTCCAAAGACCCACTTGAATACCATAGTGTTTCTCTTCCTTTCACTATATTCCGTTTGCGAGGAATCTCCACAACTTGGAGTCTCTCGCCCTTACAAACGATGATCACAAATGAACACGGAAGTAAGGATGGGATGAGCAACACACACAAGTCCACAGCAATACGCACACACACACGGCCAAGACTTGAGCTCAAATGAATAACACAAAGTTCTCACTAGAACGGAGCTCAAATCACTAAGAATGTCAAACGAATGCGCAAAGACGAAGTGTGAATGATCAAGAATGCTCAAAGTGTGCTTGGTGTACTCCTTCATGCGCCTAGGGGTCCCTTTATAGCCCCAAGGCAGCTAGGAGCCGTTGAGAGCAATCAAGGAAGGAAAATCTTGCCTTCTGTCGACGGGCGCACCGGACAGTCCGGTGCACCACCGGACACTGTCCGGTGCAGATCTCTTTCCTGTTCTAGCGTAGTCGACCGTTGAAGATTTGGAGCCGTTGGCGCACCGGACACTGTCCGGTGCACACCGGACAGTCCGGTGCCCCCTTCTGACCGTTGGCTCGGCCACGCGTCACGCGCGGATTGCGCGGCCGACCATTGGCACAGCCGACCGTTGGCTCATCGAACAGTCCGGTGCACACCGGTCAGTCCAGTGAATTTTAGCCGTACGCCGCCGACGAATTCCCGAGAGCGGCCTTTTCCCCAGAGCCAGCCTGGCGCACCGGACACTGTCCGGTGCACCACCGGACAGTCCGGTGCACCCAGACTGAGTAGAGTCTTGGCTGCTCGAGCCAAGTCTTTCCAATTGTCTTTTCTTTGATTCTAGCACTTAGACAAATATGTTAGTACACAAAAACCAATATACTAAGTCTAGAATCATACCTTTGTATTGATTTGCACTTTGTCCACCCTTTGGCATATACTCATTCCCTTAATGTGTGTTGGGCACTTAATCACCAAAATCTTATAGAAATGGCCCAAGGGCACATTTCCCTTTCAATCTCCCCCTTTTTGGTGATTTATGCCAACACAACAAAAAGCAACTAAAAGAAGTGCAACATCAATGCAAATGAGAACACAAATTTGTTTTGATTCAAATTTGGCATATTTGGATTATTCTTTGCCACCACTTGATTTGTTTTTGCAAGTAAAACTCAATTTCCCATCTCTAAGTCAAATTCACTTGTTGAGACATAGAGAAAGGTATTCCAAGAGAAATTGATCAAAGATTCAAAAACTCCCCCTTTTTCCCATAATCAAACATTCTCCCCACAAGAGACCAACTTTTGACAAAAAGAGACATTTAGAATTTTGGCAAATCAAAAGTCCTAACTCTACTATTTTCAAAATTCTCAAGTGGTAGCTAATCCATTTGTTGCTTTGGCCCTTAACTTCTCCCCCTTTGGCATCAAGCACCAAAACGGGATCATTTTTGGCCCTTAAACCCCATTGCCTCACCAAAATCTTCAAATAAGAGTAAAAAGGCAATAATAATATGGAGATGAACTTGGAGTGAGTTACCCTCTCATCGGAGTGTAGTGGAAGTCTTGCATGGTCCAAGTTCACCTTTTCCTTTCAATCCACCTTTGAGACTAAATCAAGTAAACTCAAGCACACGGTTAGTCTCAAAGGGTCAAGTCGTAGCACATCTCCCCCTAAATATGTGCATCACTCACACATGGACTTTTGAGGTCCGAGGAGTGTTTGTACAACTTGAGCACCATAAATAAACAACAATATGCATAAAAGAACATGATCAAAGCATAAGACACATGTATGCTACAAATCAATCCAAGTTCCGCGAATCTAAGACATTTAGCTCACTACGCAGCCTGCAAAAGGTCTTTTCATCTAAAGGCTTGGTAAAGATATTGGCTAGCTGGTTCTCGGTGCTAACATAAAACACTTCAACATCTCCCTTTTGCTGGTGGTCTCTCAAAAAGTGATGTCGGATGTCTATGTGCTTTGTGCGGCTGTGTTCAATAGGATTATCCGCCATGCGGATTGCACTCTCATTATCACATAGGAGTGGGACTTTGCTCAGATTGTAGCCAAAGTCCCGGAGGGTTTGCCTCATCCAAAGTAGTTGCGCGCAACACTGACCTGCGGCAACATACTCGACCTCAGCGGTGGATAGGGCAATGGAAGTTTGTTTCTTAGAACTCCAAGACACCAGGGACCTTCCTAAGAATTGGCACGTCCCTGATGTACTCTTCCTATCGACCTTGCATCCAGCATAATCGGAGTCTGAATATCCAATTAAGTCAAAGGTAGACCCCTTTGGATACCAGATCCCGAAACAAGGCATAGCAACTAAATATCTAAGAATTCGCTTCACGACCACTAGGTGACACTCCCTTGGATCGGATTGAAATCTAGCACACATGCATACACTAAGCATAATATCCGGTCTACTAGCACATAAGTAAGGAACCTATCATAGACCGGTATGCTTTTTGATCAACGGACTTACCTCCTTTGTTGAGGTCGACGTCTCCGTCAGTTCCCATTGGAGTCTTTGCGGGTTTGGCGTCCTTCATCCCAAACCGCTTGATCAAGTCTTGCGTGTACTTCGTTTGGGTGATGAAAGTGCCGTCCTTGAGTTGCTTCACTTGGAACCCAAGGAAGTAGTTCAACTCACCCATCATCGACATTTCAAACTTTTGAGTCATCACCCTGCTAAACTCTTCACAAGACTTTTGGTTAGTAGAACCAAATATTATGTCATTGACATAATTTTGGCACACAAATAAGTCACCATCACAAGTCTTAGTGAATAAAGTCGGATCGGCTTTCCCAACTTTGAAAGCATTAGCAATTAAAAAGTCTCCAAGGCATTCATACCATGCTCTTGGGGCTTGCTTAAGTCCATAGAGCGCCTTAGAGAGCTTACACACGTGGTCGGGGTACCGTTCATCCTCAAATCCAGGGGGTTGCTCCACGTACACCTCCTCCTTGATTGGCCTGTTGAGGAAAGCGCTCTTCACGTCCATTTGAACAACCTAAAAGAATGGTGAGCGGCATAGGCTAACAATATGCGAATTGACTCTAGCCTAGCCACAGGAGCAAAAGTCTCCTCAAAGTCCAAACCTGCGACTTGGGCATAACCTTTTGCCACAAGTCTAGCCTTGTTCCTTGTCACCACTCCGTGCTCGTCTTGTTTGTTGCAGAACACCCACTTGGTTCCCACAACGTTTTGCTTGGGACGTGGCACCAGTGTCCAAACTTCATTTCTCTTGAAATTATTGAGCTCCTCCTGCATGGCCAACACCCAGTCTGGATCTAGCAAGGCCTCTTCTACCCTGAAAGGCTCAATAGAAGAGACAAAAGAGTAATGCTCACAAAAATTAACTAGTCTAGAGCGAGTAGTTACTCCCTTGCTAATATCACCAAATATCTGGTCGACGGGATGATTCCTTTGAATCGTCGCTCGAACTTGAGTTGGAGGGGCTTGAGGTGCTTCTTTCTCCATAACATGATCATCTTGTGCTCCCCCTTGATCACACGCCTCTTCTTGATGAACCTTTTCATCATCTTGAGTTGGGGGTTGCACTATTGTTGAGGAAGAAGGTTGATCTTGCTCTGTTTGTTCCTGTGGTCGCACATCTTGATAGTCGCCTAGAGGGGGGTGAATAGGGTGAAACTGAAATTTACAAATATAAACACAACTACAAGCCGGGTTAGCGTTAGAAATATAAACGAGTCCGCGAGAGAGGGTGAAAAACAAATCGCAAGCAAATGAAGAGTGTGACACGCGGATTTGTTTTACCGAGGTTCGGTTCTCGCAAACCTACTCCCCGTTGAGGAGGCCACAAAGGTCGGGTCTCTTTCAACCCTTCCCTCTCTCAAACGGTCCCTCGGACCGAGTGAGCTTCTCTTCTCAAATCAAAACCAGGAACAAAACTTCCCCGCAAGGGCCACCACACAATTGGTGCCTCTTGCCTTGATTACAATGAAGTTTTGATCACAAGAACAAGTGAGAAAGAAAAGAAGCAATCCAAGCGCAAGAGCTCAAAAGAACACGACAAATCTCTCTCGCTGATCACTAAAGCCTTGTGTGGAATTGGAGAGGATTTGATCTCTTTGTTGTGTCTAGAATTGAATGCCTAGCTCTTGTAAGTGGTTGAGAAGTGGAAAACTTGGATGCAATGAATGGTGGGGTGGTTGGGGTATTTATAGCCCCAACCAACAAACTTGACCGTTGGTGGAGGTTGTCTGTCGTATGGTGCACCGGACAGTCCGGTGCACACCGGACATGTCCGGTGCGCCAGCCACGTCACCAATGCCGTTGGATTCTGACCGTTGGAGCTTCTGACTTCTGGGCCCGCCTGGATGTCCGGTGCACACCGGACATGTACTGTTCAATGTCCGGTGCGCCAGTATGGGCGTGCCTGACTTCTGCGCACTTCTGGCGCGCATTGAATGCGCCTGCAGGTGACCGTTGGCGCGAAGTAGCCGTTGCTCCGGAGTTGCACCGGACAGTCCGGTGTACACCGGACATGTCTGGTGAATTATAGCAGAGCAGCCGCTACGTTTTCCCGAGGCTGGCGAGTTCCGGAGGCCGCTCTTCGTTGGAGCACCGGACATGTCCGGTGTACACCGGACAGTCCGGTGTACACCGGACAGTCCGGTGAATTATAGCGGAGTTGTCTCTGGAATTTCCCAAAGGTGGCGAGTTCGAGTTGGAGTCCTCTGGTGCACCGGACACTGTCCGGTGTACACCGGACAGTCCGGTGCCCCAGACCAGAGGTGCCTTCGGTTGTCCCTTTGCTCCTTTGTTGAATCCAATATTTGATCTTTTTATTGGCTAAGTGTGAACCTTTTACACCTGTATAACTTATACACTAGAGCAAACTAGTTAGTTCAATTATTTGTGTTGGGCAATTCAACCACCAAAACTATTTAGGAACTAGGTGAAAGCCTAATTCCCTTTCAATCTCCCCCTTTTTGGTGATTGATGCCAACACAAACCAAAGCAAATATAGAAGTGCATAATTGAACTAGTTTGCATAATGTAAGTGCAAAGGTTGCTTGGAATTGAGCCAATATAAATACTTACAAGATATGCATGGATCGTTCCTTTCATTTTTAACATTTTGGACTACGCTTGCACCACATGTTTTGTTTTTGCAAATTCTTTTGTAAATCCTTTTCAAAGTTCTTTTGCAAATAGTCAAAGGTAAATGAATAAGATTTTGCAAAGCATTTTCAAGATTTGAAATTTTCTCCCCCTGTTTCAAATGCTTCTCCTTTGACTAAACAAAACTCCCCCTAAATGAGATCCTCCTCTTAGTGTTCAAGAGGGTTTTGATATATCATTTTTGAAATACTACTTTCTCCCCCTTTTGAACACAATAGGATACCAATTGATAATATTCTTGGAAACACGAAGTTTTTGAAATTGGTGGTGGTGCAGTCCTTTTGCTTTGGGCTCTTACTTTCTCCCCCTTTGGCATGAATCGCCAAAAACAGAATCATTAGAGCCCTCGAAGTGCTTTCTTCCCCTTTGGTCATAAATAAATGAGTTAAGATTATACCAAAGACGAAGTCCTTTTCCTTGATGCTCATGCTTTTCTCCCCCAAGAATGGAGAGTGGCACGGAGCGATGGCGAAGGATGAGTTACGGAGTGGAAGCCTTTGTCTTCGCCGAAGACTCTAATTTCCTTTCAATACACCTATGACTTGGTTTGAAATGGACTTGAACACACATTAGTCATAGCATATGAAAGAGACATGATCAAAGGTATACAAATGAGCTATGTGTGCAAATCAACAAAAGAAGTTTCTAGAATCGAGAATATTTAGCTCATGCCTAAGTTTGTTAAAAGTTTTAACATCAAGTGGCTTGGTAAAGATATCGGCTAATTGATCTTTAGTATTAATGTAAGAAATCTCGATATCTCCCTTTTGTTGGTGATCCCTCAAAAAGTGATACCGAATGGCTATGTGTTTAGTGCGGCTATGCTCGACGGGATTATCCGCCATCTTGATTGCACTCTCATTATCACATAGCAAAGGGACTTTGATTAATTTGTAACCGTAGTCCCGCAGGGTTTGCCTCATCCAAAGCAATTGCGCGCAACAATGGCCTGCGACAATGTACTCGGCTTCGGCGGTGGAAAGAGCGACCGAATTTTGCTTCTTTGAAGCCCAAGACACCAAGGATCTTCCCAAGAACTGGCAAGTCCCCGATGTGCTCTTTCTATTGATTTTGCACCCCGCCCAATCGGCATCCGGATAACCAATCAAATCAAAAGTGGATCCCCTAGGATACCAAAGTCCAAACTTAGGAGTATAAGCCAAATATCTCAAGATTCGTTTTACGTCCGTAAGGTGAGTTTCCTTAGGGTCGGCTTGGAATCTTGCACACATGCATACGGAAAGCATAATATCCGATCGAGATGCACATAAATAGAGTAAGGAACCTATCATCGACCGATATACCTTTTGATCCACGGACTTACCTCCCGTGTCGAGGTCGAGATGCCCATTAGTTCCCATGGGTGTCTTGATGGGTTTAGCATCCTTCATTCCAAACTTGCTTAGAATATCTTGAGTGTACTTCGTTTGGCTTAGAAAGGTGCCTTCTTGGAGTTGCTTTACTTGAAATCCTAAGAAATACTTCAACTCCCCCATCATAGACATCTCGAACTTTTGCGTCATGATCCTACTAAACTCTTCACATGTAGATTCGTTAGTAGACCCAAATATAATATCATCAACATAAATTTGGCATACAAACAAATCATTCTCAAGTGTTTTGGTAAAGAGCGTAGGATCGGCCTTTCCGACTTTGAAGCCATTAGCAATAAGGAAATCTCTGAGGCATTCATACCATGCTCTTGGGGCTTGCTTGAGCCCATAAAGCGCCTTAGAGAGCTTATAGACATGGTTAGGGTACTCATTATCTTCAAAGCCGGGAGGTTGCTCAACATAGACCTCTTCCTTGATTGGTCCATTGAGGAAGGCACTCTTCACGTCCATTTGATAAAGCTTGAAGCCATGGTAAGTAGCATAGGCTAATAATATGCGAATTGACTCAAGCCTAGCTACGGGTGCATAGGTTTCACCGAAATCCAAACCTTCGACTTGGGAGTATCCTTTGGCCACAAGTCGAGCTTTGTTCCTTGTCACCACACCATGCTCATCTTGCTTGTTGCGGAAGACCCATTTGGTTCCTACAACATTTTGATTAGGACGTGGAACTAAATGCCATACCTCATTCCTAGTGAAGTTGTTGAGCTCCTCTTGCATCGCCACCACCCAATCCGAATCTTGGAGTGCTTCCTCTACCCTGTGTGGCTCAATAGAGGAAACAAAAGAGTAATGTTCACAAAAATGTGCAACACGAGATCTAGTGGTTACCCCCTTATGAATGTCGCCGAGGATGGTGTCGACGGGGTGATCTCGTTGGATTGCTTGGTGGACTCTTGGGTGTGGCGGTCTTTGTTCTTCATCCTCCTTGTCTTGATTATTTGCATCTCCCCCTTGATTATTGTCGTCATCTTGAGGTGGCTCATTTGCTTGATCTTCTACTTCATCAACTTGAGCTTCATCCTCATTTTGAGTCGGTGGAGATGCTTGCGTGGAGGAGGATGGTTGATCTTGTGCATTTGGAGGCTCTTCGGATTCCTTGGGGCACACATCCCCAGTGGACATGTTCCTTAGCGCGATGCACGGAGCCTGTTCTTCACCTATCTCATCAAGATCAACTTGCTCTACTTGAGAGCCGTTAGTCTCATCAAACACAACGTCACAAGAAACTTCAATAAGTCCTGAGGACTTGTTAAAGACTCTATATGCCCTTGTGTTTGAGTCATATCCTAGTAAAAAGCCTTCTACAGTTTTAGGAGCAAATTTAGATTTTCTACCTCTCTTAATAAGAATAAAACATTTGCTACCAAAAACTCTAAAATATGAAATATTTGGCTTTTTACCGGTTAGGAGCTCATAGGATGTCTTCTTGAGGATTCGATGTAGATATAATCGGTTGATGGCGTAGCAAGCGGTGTTGACCGCCTCGGCCCAAAACCGATCCGAAGTCTTGTACTCATCAAGCATGGTCCTTGCCATGTCCAATAGAGTTCTATTCTTCCTCTCCACTACACCATTTTGTTGTGGCGTGTAGGGAGAAGAGAACTCATGCTTGATGCCCTCCTCCTCAAGGAAGCCTTCGATTTGAGAGTTCTTGAACTCCGTCCCGTTGTCGCTTCTTATTTTCTTGATCCTTAATCCGAACTCATTTTGAGCCCGTCTTAAGAATCCCTTTAAGGTTTCTTGGGTTTGAGATTTTTCCTGCAAAAAGAATACCCAAGTGAAGCGAGAATAATCATCCACTATTACAAGACAATACTTACTCCCGCCGATGCTTATGTAAGCAATTGGGCCGAATAGATCCATGTGGAGTAGCTCAAGCGGCCTGTCGGTCGTCATGATGTTCTTGTGTGGATGATGGGCACCAACTTGCTTTCCTGCCTGACATGCGCTACAAATCCTGTCTTTCTCAAAATGAACATTTGTTAGTCCTAAAATGTGTTCTCCCTTTAGAAGCTTATGAAGATTCTTCATCCCAACATGGGCTAGTCGGCGGTGCCAGAGCCAACCCATGTTAGTCTTAGCAATTAAGCATGTGTCGAGTTCAGCTCTATCAAAATCTACTAAGTATAGCTGACCCTCTAACACACCCTTAAATGCTATTGAATCATCACTTCTTCTAAAGACAGTGACACCTACATCAGTAAAGAGACAGTTGTAGCCCATTTTGCATAATTGAGATACGGAAAGCAAATTGTAATCTAAAGAATCTACAAGAAAAACATTGGAAATAGAATGGTCAGGAGATATAGCAATTTTACCCAATCCTTTGACCAAACCTTGATTTCCATCCCCGAATGTGATAGCTCGTTGGGGATCTTGGTTTTTCTCATAGGAGGAGAACATTTTCTTTTCCCCTGTCATGTGGTTTGTGCACCCGCTGTCGATGATCCAACTTGAGCCCCCGGATGCATAAACCTACAAAACAAGTTTAGTTCTTGACTTTAGGTACCCAAATGGTTTTGGGTCCTTTGGCATTAGACACAAGAACTTTGGGTACCCAAACACAAGTCTTTGACCCCTTGTGCTTGCCCCCAACATATTTGGCAACTATTTTGCCGGATTTGTTAGTCAACACATAAGATGCATCAAAAGTTTTAAATGAAGGACTATGTTCATTTGATGCACTAGGAGTTTTCTTCTTAGGCAACTTAGCACGGGTTGGTTGCCTAGAGCTAGATGTCTCACCCTTATACATAAAAGCATGGTTAGGGCCAGAGTGAGACTTCCTAGAATGAATTCTCCTAATTTTGTTCTCAGGATAACCTGCACGGTATAAAATGTAACCCTCGTTATCCTGAGGCATGGGAGCCTTGCCCTTTACAAAATTAGACAATCTTTTAGGAGGGGCATTAAGTTTGACATTGTCTCCCCTTTGGAAGCCAATGCCATCCTTGATGCCAGGGCGTCTCCCATTATAGAGCATACTTCTAGCAAATTTAAATTTTTCATTCTCTAAGTTATGCTCGGCAATTTTAGCATCTAATTTTGCTATATGATCATTTTGTTGTTTAATTAAAGACATGTGATCATGAATAGCATTAATATCAACATCTCTACATCTAGTACAAATCGAAGTGTGCTCAACGGTAGATGTAGAGGTTTTGCAAGATTTTAGTTCTACAACCTTAGCATGCAATATTTCATTTTTACTTCTAAGGTCGGAAATAGTAGCATTGCAAACATCAAAATCTTTAGCCTTAGCAAGCAATTTTTCATTTTCATTTCTAAGGCTAGCAAGAGAGATGTTCAATTCTTCAATCCTAGCAAGCAAATCATCATTAACATCTCTAGGATTGGAGGTTGAAACGTTACAAACATGAGAATCAACCTTAGCTAACAAATTAGCATTTTCATTTCTAAGGTTGTCTATTGTTTCATGGCAAGTGCTTAGCTCACTAGATAATTTTTCACATTTCTCAATTTCTAGAGCATAAGCATTTTTAACCTTAACATGCTTCTTATTTTCTTTAATAAGGAAGTCCTCTTGGGTGTCCAAGAGATCATCCTTTTCATGAATGGCACTAATCAATTCATTAAGTTTCTCTTTTTGTTGCATGTTGAGGTTGGCAAAAAGAGATCGCAAGTTATCTTCCTCATCACTAACATTTTCATCACTAGAGGATTCATATCTAGTGGAGGATTTAGATTTAACCTTCTTTTTGCCGTCCTTTGCCATGAGGCACTTGTGGCCGACGTTGGGGAAGAGAAGTCCTTTGGTGACGACAATGTTGGCGGCATCCTCGTCGTCGGAGGAGTCGCTAGAGCTTTCGTCGGAGTCCCACTCCCGACAAACATGGGCATCGCCGCCCTTCTTCTTGTAGTACCTCTTCTTCTCCTTTCTTCTCCCCTTCTTGTCGTCGCCCCTGTCACTATCACTTGATAATGGACATTTAGCTATAAAGTGACCGGGCTTACCACACTTGTAGCAAACCTTCTTAGAGCGGGACTTGTAGTCTTTCCCCCTCCATTGCTTGAGGATTTGGCGGAAGCTCTTGATGACGAGCGCCATTTCCTCATTGTCGAGCTTGGAGGCGTTGATTGGTTGTCGACTTGGTGTAGACTCCTCCTTCTTTTCCTCTGTCGCCTTGAATGCGACGGGTTGAGCTTCGGATGTGGAGGGATCATCAAGCTCGTTGATCTTCCTTGAGCCTTCGATCATGCACTCAAAACTTACAAAATTCCCGATTACTTCCTCGGGGGTCATTAGTGTATATCTTGGGTTGCCACGGATTAATTGAACTTGAGTAGGGTTAAGGAAAATAAGAGATCTTAGAATAACCTTAACCACCTCGTGGTCATCCCACTTTTTGCTCCCGAGGTTGCGCACTTGATTCACCAAGGTTTTGAGCCGGTTGTACATGTTTTGTGGCTCCTCCCCTTTGCGAAGCCGGAACCGACCGAGCTCCCCCTCGATCGTCTCCCGCTTGGTGATCTTTGTGAGCTCATCTCCTTCGTGTGCGGTTTTGAGCACATCCCAAACCTCTGTGGCGCTCTTCAACCCTTGCACTTTGTTATACTCCTCTCTACTTAGAGAGGCGAGGAGTATTGTTGTTGCTTGAGAGTTGAAGTGCTCGATTTGGGCCACCTCATCCTCATCATAGTCTTTATCCCCTACGGATGGTACCTGTGCACCAAACTCAACAACATCCCATATACTTTTGTGGAGTGAGGTTAGATGAAATCGCATTAAATCACTCCACCTAGCATAATCTTCACCATCAAAAGTTGGTGGTTTGCCTAATGGGACGGAAAGTAAAGGTGCATGTTTAGAAATGCGAGGGTAGTGTAGGGGAATCTTACTATACTTCTTGCGCTCTTGGCGCTTAGAAGTGACGGATGCCGCGTCGGAGCCGGAGGTGGATGGCGATGAAGAATCGGTCTCGTAGTAGACCACTTTCCTCATCCTCTTCTTCTTGTCCCCACTCCGACGCGTCTTGTGAGAAGAGGATTTCTCCTTCTTCTCCTTTTGGTGAGAAGAAGACTTCTTCTCCTTCCCTTTGGAGGAGTTCTTCTTCTCCTTCCTTTTGGTGCGGGACTCTTCCGATGAGGTGCTCCCATGGCTTGTAGTGGGCTTTTCGCCGGTCTCCATCTCCTTCTTGGCGTGATCTCCCGACATCACTTCGAGCGATTAGGCTCTAATGAAGCACCGGGCTCTGATACCAATTGATAGTCTCCTAGAGGGGGGGGTGAATAGGGCGAAACTGAAATTTACAAATATAAACACAACTACAAGCCGGGTTAGCGTTAGAAATATAAACGAGTCCGCGAGAGAGGGTGAAAAACAAATCGCAAGCAAATGAAGAGTGTGACACGCGGATTTGTTTTACCGAGGTTCAGTTCTCGCAAACCTACTCCCCGTTGAGGAGGCCACAAAGGCCGGGTCTCTTTCAACCCTTCCCTCTCTCAAACGGTCCCTCGGACCGAGTGAGCTTCTCTTCTCAAATCAAAACCGGGAACAAAACTTCCCCGCAAGGGCCACCACACAATTGGTGCCTCTTGCCTTGATTACAATGAAGTTTTGATCACAAGAACAAGTGAGAAAGAAAAGAAGCAATCCAAGCGCAAGAGCTCAAAAGAACACGACAAATCTCTCTCGCTGATCACTAAAGCCTTGTGTGGAATTGGAGAGGATTTGATCTCTTTGTTGTGTCTAGAATTGAATGCCTAGCTCTTGTAAGTGGTTGAGAAGTGGAAAACTTGGATGCAATGAATGGTGGGGTGGTTGGGGTATTTATAGCCCCAACCAACAAACTTGACCGTTGGTGGAGGCTGTCTGTCGTATGGTACACCGGACAGTCCAGTGCACACCGGACATGTCCGGTGCGCCAGCCACGTCACCAATGCCGTTGGATTCTGACCGTTGGAGCTTCTGACTTCTGGGCCCGCCTGGATGTCCGGTGCACATCGGACATGTACTGTTCAATGTCCGGTGCGCCAGTATGGGCGTGCCTGACTTCTGCGCGCTTCTGGCGCGCATTGAATGCGCCTGCAGGTGACCGTTGGTGCGAAGTAGCCGTTGCTCTGGAGTTGCACCGGACAGTCCGGTGTACACCGGACATGTCCGGTGAATTATAGCGGAGCAGCCGCTACGTTTTCCCGAGGCTGGCGAGTTCCGGATGCCGCTCTTCGTTGGAGCACCGGACATGTCCGGTGTACATCGGACAGTCCGGTGAATTATAGCGGAGTTGCCTCTGGAATTTCCCGAAGGTGGCAAGTTCGAGTTGGAGTCCTCTGGTGCACCGGACACTGTCCGGTGTACACCGGACAGTCCGGTGCCCCAGACTAGAGGTGCCTTCGGTTGTCCCTTTGCTCCTTTGTTGAATCCAATATTTGATCTTTTTATTGGCTAAGTGTGAACCTTTTACACCTGTATAACTTATACACTAGAGCAAACTAGTTAGTTCAATTATTTGTGTTGGGCAATTCAACCACCAAAATTATTTAGGAACTAGGTGAAAGCCTAATTCCCTTTCACATCTCCAATTGCCATGGTGCGTATGGCGGCCATTGGAACATCTTCTTCATCTATATCATCAAGATCAACAACTTGCTCTCCTGGAGAGCCATTAGTCTCATCAAATACAACGTTGCTAGAGACTTCAACCAAACCTGATGATTTGTTGAAGACCCTATACGCCTTTGTATTTGAGTCATAATCTAACAAAAACCCTTCTACAGCTTTGGGAGCAAACTTAGAATTTCTACCTTTCTTCACTAGAATATAACATTTGCTCCCAAATACACGAAAGTATGAAACGTTGGGTTTGTTACCGGTTAGAAGCTCATATGAAGACTTCTTGAGGAGGCGATGAAGATAGACCCGGTTTATGGCGTGGCAAGCCGTGTTCACGGCTTTCGACCAAAACCGCTTGGGCGTCTTGAACTCTCCAAGCATCGTCCTCGCCATGTCGATGAGCGTCCTGTTCTTCCTCTCTACCACACCGTTTTGCTGTGGTGTGTAGGGAGTGGAGAACTCATGCTTGATTCCTTCCTCCTCAAGATACTCCTCCACTTGAAGGTTCTTGAATTCGGACCTGTTGTCGCTCCTTATCTTCTTCACCTTGAGCTCAAATTCATTTTGAGCTCTCCTTAGGAAGCGCTTGAGGGTCCCTTGGGTTTCGGTTTTATCCTACAAAAAGAATACCCAAGTGAAGCGGGAAAAATCATCAACAATTACTAAACCATACTTACTTCCCCCAATGCTAAGGTAGGCGACGGGTCCGAAGAGGTCCATATGCAGCAGCTCCATGGGTCTTGATGTGGTCATCACGTTCTTACTGTGATGAGCATTTCCCACTTGTTTACCTGCTTGACAAGCTGCACAAGGTCTATCTTTTTCGAAAGTCACATTTGTTAGGCCTAACACATGTTCTCCCTTTAGAAGTTTGTGAAGGTTCTTCATCCCCACATGTGCTAAACAGCGATGCCACAGCCCGCCCATGCTAGTCTTAGCAATTAAGCATGCATCTAGACCGGCCTCCTCTTTTGCAAAATCAACTAAATAAAGTTTATCGTCTAGTACACCCTTAAAAGCTAATGAACCATCACATCTTCTAAAGACAGACACATCTACATTCGTGAATAAGCAATTATAACCCATATTACAAAGTTGACTAACGGACAACAAGTTATACCCGAGCGACTCAACTAAAAACACATTAGAAATGGAGTGCTCGGATGAAATAGCAATCTTTCCTAGTCCTTTAACCTTGCCTTGGTTCCCATCACCGAATATGATTGAATCTTGAGAATCTTTGTTCTTGACGTAGGAGGTGAACATCTTCTTCTCCCCCGTCATGTGGTTTGTGCATCCGCTGTCGATAATCCAGCTTGAGCCCCCGGATGCATAAATCTGCAAGGCAAATTTAGGCTTGGGTCTTAGGTACCCAACTCTTGTTGGGTCCTACAAGGTTAGTAACAATGATCTTAGGGACCCAAATGCAAATTTTATCTCCCTTGCATTTTGCCCCTAATTTTCTAGCAATCACCTTCTTATCCTTTCTACAAATTGCAAAGGAAGCATTGCAAGCATGATAAATTGTAGAAGGTTCATTAACTATTTTCCTAGGAACCTGAGCAACATTCTCCTAGGCATATGATGAATGACATTTTTCCTAGGCATATCTCTACCATGCACATAGGAAGAACTTGAAGCAAACATTGCATTTGAATCATAAGCATTACAACTCCTATCATGATGAACATTTCTAGAAAATTTCCTATCATAAATAAATGCATGATTCTTTTAAGCACTATTAGCCATAGGGGCCTTCCCTTTCTCCTTTGTGAAAGTGGGAGTCCTTTGGCTTGTTAAGTTCTTGACTTCTCCCTTGAAGCCAAACCCATCCTTAATTGAGGGGTGTCTACCAATAGTGTAGGCATCCCTTGCAAATTTTAGTTTATCGAATTCATTTTTGCTAGTTTTAAGTTGAACATTAAGACTAGTCACTTCATCATTTAATTTAGAAATGGAAACTAGGTGTTCATTACAAGCATCAACATTAAAATCTTTACACCTATTGCAAATCACAACATGGTCTACACAAGAGTTTGATTTATTAGCTATTTCTAACTTAGCATTCAAGTCATCATTTATACTCTTTAAGCTAGAAATGGATTCATGACATGTAGACAATTCACATGAAAGCATTTCATTTCTTTTAACTTCTGAAGCAAGAGAATTTTGCGCACTTACAAATTTATCATGCTCTTCATATAAAAGATCTTCTTGCATTTCTAAAAGTCTATTCTTCTCATTCAAAGCATCAATCAATTCATTGATCTTATCAATTTTAGTTCTATCTAATCCTTTGAATAAACATGCATAGTCTATTTCATCATCACTAGATTCATCATCACTTGAAGAAGCATACGTAGTATTATTTCGAGTACTTACCTTCTTCTCCTTTGCCATTAGGTATGTGTGATGCTCGTTGGGGAAGAGGGACAATTTGTTGAAGGCCGAGGCGGCGAGTCCTTCGTCGTCGGAGTCGGATGATGAACAATCTGAGTTCCACTCCTTGCCAAGGTGTGCCTCGCCCTTAGCCTTCTTGTAGGTCTTCTTCTTTTCCCTCTTCTTTTCTTGATCCTGGTCACTATCATTATCGGGACAATTAGCAATAAAGTGACCAACCTTACCACACTTGAAGCAGGAGCGCTTCCCCTTCGTCTTGCTCTTGTTGGGGTGCTCCTTGCGACCTTTGAGAGTCGTCTTGAAGCGCTTGATGATGAGGGCCATTTCATCTTCATTTAGCCCGGCCGCCTCAACTTGCGCCACCTTGCTAGGTAGCGTCTCCCTGCTACTTGTTGCTTTGAGAGCAACGGTTTGAGGCTCGTAGATTGGGCCATTTAGCGCCTCATCAACATATCTTGCCTCCTTGATCATCGTTCGCCCGCTCACAAACTTTCCAAGTATTTCTTCGGGCGTCATCTTGATGTACCTAGGATTCTCATGAATAGAGTCAACAAGATGAGGATCAAGGACGGTGAAGGACCTTAGCATAAGTCGGATGATGTCGTGGTCCGTCCATCGCGTGCTTCCATAGCTCCTTATTTTGTTGACGAGGGTCTTGAGCCTGTTGTACGTTTGGGTTGGCTCCTCCCCCTGATCATCGCGAACCTTCCTAGTTCGCCTTCCACCAACTCCATCTTGGTGAGCATGGTGACGTCGTTTCCCTCATGTGAGATCTTGAGGGTGTCCTAGATCTGCTTGGCATTGTCCAGTCCGCTCACCTTATTGTATTCTTCCCTGCACAAGGAGGCTAAAAGAACAGTAGTAGCTTGTGCATTCTTATAGATTTGTTCATTGATAAACATAGAATTATCCGAACTATCAAATTGCATTCCGTTTTCTACTATCTCCCATATACTTGGATGAAGGGAGAACAAATGACTACGCATTTTGTGACTCCAAAATCCGTAGTCCTCTCCATCAAAGTGAGGAGGTTTACCAAGTGGAATAGAAAGCAAATGAGCATTGGAATTATGCGGAATACGAGTGTAATCAAAAGAAAAGTTCGAGTTAACCGTTTTCTTTTTCTCCTTGTATTTGTTGTCCTTTTGAGAAGAGGAAGATTCGTCGCTGTCGTAGTAGACAACCTTCCTGATGCGCCTCTTCTTCTTCCCATCTTTCTTCTTTTGACTCGAGCCAGAGTCATTGACTTTGTCGTCCCTTGGCTCGTTGAAGATGGACTCCTTCTCATTGTCATTGACCACCATCCCCTTTCCCTTAGGATCCATCTCTTCGGGCGATTATTCCCTTTCTTGAAGAGAACGGCTCTGATACCAATTAAGAGCACCTAGAGGGGGGTGAATAGGTGATCTTGTAAAAACTTAAATCTTAAAGCCACAAAGTTGATTAAGTGTTAGATCAATAAAGCCAAGTGGCTAGAGAGGAGTTCTTGCAAAACACAATAACCACAAAAAGATCAACACAGAGAGGCACAGTGGTTTATCCCGTGGTTCGACCAAGTCCAACACTTGCCTACTCCACGTTGTGGCGTCCCAACGGACGAGGGTTGCACTCAACCCCTTTCAAGTGGTCCAAAGACCCACTTGAATACCACAGTGTTTCTTTTCCTTTCACTATATCCCGTTTGCGAGGAATCTCCACAACTTGGAGTCTCTCGCCCTTACAAACGATGATCACAAATGAACACGGAAGTAAGGATGGGATGAGCAACACACACAAGTCCACAGCAATACGCACACACACACGGCCAAGACTTGAGCTCAAATGAATATCACAAAGTTCTCACTAGAACGGAGCTCAAATCACTAAGAATGTCAAACGAATGCGCAAAGACAAAGTGTGAATGATCAAGAATGCTCAAAGTGTGCTTGGTGTACTCCTTCATACGCCTAGTGGTCCCTTTTATAGCCCCAAGGCAGCTAGGAGCTGTTGAGAGCAATCAAGGAAGGCAAATCTTGCCTTCTGTCGACTGGCGCACCGGACAGTCCGGTGCACCACCGGACACTGTCCGGTGTAGATCTCTTTCCTGTTCTGGCGCAGCCGACCGTTGAAGATTTGGAGCCGTTGGCGCACCGGACACTGTCCGGTGCACACCGGATAGTCCGGTGCCCCTTTCTGACCGTTGGCTCGGCCACGCATCACGTGCGGATTGCGCGGCTGACCGTTGGCACAGCCGATCGTTGGCTCACCGGACAGTCCGGTGCACACCGGACGGTCCGGTGAATTTTAGCCGTACGACGCCGACGAATTCCCGAGAGCGGCCTTTTCCCCAGAGCCAGCCTGGCGCACCGGACACTGTCCGGTGCACCACCGGACAGTCCGGTGCACCCAGACTGAGCAGAGTCTTGGCTGCTCGAGCCAAGTCTTTCCAATTGTCTTTTATTTGATTCTAGCACTTAGACAAATATGTTAGTACACAAAAACCAATATACTAAGTCTAGAATCATACCTTTGTATTGATTTGCACTTTGTCCACCCTTTGGAATATGCTCATTCCCTTAATGTGTGTTGGGCACTTAATCACCAAAATCTTATAGAAATGGCCTAAGGGCACATTTCCCTTTCAGAGGTCTTCTTCGCTTTCCTTCTTTGAGGCTTTTTTCAATCACACTCAAACTATGATTCTCTCTTCTTTGGCTTTGTGATGCTTCGTCTTGTTCAAGGTTCAAAGCTCCCCTGAGCGTGGTAGCCCTTGGCTTTTGATTGAGGTCATTGTCCTAAGAAAATGCTGATATTGAATTTCACTTGTCATGCTAATCATCTTGGTCATGGATTGTATTATATTGCATTAGTTAATCAAAAAACAAGCGAAGATAGACTGTTGTAGGGCCTTCTTCCATAAGGTCTTAGATGATATAGTTCTCTTCTTGTGACCTTGTATGGTGCATATGAAAATGGTAAAGAAGGGAATTCTATATGCATTCCATTTGATAAGTCGTCATGTGTAACGCCCCGAATTTTGGAGTTGAATTTTTTCTTATCTTTACCCGCCAAATTCGGGTGTTACCCTTTCCTTTTCCTTTCCCCTCGCTAATCCTTGATCTTTTCCAAAGTTATAGCGGGATTCGGCTTGAGATCTCGTGTAAAGCAAAACCCTAGAAATACTTTATTTTGGTTTGCTGCACCATGCCGAACCATGCATTTGTTTTGATTAATTGAAATTGTCAAAAAAACCATTCATCTAGATTTAAAGAAAATGGAAAACCTTTTTCTTTCCCCCCCCCCCTCTCCTCCCCTTTCAGCCCAGCCGCCCCCTCCCCTCGCGCGCGGCCCAACCGGCCTTCCCCCCCATCCTCGCTGTGGGCCCCGGCGTGGCCCAGCCGGCGCGCGGCCCAGCCGGCCTCCTGGCCCAGCCGCTTCCAGCTGGCCCCCCGCGCACGCCGCGCCCAGCGCGCGGGCGGTTGGAAAACCGCCGCCGCCTTCCCCTGCGGGCCCCACCTGTCAGGCCCTCCCCCTCCCCAAACCCCTCTCTCTCCTCCCCTGCTCGACCCGCCCCCTCCGCTCAGCTCGCCGCCGTCCTTGCTACCCCGCGCGGTAAGCCCCTCCCCCTCCTCTCTCCTCTCCCCTCCCTCCCCTTCCCCAGCCATGGCAGGTGCGGCCGGCCCCGGTTCCTTTCCCCCTCCCCGCGTGGCCGCGGCGTGCCCCGTCCCCGCCCTCGGCGCTCGCGGCCATGGCGTGGCGGCTCGTCGTGGCGCGGCTCGGCCCCGCCCCGCCCGGCGCGGTTGCGCCTGCCCCTGCCCGGCGCGTTTCCCCCCGCCCCGCCCGACGCGCCTCCCCCTCACGCGTGCCCGTGCGGCTTGCCCGGTCATGGCGTGGCGCGGCCCCGGCTCGCCGGCGCGCGGTCATGGCGCCCCCCTCCCCCGGCGTCCCCACGCAGCTCCCTGCCCGCCCTCGGCGCGCGGCTTCGCGCAAGCGTGGTCCGACCCCGGTGGCTCGCCGGCGCGGTGGCTCCGACCCCGCCATGGCGGCTCGGCCTCGCCCCGCCCAACGTGGCGCCCTCCCCGTGTGCTCGCTCGGCCCCGGCGTGCTCTCCTAGCCCGGCCATGGCGCGGCCCCAGCAGCCCGCCCGCCTTGGCGTGCCCCGCCCCTGCCCGGCGCGGCCTTGAGCTCGACCAGCGCGCGGCCCCGCGCGGTCGGCCTCGGCATGGCCCCGTTGTCACCCGCGGCGTGCAACGCAGCGCGTGCGCAGCTCGGCCCCGGCGTGTGCGCGACCCGTGCGCGTGCGTGCTCGCGTGATGCATGGTGCGTTGGCACGGCTCGCCGTGCCCTCGGCGCGCTTGCCTACCCCCTAGACGTGCCCGTCTACCCCCCCCCCCCCCCCCCCCCCGTGTATTCCATGCGTAGTGATCACGTTACTTAATTAATAAATGGAAACTTAATTTGAAAATTGTTACGTTAGTTAATTCATATAGTTAATCATCTACCTTATTTAATGTTGATCAATTGAAAATGGTTATGATTCTATTAGTGCATGTGACTAATCCTTATTATTGGAACTAAGTGGAACTAGAGCACGTAACGACTAGTTATGCGTCTACCCGTAACACGCCTCGAGTATAGCTTTAACCCCTGTGAGACCTTCCTTCTTCTCTTTCTAGCCATGGCAAGTGCAATATCGTATGTCATACTCTATGCATATTTAATCTATTTGTTCTCTTGTATGGTGTACTGTTTGTTTCCTAATTCGAATGGATGGATATATGTATGTTTGCGCTCGCATAGAGAACGATCCGGTTGAGGAGCCCGAAGAACTCGCAGGAGAAGCCCCTGAGCAGCAGTCGGTTGGTGGAGGCAAGTGTCCCTTGACCTATCTCTGTCCTATACATTCTTTAATTCACCTCCCGCATTACACATTTATACATAAGGATTGACTAGCTTTTGTTATCCATGTCCTTGTTTACCTATCTGGGTTGGATTATTATTGTCTAGCTTCATGCTATTGCTCAACTCTAATCAATGAACATGATGAGAATTTATCAATGATACACTGTTTTCCCTTCTTTATTATGATGTTATACTTGTGGCTTTCAAGGGGGCTCGAGCGGTTTCTCGAGTGCCTCTCCGTAAGGACCTGTTCGTTGGATGACCGCCCGGGAAAACAGTGCAACCATGAGGGTGGAATGGGGTGCCCTTAGCTGAATAATTAGAGGAACCGGGGTGTAGTTCGCTTAGCTGTCGTGCCATCAATGGGGCTCGGTGTATGCGGCTCGCTCTGCCAAGTTTGGGTTCGCCCCTTGGGGAGGAGTTGAGAGCACCTAGAGGGGGGTGAATAGGTGATCCTGTAAAAACTTAACACTTAAGGCCACAAACCTTGATTAAGAGTTAGCACAATGAAATCAAGTGGTTATAGGAGATCTCTTATGAAATACAATAGACACAGTGAGAACAAGCACAAGAGACACGAGGATTTATCCCGTGGTTCGACCAAGTACAAAACTTGCCTACTCCACGTTGTGGCGTCCCAACGGACGAGGGTTGCACTCAACCCCTCTCAAGTGATCCAATGATCGACTTGAATACCACAGTGTTCTTCTTTCTTTACTCTTTCCCGCTTGTGAGGAATCTCCACAACTTGGAGTCTCTCACCCTTACAATAAGAATCAAAGTGAAAGCACTAGAGTAAGGGAGGGAAGTAACACACTCAAATCCACAGCAAATACGCACACACACAGCCAAGAATTGAGCTCAAATGAGTATCACAAAGTTCACCACTAGAACGGAGCTCAAATCACTAAGAATGTGAAACGAGTGCGCAAAGTCGGAGTGAGAATGATCAAGAATGCTCAAAGTGTGCTTGGTGTACTCCTCCATGCGCCTAGGGGTCCCTTTTATAGCCCCAAGGCAGCTAGGAGCCGTTGAGAGCATTCTAGGAAGGCAATTCTTGCCTTCTGTCGACTGGCGCACCGGACAGTCCGGTGCAGATCTGTTTCCTGTTCTGGCGCAACCGACCTTTGAAGATTTGGAGCCGTTGGCGCACCGGACACTGTCCGGTGCATACCGGACAGTCTGGTGCCCCCATCTGACCGTTGGCTCGGCCACGCGTCATGCGCGGATTGCACGGCCGACCGTTGGCACAGCCGACCGTTGGCTCACCGGACAGTCCGGTGCACACCGGACAGTCCGGTGAATTTTAGTCGTACGCCGCCGATGAATTCTCGAGAGCGGCCTTTTCACCAGAGCCAGCCTGGCGCACCGGACACTGTCTGCTGCACCACCGGACAGTCCGGTGCACCCAGACTGAGCAGAGTCTTGGCTGCTCGAGCCAAGTCTTTTCCAATTGTCTTTTCTCTGATTCTAGCACTTAGACAAATATGTTAGTAAACAAAAACCAATGTACTAAGTCTAGAATCATACCTTTGTATTTATTTGCACTTTGTCCACCCTTTGGCATATACTCATTCCCTTAATGCGTGTTGGGCACTTAATCACCAAAATCTTATAGAAATGGCCCAAGGGCACATTTCCCTTTCAATCTCCCCCTTTTTGGTGATTTATGCCAACACAACAAAAAGCAACTAAAAGAAGTGCAACATCAATGCAAATGAGAACACAAATTTGTTTTGATTCAAATTTGGCATATTTGGATCATTCTTTGCCACCACTAGGTTTGTTTTTGCAAATCAAACACAATTTCCTATCTCTAAGTCAAATTCACTTGTTGAGGCATAGAGAAAGATATTCCAAGAGAAATTGATCACTGATTCAAAAACTCCTCCTATTTCCCATAATCAAACATTCCCCCCCACAAGAGACCAACTTTTGACAAAAAGAGACATTTAGAATTTTGGCAAATCAAAAGTCCTAACTCTACTATTTTCAAAATTCTCAAGTGGCAGCTGATCCATTTGTTGCTTTGGCCCTTAACTTCTCCCCCTTTGGCATCAAGCACCAAAACGGGATCATTTTTTGCCCTTAAACCCCATTGCCTCACCAAAATTGTCACTTAAGAGCAAAAAGGCAATAAGAGACATGGAGATGAACTTGGAGTAAGTTACCCTCTTATCGGAGTGCAGTGGAAGTCTTTCATGGTCCAAGTCCACCTTTCCCTTTCAATCCACCTTTGAGACTAATTTAAGAACACTCAAGCACATGGTTAGTCCCAAAGAGTCAAGTTGTAGCACATCTCCCCCTAGACATGGTCCGGGGAGTGCTTGTACAACTTGAGCACCATAAATAAGCAACAAAATGCATAAGGAACATGATCAAGGCATAAAACACATGTATGCTATAAATCAATCCAAGTTCCGCGAATCTAAGACATTTAGTTCACTACGCAGCCTGTAAAAGATCTTCTCATCTAGAGGCTTGGTAAAGATATCGGCTAGCTGGTTCTCGGTGCTCACATAAAACACTTCGATATCTCCCTTTTGCTGGTGGTCTCTCAAAAAGTGATGTCGGATGTCTATGTGCTTTGTGCGGTTGTGTTCAACAGGATTATCCGCCATGCGGATTGCACTGTCATTATCACATAGGAGTGGGACTTTGCTCAGATTGTAGCCAAAGTCCCGGAGGGTTTGCCTCATCCAAAGTAGTTGCGCACAACATTGACCTACGGCAACATACTCGGCCTCAGCGGTGGATAGGGCAACGAAAGTTTGTTTCCTAGAACTCCAAGACATCAGGGACCTTCCTAAGAATTGGCACGTCCCTGATGTACTCTTCCTATCGACCTTGCATCCAGCATAATCGGAGTCTGAATATCCAATTAAGTCAAAGGTAGACCCCTTTGGATACCAGATCCCGAAGCAAGGCGTAGCAACTAAATATCTAAGAATTCGCTTCACGGCCACTAGGTGACACTCCCTTGGATCGGATTGAAATCTAGCACACATGCATACACTAAGCATAATATCTGGTCTACTAGCACATAGGTAAAGTAAGGAACCTATCATAGACCGGTATGCTTTTTGATCAACGGACTTACCTCCTTTGTTGAGGTCGATGTGTCCGTCAGTTCCCATTGGAGTCTTTGCGGGCTTGGCGTCTTTCATCCCAAACCACTTGATCAAGTCTTGTGTGTACTTCGTTTGGGAGATGAAAGTGTCGTCCTTGAGTTGCTTCACTTGGAACCCAAGGAAGTAGTTCAACTCGCCCATCATCGACATTTCAAACTTTTGAGTCATCACCCTGCTAAACTCTTCACAAGACTTTTGGTTAGTAGAACAAAATATTATGTCATCGACATAAATTTGGCACACAAATAAGTCACCATCACAAGTCTTAGTGAATAAAGTCGGATCGGCTTTCCCAACTTTGAAGGCATTAGCAATTAAAAAGTCTCTAAGGCATTCATACCATGCTCTTGGGGCTTGCTTAAGTCCATAGAGCGCCTTAGAGAGCTTACACACATGATCGGGGTACCGTTCATCCTCAAAGCCAGGGGGTTGCTCCACGTACACCTCCTCCTTGATTGGCCCGTTGAGGAAAGCGCTCTTCACATCCATTTGGAACAACCTGAAAGAATGGTGAGCGGCATAGGCTAACAATATGCGAATTGACTCTAGCCTAGCCACAGGAGCAAAGGTCTCCTCAAAGTCCAAACCTGCGACTTGGGCATAACCTTTTGCCACAAGTCTATCCTTGTTCCTTGTCACCACTCCGTGCTCGTCTTGTTTGTTGCGGAACACCCACTTGGTTCCCACAACGTTTTGCTTGGGATGTGGCACCAGTGTCCAAACTTCATTTCTCTTGAAATTGTTGAGCTCTTCCTGCATGGCCAACACCCAGTCCGGATCTAGCAAGGCCTCTTCTACCCTGAAAGGCTCAATAGAAGAGACAAAAGAGTAATGCTCACAAAAATTAACTAGTCTAGAGCGAGTAGATACTCCCTTGCTAATATCACCCAATATCTGGTCGACGGGATGATTCCTTTGAATCGTCGCTCGAACTTGAGTTGGAGGGGCTTGAGGTGCTTCTTCCTCCATAACATGATCATCTTGTGCTCCCCCTTGATCACACGTGTCTTCTTGATGAACCTGTTCATCGTCTTGAGTTGGGGGATGCACCATTGTTGAGGAAGAAGGTTGATCTTGTTCCGTTTGTTCCTGTGGTCGCACATCTCCAATTGTCATGGTGCGTATGGCGGCCGTTGGAACATCTTCTTCATCTATATCATCAGGATCAACAACTTGCTCTCTTGGAGAGCCATTAGTCTCATCAAATACAACGTCGCTAGAGACTTCAACCAAACCCAATGATTTGTTAAAGACCCTATACGCCTTTGTATTTGAGTCATAACCTAACAAAAACCCTTCTACAGCTTTAAGAGAAAACTTAGAATTTCTACCTTTCTTCACTAGAATATAACATTTGCTCCCAAATACACGAAAGTATGAAACGTTGGGTTTGTTACCGGTTAGAAGCTCATACGAAGTCTTCTTGACGAGGCGATGGAGATAGACCCGGTTTATGGCGTGGCAAGCCGTGTTGACGGCTTCCGACCAAAACCGCTCGGGCGTCTTGAACTCTCCAAGCATTGTCCTCGCCATGTCTATGAGTGTCCTGTTCTTCCTCTCTACCACACTGTTTTGCTGTGGTGTGTAGGGAGCGGAGAACTCGTGCTTGATTCCTTCCTCCTCAAGGTACTCCTCCACTTGAAGGTTCTTGAACTCGGACCCGTTGTCGCTCCTTATCTTCTTCACCTTGAGCTCAAACTCATTTTGAGCTCTTCTTAGGAAGCGCTTGAGGGTCCCTTGGGTTTCTGTTTTATCCTGCAAAAAGAATACCCAAGTGAAGCGGGAAAAATCATCAACTATAACAAGACCATACTTACTTCCTCATATGCTTAGGTAGGCGACGGGTCCGAAGAGGTCCATATGAAGTAACTCCAAAGGTCTTGACGTGGTCATCACATTTTTGATATGATGAGAGCTTCCCACCTGTTTACCTGCTTGACAAGCTGCACAAGGTCTATCTTTTTCGAAATTTACATTTGTTAGACCTAACACATGTTCTCCCTTTAGAAGTTTGTGAAGGTTCTTCATCCCCACATGTGCTAAATGGCGATGCCACAGCCAGCCCATGCTAGTCTTAGCAATTAAGCATGCATCTAGACCGGCCTCCTCTTTTGCAAAATCAACTAAATAAAGTTTGTCGTCTAGTACACCCTTAAAAGCTAATGAACCATCACTCCTTCTAAAGACAGACACATCTACATTTGTGAATAAGCAATTATATCCCATATTACATAATTGACTAACGGACAATAAGTTATAACCGAGCGACTCAACTAAAAACACATTAGAAATGGAGTGCTCGGAAGAAATAGCAATCTTTCCTAACCCTTTAACCTTGCCTTGATTCCCGTCACCGAATATGATTGAATCTTGGGAATCTTTGTTCTTGACGTAGGAGGTGAACATCTTCTTCTCCCCCGTCATGTGGTTTGTGCTTCCGCTGTTGATAATCCAGCTTGAGCCCCCGGATGCATAAACCTGCAAGGCAAATTTAGGCTTGGGTCTTAGGTACCCAACTTGTGTTGGGTCCTACAAGGTTAGTAACAATGGTATTAGGGACCCAAATGCAAGTTTTATCTCCCTTGCATTTTGCCCCTAATTTTCTAGCAATCACCTTCTTATCCTTTCTACAAATTGTAAAGGAAGCATTGCAAGCATGATAAATTGTAGAAGGTTCATTAATTTTCCTAGGAGCATGAGCAATATTTCTCATAGGTATATGATGAATGACATTTTTCCTAGGCATATCTCTACCATGCACATAGGACGAACTTGAAGCAAACATGGCATTTGAATCATAAGCATTACAACTCCTATCATGATGAACATTTCTAGAATATCTCCTATCATGGTACATGAAAGCATGGTTCTTTTGAGCACTATTTGTCATAGGAGCCTTCCCTTTCTCCTTGGCGGGAATGGGAGCCTTATGACTTGTTAAGTTCTTGGCTTCTCTCTTAAAGCCAAGTCCATCCTTAATTGAGGGGTGTCTACCAATAGTGTAGGCATCTCTTGCAAATTTTAGTTTATCAAATTCACTTTTGCTAGTCTTAAGTTGAGCATTAAGACTAGTCACTTCATCATTTAATTTAGAAATGGAAACTAGGTGTTCACTACAAGCATCAACATTAAAATCTTTACACCTATTGCAAATCACAACATGGTCTACACAAGAGGTTGATTTATTAGCTATTTCTAACTTAGCATTCAAGTCATCATTGATACTCTTTAAGCTAGAAATGGATTCATGACATGTAGACAATTCACATGAAAGCATTTCATTTCTTTTAACTTCTAAAGCAAGAGAATTTTGCGCACTTACAAATTTATCATGCTCTTCATATAAAAGATCTTCTTGCTTTTCTAAAAGTCTATTCTTCTCATTCAAAGCATCAATCAATTCATTGATCTTATCAATTTTAGTTCTATCTAATCCTTTGAATAAACATGCATAGTCTATTTCATCATCACTAGATTCATCATCACTTGAAGATGCATACATAGTATTATTTCGAGTACTTACCTTCTTCTCCTTTGTCATTAGGCATGTGTGATGCTCGTTGGGGAAGAGGGATGATTTGTTGAAGGCCGAGGCAGCGAGTCCTTCGTCGTCGGAGTCGGATGATGAACAATCCGAGTTCCACTCCTTGCCAAGGTGTGCCTCACCCTTAGCCTTCTTGTAGGTCTTCTTCTTTTCCCTCTTTTTTCTTGATCCTGGTCACTATCATTATCGGGACAATTAGCAATGAAGTGACCAACCTTACCACACTTGAAGCAGGAGCGCTTTCCCTTCGTTTTGCTCTTGTTGGGATGCTCCTTGCGACCTTTGAGCGTCGTCTTGAAACGCTTGATGATGAGGGCCATTTCTTCCTCATTAAGCCTGGCCGCCTCAACTTGCGCCACCTTGCTAGGTAGCGCCTCCCTGCTCCTCGTTGCTTTGAGAGCAACGGTTTGAGGCTCGTGGATTGGGCCATTCAACGCATCATCAACGTATCTTGCCTCCTTGATCATCATCCGCCCGCTTACAAACTTTCCAAGTATTTCCTCGGGCGTCATCTTGGTGTACCTAGGATTCTCACGAATAGAGTTAACAAGATGAGGATCAAGGACAGTGAAAGACCTTAGCATAAGTCGGACGACGTCGTGGTCCGTCCATCGCGTGCTTCCATAGCTCCTTATTTTGTTGACTAGGGTCTTTAGCCTGTTGTACGTTTGGGTTGGCTCCTCCCCCCTGATCATTGCGAACCTTCCTAGTTTGCCTTCCACCAACTCCATCTTGGTGAGCATGGTGACGTCGTTCCCCTCATGAGAGATCTTGAGGGTGTCCCAGATCTGCTTGGCATTGTCCAAGCCGCTCACCTTATTGTATTCTTCCCTGCACAAGGATGCTAGAAGAACAGTAGTAGCTTGTGCATTCTTATGGATTTGTTCATTGATAAACATAGAATTATCCGAACTATCAAATTGCATTCCGTTTTCTACTATCTCCCATATACTTGGATGAAGAGAGAACAAATGACTACGCATTTTGTGACTCCAAAATCCGTAGTCCTCTCCATCAAAGTGAGGAGGTTTACCAAGTGGAATAGAAAGCAAATGAGCATTGGAATTATGCGGAATACGAGAATAATCAAAAGAAAAGTTCGAGTTAACCGTTTTCTTTTTCTCCTAGTATTCGTCGTCCTTTTGAGAAGAGGAAGATTCGTCGCTGTCGTAGTAGACAACCTTCCTGATGCGCCTCTTCTTCTTTCCGTCTTTCTTCTTTTGACTCGAGCCAGAGTCATTGACTTTGTCATCCCTTGGCTCGTTGAAGATGGACTCCTTCTCATTGTCGTTGACCACCATCCCCTTTCCCTTAGGATCCATCTCTTCGGGCGATTAGTCCCTTTCTTGAAGAGAACGGCTCTGATACCAATTGAGAGCACCTAGAGGGGGGGTGAATAGGTGATCCTGTAAAAACTTAACACTTAAGGCCACAAACCTTGATTAATAGTTAGCACAATGAAATCAAGTGGTTATAGGAGATCTCTTATGAAATACAATATACACAGTGAGAACAAGCACAAGAGACACGAGGATTTATCCTGTGGTTCGTCCAAGTACAAAACTTGCCTACTCCACGTTGTGGCGTCCCAACGGACGAGGGTTGCACTCAACCCCTCTCAAGTGATCCAATGATCGACTTGAATACCATGGTGTTCTTCTTTCTTTACTCTTTCCCGCTTGTGAGGAATCTCCACAACTTGGAGTCTCTCACCCTTACAATAAGAATCAAAGTGAAAGCACTAGAGTAAGGGAGGGAAGTAACACACTCAAATCCACAGCAAATACGCACACACACAGCCAAGAATTGAGCTCAAATGAGTATCACAAAGTTCACCACTAGAACGGAGCTCAAATCACTAAGAATGTCAAACGAGTGCGCAAAGTCGAAGTGAGAATGATCAAGAATGCTCAAAGTGTGCTTAGTGTTCTCCTCCATGCGCCTAGGGGTCCCTTTTATAGCCCCAAGGCAGCTAGGAGCCGTTGAGAGCATTCTAGGAAGGCAATTCTTGCCTTCTGTCGACTGGCGCACCGGACAGTCCGGTGCACCACCGGACACTGTCCGGTGCAGATCTCTTTCCTGTTCTGGCGCAGCCGACCGTTGAAGATTTGGAGCCGTTGGCGCACCGAACACTGTCCGGTGCACACTGGACAGTCCGGTGCCCCTTCTGACCATTGGCTCGGCCACGCGTCACGCGCGGATTGCGCGGCCGACCGTTGTCACAGCCGACCGTTGGCTCACCGGACAGTCCGGTGAATTTTAGCAGTACGCCACCGACGAATTCCCGAGAGCGGCTTTTTCACTAGAGCCAGCCTGGCGCACCGGACACTGTCCGGTCGGACACTGTCCGGTACACCACCGGACAGTCCGGTGCACCCAGACTGAGTAGAGTCTTGGCTGCTCGAGCCAAGTCTTTTCCAATTGTCTTTTCTCTGATTCTAGCACTTAGACAAATATGTTAGTACACAAAAACCAATGTACTAAGTCTAGAATCATACCTTTGTATTGATTTGCACTTTGTCCACCCTTTGGCATATACTCATTCCCTTAATGTGTGTTGGGCACTTAATCACCAAAATCTTATAGAAATGGCCCAAGGGCACATTTCCCTTTCAGGAGTGCGGTGCATTTAGGAAACCTAACGGGTGGCTATAGCCCCGGGGAATCTTCGTAAAGGCTACGTAGTGATGCCCTGTTGGACCACCTAGGTAGTGGTCAATGGGGAGTAGCTCTCTCCGGGCAGAAAGGGAATCACGGCTTGTGGGTAAAGTGCACAACCTCTGCAGAGTGTTTGAAAACTGATATATCAGTTGTGCTCGCGGTTATGAGCGGCCAAGGGAGCTCCAGTGATTAGTGGTACTTGATCAGAGGTGTTCGGATTGCAGGTGGCAATGAGATTGATGGTTCTTGGTGTTGACTCTGGTAATGGTAAGTGGTACTCTTTCCATTTGGAAAGGAGTACGTATGGGTTAATAACATGGGTTAAATCTAAAACTTGGCTTTTCTCTACTAGTAATAATAATCTGACCAACTAAAAGCAACTGTTTGACTTACCCCCACATAAAGCTAGTCCACTACAGCCAAACAGGATACTTGCTGAGTATGTTGATGTGTACTCACCCTTGCTCTACACACCAACCCCCCTCCCCAGGTTGTTCGCATTACAACCACTGCTCAGGAGAATATGCAGCCGTGGAAGGAGACTTCCTGGAGTTCCAAGACTACGACGAGTTCTAGGCGTGGGTTAGAGGCAACCCCCCAGTTGGCTGCCTGTGAAGGCCGCGTTTATCTACGTTTCGTTTTCGCACTTTGATTATTGTAAAGACTATATGGATGTCTCAGACATATGATGTAATCGACTATTACTTCCCTTTTTAATACTATTTGAGCACTGTGTGATGATGTCCATGTTATGTAACTACTGTGTACGTGAATTGCTGATCCTGGCACGTACATGGTTCGCATTCGGTTTGCCTTCTAAAACCGGGTGTGACATCATGGCTTGTCAAAGTATATAGTTTTTTATTATATATCTAGATATACATCATATCTAAGATGTATAATAAAAGTTTCGTATCTAGAAAGGACAACATGGCTTATAAATTGGAGCAGAGTATCTAATTAGGGGAATTTCATGGCTTGATATGCATGAGTCGTGTTGTGCTTTAGCTACCTCTGCTCACTAACACGATTTAGGTTGCCAATGATGACTTCTGTAGCATTGAGTGGCCGGAGAGGTAGGTCTCTCATTATCCCAAGGGATGCTTTGCCAATTCGTTGGCAAAAACAGCATTGAATAAATAAGCACTAAACCAAAACACAAAAGCTTTCGTAGCTCAATTGGTTAGAGCACCCGTTTAGTAAGCGGGAGGTCTTGAGTTCAACTCTCAACGAAAGCACGTTTCTATGAAAAACAATGCACAGCTCTCTCTTTTTGAATCTTTGGAAAATAATTTGTTGCAGGTACAGTTTGTATTTTCATTTTTATAAAAGAAAATAAGGTTGAATCCTACCAATATTGAACGAGTCGCTTAGAGTGTCTAAAATAGAGGCCAAATAACTGTAGATAGTTTCTATGAAAAACAATGCACAGCTCTCTTTTTTGAATCTTTGGAAAATAATTTGTTGCAGGTACAGTTTGTATTTTCATTTTTATAAAAGAAAATAAGGTTGAATCCTACCAATATTGAACGAGTCGCTTAGAGTGTCTAAAATAGAGGCTAAATAACTGTAGATGGCACTGTTTGAAGAGATAAGTTTAAAATAGAGGATGTGATAGAGAATGATATAGAAGATGTGGTGGAGATAGCCAAAAGAAAAGAGAGAAGTTGCAGATGATGGAACAAAGGACGCAGTCAGGCGAATGCACAGTACCTGCTGCTCATTCTTGTTCCATCTGAAACCAAGTAGACACGCAAACTTGCACGTCAAACCTTGATTGGCATTTTCATCGCAGCAAATGTTTGCAGAATCACATCTCATATATACTACACAGTCAAAATTTCAATAAGAGGCTCTACAACCTTCATTTCTCTTTTGGCAGTTTTGTAGTAGTAATAGTGGTCTAAACAGAGCACATCTTGACTCGTTTACAACTCCATGACCATGACTACCACATGTGCTCCCCCCCATTATTTCTAAGAAGTTTATTTTTATCAATCATTCAAACCCAATGATCAAATAGCTTCGGATATCAAATATGAGAGAAAAACATTCACTGGTAAGCTTCGGAATTGTTATACATTCGGAGGTTCTTCGGAGTTTGAGATGCTATAGATGTAGGGCTTATGGTTCTCCGGAGTTGGAGATGTTATACATTCGGAGGTTCTCCTGTCATTACGTTTTGGGCCCGATCTCTATAGCAGTGGCACTGTTTATTTATTTATAAATATGAACAGATATACACCTTCATATGACATTCACTACACCAAAATAGTAAACTTCCTAGAGCCTAAACCCTAGGAAGTTAGGCCTAAACTCTAGGAAGTTAGCTAAACTCTCGGAAGTTAAGACATCCCGTCGGAAGTTTGGCTCTCGAAAATTTTTTGTCGGAAGTTAGCTTTACTTCCTAGAGCCCTCTAGGAAGTTAGCTAACTTCCTACAGCCAAAAACCCCCCCTCGGAAGTTAGTAGACTCTCGGAAGTTAGTACCTTCACGCCGTCAGCGCCGTCAGCGGACTAACTTCCTACGAGTAACTTCCTACGGCTGACCGTAGCCCCTAGGAAGTTAGCTGGCTAACTTCCTACGGCTGACTGTAGCCCCTAGGAAGTTAGCCAGCTAACTTCCTACGACTTAGTAAGCCTCTAGGAAGTTAATTTGACCAGCATTACAAATGTTGTTTATTTTTATTTTACACCACATTCCACAACATAACAAATATATCAACAGCTATATAGCACAACATATTTTCACATAAAACATCACACACACAATCACATAACAATATTTAAATCCATAGTCTCATCAATTACTTCACAAAAGTCTCATCCATAGTCTCATCAATTACATCACAAAAGTCTCATCCATAGTCTTATCAATTACATCACAAAAATCTCATCCATAGTCATAATAAGATACATCTCATCATCCAATACTAATAAGAGACAATATCTCATACATAGTCATAATAAAAGTCTCAAAAAAAATTATTCATATGGATGGACCAAAGGGGCATGAGAATATAATAAATTAATAATGTTAAGCATAATAAATCATAAACTTAGAGATATATTGACCAGAATCTTTTGTCCAATCAGTTCGAGTGCAGAAGCAAAATTCTCCAGACAAGCAGACCCTTGCCTTTCTTGTTGTAGATATTCCTGCATATGTTACAGCATAGATTGATGGCAAACGGCTTTGGACAATAAGATTCGTTAAGGCAATGAATGACAGGAGTCTCACCACAAGATCAAATTGAGTCCCCTTGACAAAAGCGACGAGTTTAGAAAGCTCCTTGCTAGACATCAAGTAGCTAGCATGGCGCTCTAGAATGTTCATAACAGAGGCAATATGTGGACTAAGTTCTTTCATTGAGTTACTGTCGAACAAAAGAAATAATATATGAGAGATTTTCCAACAAAAGCAGTTTAAGTGTAAAGAACAGGGTGCACCTTTTCAAATCAGAAGATTGCCGCTTATAAGGTGAACGGAACAGAAAATAGCCTAGAAATCTTGGAGATAGCTTCTCAGAGTCTGAAGTGGCATTCTCAAAATCTCTTCCAGATATTAGTAAGAAGCGAACCTAAGTATGAAGGTACTCCCTTATTCATCTGAAATATACTAATATAGGAAAACAAACAACATATAGCACAAGAAACATACCAACTCCCCTGCAACCTCTGTTGGAAGCATTCATCAAACATCCTATCATGAAAGTTTGGTCATACTAAAAGCATGATTATTTTATTTGAAATCTTTGTAAAATTTAATACTGTGGGTTATTAAAGATATTGTCAGAACAATTTCAACTTTAGCCAGTTTAAGGATACCATACTCTGTTCATGCTCTGGTATACTAATTGATGCATGGGTCCTGATAAATCCTAAATTCTACATATGTTTATAGTAATTAATAAAGAATCAACAAAATGAAGAAAAGTGGCATACAGAAACAAAATAGCATTTCTGTCCTCTCAAACACAAGGAACCAGACAACTCTCTAAATTTCTCAGAGGCAACTATTAGCGGATATTCTTACTACACTAGTGATCCATGATAATTAGTCCTAATAACCTCTTTTTCGGACAAGTGGCTGGCCTTAACATATGAATCACAAAGATAACATGGATGGGAACAGGCTATGAGAGGTGTGTCAGGTGTAATGTAATTACATGCAAACTACAGGCACGCCACATATATAAGATGGAACATGCTGATACTGACTATGGTAATTACTACATGCAGAACAACATCAAGAATTGGAAGAACATTATCTTTTTGAAGATGTGAATTAAAGGAATATGCATAGTTCAAATAGAAGGGTTGTACACTTACTCTGTGGATCGTCCAGCTGCAGAGAACATATCAGCCCAGTGTCGTCCATCAGTTTTCCTAGCAACGCTGACTACAACATCCATATATTCAGGAAAATTCCGTAGTAGGTCACAAGTTTTCTCAAGAAGAGATTTCTTGGGAGAATCAACTTTTTGTGAAGCCTGATTTTTTGAAGCACTTGGCCTGTAACTAAAACATGTCAGAAAAAAGAACTTACCAGAGCGCATCTAGCAAAGCCACTAAATTATATATGGGATGGGACAAAAAGTCACCTCATTTCCAGTTTCCAAATCTGAATTTACTTTTCAGTTTTCACTATCCATCCATCTCTCTGTCTGTGTTCAAGGCTTCATGTTCAAGCATTGGTCTCAGTTTGTATCTTTGGTTTCAACTGATAAAGAACTCAATACAGTTTGGTTTCAGTTTATATTTTATCAGGAAGAAATCACCTGAGTTCTGATTTCTGAATCCCCTTATCTGAACCACTTTTTCTCCTTGTTCATCCTGCACAGATATCAGTGCTGTTTGAGACTATACTGTTGTTTGTTTGAGCTTGATAATTGATACTTTGAAGGTACAATCAATGAAAATGACATTGTTCCTGTATGTACTTACCATTGAAAAAAAATAAAAAAGTATTTCCTAGACAGGGGCGACCGGGGCGGGGCGCGGCAGCGGCGGCCGCAGCGGGGGCGTCCACGGCGGCGGCCAGGCGCGGCAGGGGCGACCTCAACAGGGGCGGGGACGGCCGAGGCGACCTCGATGGGGGCGGGCGGGGGCGGCTGGGCGCGTCGGGGGCCAGGCGCGGCGGGGGCAGGGGCGTTCGGGCGCGGAAGGGGCGGCCGGGGCCGAGGGCGCGGCGGGGGCGACCGGGCACGAGAGAGGCGGGCGCGGGAGAGGCGGCCGGGCGCGTGGAGTTGGCGGCGAGGCGGCTAAAGAGACAGAGAGAGACCTTGAGAAAGGTGAGAGAAGAGATAAGGTTGAGGGAGGTTTAAAATAAAAAACATAACTTCCTAGAGTTTGTACATTTACTCTAGGAAGTTAAGTAACTTCCTAGAGCCGGCCGTAGGAATTTAGATTTTCGTTTGACTAGTCAACAACTGGAACCTAACTTCCTAGAGAAAGCCGTAGGAAGTTAGCTGCCCAGCTAACTTCCTAGAGCTAGCCGTAGGAAGTTAGCTTTTGGTTTGACTGGTCAACAGCTGAAACCTAACTTCCTAGAGGTGGTCGTAGGAAGTTATCTAACTTCCTACGGTTTTTTAACTTCCGACAGCTTTTATAAAATACTGTAGGAAGTTATGTTTATTTCCTAGAGCTACCAGTTGCCTCTCGGAAGTTATTTATTTCCTACGGTTTGTTATAAAAGCTGTAGGAAGTTAAAAACCCGTAGGAAGTGTATGATTTTGGTGTAGTGATTATAAATTTACCCTCGGTTACTACATAGTGACTCTTCGTAATCGAGTGAGTACATTTATATCATTTTACAACTCTGACGTGTTTGGAGGTCTTCTTCGCTTTCCTTCTTTGAGGCCTTTTTCAATCACACTCAAACTATGATTCTCTCTTCTTTGGCTCTGTGATGCTTCGTCTTGTTCAACGTTCGAAGCTCCCCTGAGCGTGGTAGCCCTTGGCTTTTGATTGAGGTCATTGTCCTAAGAAAATGCTGATATTGAATTTCACTTGTCATGCTAATCATCTTGGTCATGGATTGTATTATATTGCATTAGTTAATCAAAAAACAAGCGAAGATAGACTGTTGCAGGGCCTTCTTCCATAAGGTCTTAGATGATATAGTTCTCTTCTTGTGACCTTGTATGGTGCATATGAAAATGGTAAAGGGAATTCTATATGCATTCCATTTGATAAGTCGTCATAGCTTGTCAAAGTATATAGTTTTTTATTATATATCTAGATATACATCATATCTAAGATGTATAATAAAAGTTTTGTATCTAGAAAGGACAACATGGCTTATAAATTGGAGCTGAGTATCTAATTAGGGGAATTTCATGGCTTGATATGCATGAGTCGTGTTGTGCTTTAGCTACCTCTGCTCACTAACGTGATTTAGGTTGTCAATGATGACTTCTGTAGCATTGAGTGACCGGAGAGGTAGGTCTCTCATTATCCCAAGGGATGCTTTGCCAATTCATTGGCAAAAACAGCATTGAATAAATAAGCACTAAACCAAAACACAAAAGCTTTCGTAGCTCATTTGGTTAGAGCACCCGTTTAGTAAGCGGGAGGTCTTGAGTTCAACTCTCAACGAAAGCATGTTTCTATGAAA
Organism: Zea mays; assembly: GCF_902167145.1. Classification (NCBI taxonomy): domain Eukaryota; kingdom Viridiplantae; phylum Streptophyta; class Magnoliopsida; order Poales; family Poaceae; genus Zea; species Zea mays. The sequence continues at coordinate 143,448,917 of NC_050098.1, forward strand.
AAAACAATGCACAGTTCTCTCTTTTTGAATCTTTGGAAAATAATTTGTTGCAGGTAAAGTTTGTATTTTCATTTTTATAAAAGAAAATAAGGTTGAATCCTACCAATATTGAACGAGTCGCTTAGAGTGTCTAAAATAGAGGCCAAATAACTGTAGATGGTTTCTATGAAAAACAATGCACAGCTCTCTTTTTTTGAAACTTTGGAAAATAATTTGTTGCAGGTACAGTTTGTATTTTCATTTTTATAAAAGAAAATAAGGTTGAACCCTACCAATATTGAACAAGTCGCTTAGAGTGTCTAAAATAAAGGCTAAATAACTGTAGATGGCACTGTTTGAAGAGATAAGTTTAAAATAGAGGATGTGATAGAGAATGATATAGAAGATGTGGTGGAGATAGCCTAAAGAAAAGAGAGAAGTTGCAGATGATGGAACAAAGGACGCAGTCAGGCGAATACACAGTACCTGCTGCTCATTCTTGTTCCATCTGAAACCAAGTAGACACGCAAACTTGCACGTCAAACCTTGATTGGCATTTTCATCGCAGCAAATGTTTGCAGAATCACATCTCATATATACTACACAGTCAAAATTTCAATAAGAGGTTCTACAACCTTCATTTCTCTTTTGGCAGCTGTGTACTAGTAATAGTGGTCTAAACACAGCACATCTTGACTCGTTTACAACTCCATGACCATGACTACCGCGTGTGCTCCCCATCCCCCATTGCTAGCCTCCAAACACTGCCCTGGATGGAAGGAAGACTACCAACACTTGGAAGTCTTCCTTCTTGTGCATCGGTTTGTTGGTCAGATCTTCAGTTGCACACGCCCTGTCAGTTTACTGAAACTTTGGTGCCTTGACAAGGTACACACCCCTCACTAAACCTTTACCAACATCTCCAACCTCCTTAAGGATAGATGTCGGCTCGGGAGCAGCCTCATCAGCCTCCTCTCTGCCACGCTTCTGAGAAATGTAAAATAAAAACCATATGAGCTCTGCATGATAGAAAGGGGAAAAAATGTCACTAATACCTTTGGGTTCTCCCATGTAAGACCCACAGCGTCTCCTCCAACTGAACCATACCACAGCTTGAAGGTCTTGGAGAATGCGCACTGCAAGTAGAAGATATTGAATTTTACTCCAAACGGATGAACACGTTTTGAGGAGATCAAGATTTACAGTTTTACCTTCAAGTCTCGCAAGAAGTATGTAGTCGGGTCAAAGTTTACCAAGAGTTTCTCTCTTGCATCATGCAAACCTTTCACTGCCCCTTTGTTCAGTGGCATATAGGGGCAGAAATCTTTACTTGGTTTGCCCCAGACCACCAGCTTACCTGTAAGGTTGTTACAGTAGAACAAAAAAAATGAAGAATTGAAGGTACGATACTGTATGAAAAGATTAACTGAGTCCTGGTTAGAAAGAAATCTCAGCTAATTTGTGTTAACTGTAGAGGTGGAATTGATTATGCTTTACAGCTTTAGTACTTGGTGGTAAATTTTTGCGAAAGAATTTTTTTCCCTCGAAAGCGCAGGAGAACAGCACATCATTATATTAAGAAGAATAGAGGACCAAAATAGACCCAAAAAATACAACATCAGGGAATTGGGAACCAACTGTAGCTGATAAAGCGAAACTGACCGTCAGGGTTCTCAGCAGGAAAAAGTACGTGGTGGGGGCAACAAAGCTTCTCTTGATGGAGGAGAATAACAGCATCATAGTTGCTCATAGGTGTTCGAAACAGGCACTATAGCATGTAAAGGTCCATACTGAGTATGAAAAAAAAATACACACATAAATAAGATAAAGCCAATGAAGTAGTGGATGAACAAAATTACCTCCCATGTATATTCCCCTGATGGACCATGAAGCATAAGATTTGTTAAAAGCTCCGCACTGCTTTTAGCATAAGCAGCTACCCGTTTGAGAACCTAGGTTTATAATGAAAAGAAGATGAACAGAAAGAATAAACAACTCAATCTATAAAACAATATAATAGACAAGATTCCAAAAGGTACTATGACACTGCCTATCGCCTAAGGTGCCTAAGCAACGTGATTAAGTGTGTGTCTTCTCTTTTATTCTGCTAGGATGTAAATAGTTGCATCACTGCCCATATTCATCCCATCCTTGATACAACATACGGGCCAGTAGTATCTCCCTGGACAGAAAAAAATTGTCCATGCCCCACACACTCATACCATCTGCTTGTGCTGCATCCAACACTACAAACTGGGAAAGATGTCTGTTATGCATGAGAAATGGAAATAGACTGTATTTTCAACAATTCTACTTCACTACCGAAGCCTTGATGCACACTTGTTCAACAGCAAGAGTCATTTTCAGCTGTAAAACAATATAACACATACCGACTTGCTTGGTGACTGTTTTGTCCATGCTTCAGATGTTTTATCATATGACGTAGCAAGAAACATTGCAGGCTCTATATCATGGGGGTTTCGCTCATAAGATTTTCTGCTCAGCATAAAGTTATCCTGTGGTTGTATGAATCAATATGTTAAGAGCTAATAGAGCTAACTAAAAATGGAAAGAAGAGAGAGAGAGAACTGACATTGATCTCCTTCTCATCCATCAGGTTGAAGTCATTATTTATGTCAATAACCATGGGTGAAAAGATCCAGTCAAAACTGGATAACAACCGCAAAAACCTGTGATTTTTTTAGTGATTCGTCAGAGGATTTCAACACCTTTCCTAGGTCATGACTATTAGGACTGGTAAAAGGTATAACCAACTAAGGAAATAGGATGGATGGAGAGAGTGGCAATGAAACCTAATAAGGTGATTAATGACCTTATGAGCCTTATAAGCCTAGTATGTTTAGGTATAAGAAGATAAATATAATGGCTTCATTATCTAAGAGTAATTGTAACTTGTAATCAGAAACATATCATTTATGTTTCCTTTAACAGACTATCACATTTTCTACAGAGTGTATCGATAAACCAAAATGAATTATCTAGGTCTGGCGCAGTGCACAGGGCTGTCTCACTGTCATCAGATCGGGTTCGAAGCGGTCTCTCTGCATTTGCAGAGGGAAGGCTTGCCTCGGTTTATCCTTTAACATACTATCACATTTTCTACATGTATCAAGAAACCAAAATGAATTATCTAGGTCTGGTGCCGTGGTGAGAGCTCTCAGTGAGTCAACAGATTGCAGGTTCATAACAGTATCTCTGTAATTGTGGAGGAAAGCTTGCCTCGGTTTATCCTCCCCCAGATCCCACTCATACAGGAGCCTCCGGCCATGGGTCTATGTGAAAACATTCACTCCTCTATACAGTGAATATTGGAATACGCAAGAAGATACTAGAATACAAGGGATGGTCAGACCACATGGCTCAAGCAGTATTATGGTATTGAAAAGGGAAATTAGAACATGATATAGGGGTTGGGACGAACGGGGAACTAGATTCATTCTTATCCAGAACAATGATACAAGGCATCCTTAAAATAGTGGATCTTGGGTCCTCCCGAATCCTTAACTCTGATAATCATTCCTAAATGTTAGAAAGTGTGTTCTCTGTGTGTGGGCCGGAACCACTGTTGGGTTGTCGGCCCATTAGGGTTAGGGTTCTGAGTCTATATATGTAATCACCCCTATGCAATAAAACAAAGCAGTCACATTTTCTTTCATGGTATCATTGGCAAGGTTTTCCTCTTCCTTAACCCCAGCCCCCAGCCCCCAGGGACAACCACCATCACATTCGCCGCTGCACCGGGAGGCTCAGCCTTTCCTCCCTGGGGCGGCCCCCGTCTGTCGACGCCACGTCCATGACCACCACATGGCACCCTCGCCTCCCCTGCTCGCGACGCGGGCGCCCGCCCCGCCCCCAACCTCCTTCGCCAGCCTCTGGCAGGCACGGTCGCGGTCGTTTGCCTCACCCCCGACCTCCTCCGCCGCCGGATCCGTCCGGTCGCTCATCTCCGTGGTCGGATCTGCCCGAGACGTTGGCCCCTTCCTCTCCGGCTCAGGCGCTTGGCTCGCCCTCTCCTCCTGGACCGCCCTCCTCTCCTTCCCCAGCTTCGATGAGCCACGTGCCAGGGCGCCGCCCCTAGGCTCGATCGATCTCCTCAGCGCGCTGTCGGCTCCCCGTCCAGCTCAACCCGACCATCAACGTCACAATCAAGCCCCTTCCTCTTCTCTGCTCGATGGAACGCACTGAAAGGTGGCAGCGCCCTGCTTTCGCACTGCCGCGAGCGCGGGCACACGCCCAACCGTAGCCTCGGGCGAGGGCGCTACCGCATGTGCAGCCACTGCCTTGCCCGCGGGCGCCCCCGACAACGTCGTCACGACCGCTGCGTTGTGTTTTTTGCTCCAACAAGTAGGTTATTGTTTGCCCTCGCCTAAGACGCCTAGCAGTACCTCCTGCCATCACGCTTCTCATGTCACTGGCATCAACAAACCCCTGCCAGGCCCGGCGCAGGCCCCTGCTCGGCTGGAACCGACTCGTCGCCCTCCCCTTTCTTCATCGACGCCATCATTGGATCTGTCGTTGTTGCGGCCTTCACGATCGGATCCACCGTTGTTGTGTCCTTCTCGGCTGGATTCGTCGCTGCCATGGCCTTCCTGGCCAGATCTACCGCTACCCCTTCTATTCTATCGCGGGCGCGGCCACCCTAACCGGCGCAGACGCGCGCGCTGACATCAGCCTCCCTGGCGGTGCTCCTCAACGACCGGACGAGAAAAGCAATAAGGTTATCAGCCTGCTGGTGCTCTTTTGTTGTGTCGCCCCGCCGATCTTTGACGCTTGAACACCGACCCCTCCGAAGAACGAGACTGTTGTTGTCTGTCTCCCTACCACGGCCACCTCGACTTCGGCTACCTCGTCATCCAGGGGCTATCATCTTGGAGTGCATACCAGTCTCTAATCCAACCGCAACATTCGCACCCTCACGACGTTGCGACTGCGGGGGATTTCAACCCGTCGGCTCCTACCTTCGACTTCTACTCCAGTCTCATCGTGTGCGGTGCTCCCGTTGCGACTGCGGGGGGATGTTGGTCGGCACCACTGTTGGACTACCGGACCATTAGGGTTAGGGTTTTGAGTCTATATATATGTAATCACCCCTATGCAATATAACAAATCAGTCACATTCTCTTTCACTAAAAAATACTCCCTCCGTTCACAAATATATGACGTCGTTAACTTTTTTCAAAAACTTTGACCACTCATTTATCCAAAAAAAATAGTGAGTTATCATTTAATTTATTGTGATTTGTTTTATCATTAAAGGTCATTTGTGTGTGCCTTAAAATTTTACATTTTCGAATAAATATTTTGAAAAAAGTCAACGACGTCATATATTTGTGAAAGGAGGTAGTATGACCTTAAATACATAATTCCCTTTCCTGGCCAAAACCCATTACCACATCCTCCTGACTCAGACTCCAGCTGATATGCATCTCTTCCACATTTCCAATTAACTAAAGATTATAATATGCAACTTGAGAAATGGGTTTTGGAGCAGGGAAATTATGGTTTAACAGGATGGCTAAGAGACCTTCAACAGACTGTTCACAATTTTCAGAACTACTAAACTTTTTTTGGTAGTCAAGAAATAACAAAGGTAGCTGGTTGGAATGTAGCATTAGGTATCTATCTGTGACATAACAGAAAGAATGAAGCTGATAAAACAGCAACAATACTGATGGTAGGGGCTGGTGAAAGGTTACCTGAGAAACCCAGCAACCCGAGAAGATGGGGCATGGAATGGGAATGGCTTCAAAAATATATGTGCAACTACCAGCTCAACTGCCTCCTCTGAGATAAATGAAGAAAATAGATGTGCAGAAATCCATCTTTTTGCTAGCCTTTGAAACAGAAAGAACTTTATAAGCATGCTTCATAGTTTAAGATATGGGGTGTTAAAATAACATTCAGAACCTTGGCACTTTGGCAGTTACCTAACTACTGGTCCATACACCTGGTAACGACCATGCAAACCATTGATCATACTAGAGTGCTGGCTCCGCTGAAAAAGCATCTTATCTTCTGATAGAACACTTTGTGTCTTGTCATCTCCAACTGCCAGATAATGAAATGAAGTCATGGAACTCTACAATCATTCTACAGTAGCCAATTAGCAAATATAAGAAATTATTTGAATACATAGAAAAAGACTAACCTGGCTTTTGCATCACTAAACCTCTTTCATGAAATATTTTGAGTAAGAATGAATATCCAGATGTAAGGACATTCACCTCATTTTCACTGGCTGAAACAAACATTCCTCGATCCTCCAAGCTGAAATGAAAAACAATGAGCCAGTGGAACAGAAAATAAATTCAAGCAAACATTTTTTTCCTTAAATGCTATCGCATACCTTTCACCAATTTTTAAAAGAAATGCAGTCTTTGTCTTCTCCATGGCCACGGGATCCAAAGGCCAGTTACCAGATCCCTCTAGCTATTATTAAAATAGTGAAGGGTAGAAATTTGTGAAGAAAGCAAATCCCAAAATGAAGCCCAGTTCTATCAGATATACATTATGTCATGCAAGTTTCTGAGCAAATCAGCACCATATATGAAATTATATACAATTCTACTATTTTCTTGCCAGTAGGGAGGTAAAGGAAGAATTAACAACTAATGTGTGTGCTACCCACCCCTATTGCAGGGAAAATCTGTAACACCCAAAGTTCAAGAATAGAATATGGAATGAAGGGGTGTGATATACTAACTCCCATAGAAGCATAATAAGAAATTAATATTATTCTATTGTGATAAAGCACAACTAAAGAAAGGTCATACCTGAATCATAACTTCTAAAGATCTTATGCAAGTTGTTGCGAATTTCGGTAGCCTCTGAGAATTCCTTCCGTATGCCAGTGGATGAGGTTCAGGAGGAAACACAGAAGTGTGCCTAAAAGCTGGTGTAAGAAAAGGAAAAACGAAAGGAAATGTCATATACATTGAGAGAACTTGTGAAAACAAGATCATGCATAAAGAATACAAAAAGATACTGGGTCAAACCTGAGTCTAGGGGTTGCACGGTAGATATTTTAAGAGGAATATCATCTAAGAGACGTAACTGCTTAGCAATAGTATCAAAAGCTTCAAGCAAAGCTCCAGAAGACGAGACCGGATCTGCATAATTACGAATAAGCTTAAAACCAAGGAAATGTAAACTGTAAAGCAAAACATAGAAAGATCTGGAAGTTACCTTGGCCATCAACTAAGAGGCAAAAGTCCAGCTGATCAACAACATGAATCAAATCATCCTTCTGCAGCGACAAATGTTTCATAAGCACATAATCAGCAATCCTTTTAATAATTGTATGCTTCTCCCAGGATTGGCATTCCCAAACTGCAGTTAAGCAAGTAGGATCCATTAAACATAAAATGCAACAGCTACCCAAGTAACACACTTTTTAGATAATGAAGTATAACACTTTTTGGATAATGAAGTAACAATAAAATGCATCAGTTACCTGTGCTTTCGGCAATATTTCCATCCTTGAATCTTCTAAGCTCAGCTTTCTCTCCCCAAAATTTCCTAAATTTAACAGCCTGTAATTTAATAATGCATATCAGTGTCTAGATCGCAATAATAGCTGTTCATTGTTCCATAATCTAGAAGGAAAAATACCTCAACACGGTTCTCAGGGTTTGGACCAATATCAACAAGGCGAAAACTCTTTTCCAATGAGCTAACCATCATACCAACCAGAAGCGGACTGCTGCCAAATTCTGAGAAACCCTACAAAATTGTGCTTGTCATTGGACTGAAATGCAGGAAAGTGATCAATAATACTAATGCTCGCACTACGTACTTCCACTATTTTCCATTCAGAAGGTGTGCTTCTCCATAGGGCTCGGATCATCTTTGTTCTATCTGTAAGTCCTTGTTGCAGCAAAGACTGAACATCTTTCTCAAGAATTCTCCAAGACTCGTCATCCACACAATAGCTTAATCCAGTAACCTTAGAGTTCCCTTTCAAGTTTATCCTGACCAAAAGAAATACAAGTGAGAACTTGATCAGCTGATGGAGAAGTCTTTAATCTGAGATGATACTAGAAGGAAAAATTGGCTCAATGACACTAGGAATATGTGCAGATTGGAAATAGTATGAAAAGAGGCTGACAGATCAGGCCAGAGCAACATTAAGTCGGATAGAAAAGTTTATTTGGGTGGGTGCATGGATTTTTTTCTCGAAAAAGCAGAAGTAGCTTCATTATATTAAGAAAGGGGAAAAGGAGAACCTATACAACACACACAACGCCAACCTCAAAAGTCTTCAGATATGCTCGAGTGGAAACAAAGGCAACCAAAGCTAGACTACTACTAACCAATTGTTTATATAGACATATGGAAATAGTTAACACCGCCATACACAAGTACACAACAATAACATAATGGCAGATGCAGAACTAGATAGTCTCAAACTGAGGACGTGCTGCACTGTTCACTCAAATAACGGTTAGTGTAGAAGTCCACAATACAACACGTACCAATGTGATGCATCATAATTCAGCATACCTCAAACATGTGTCAAACTTTGCACAAAAGTCGACTTTGGTCATAAAAAGCTCTTCAAGTCCACCATCTCTGCATTTATCAAGGCAACTAAGTGCGCAAACTGCCTCATCTTGAAGCTGAACATGGACAGACAGGCAGAAGGCACAAGAGTTGAACTCGAAGAAATTTGAAAGCTTAACTACAGATGTGGAGAGCATTACTCTAAATCCGAAGAAAAAAAAACACCAAACTAGATATCTACCAGAGATTGCCGGATTATACCGCAAGGTTGTATATTTGAGTAATTATACATGAGATATAAATAAAGGGAAAGGGAAGATGGATAAAATTGGTTTGGTGTGTGTGTGCACATACATACTACTTTAATAATGGCACATACCTCTAAAAAAGCAGACCTTGTCATACGAAACGCCAAATTAATGTGGCCAGATATATCAAATACGGCAACATCAAATGTCTTCAGGCAAGTGGCAATGTCCTGAAACATTTCACTTCTGATCAGAACTGATGATCAATGGATTAATCAACATTATTGCACTAGTCAATGGCCCTGTTTGGTTTCGCTTATAATCCGCTTATGGATGAAAATAAGCAAGAATCCAACCAAACACCTAGATTATTTTTGCTTCTCACGGGACAGTTCGTCTGTTGAACCAATAAGCGAGAATCGAATAATCACGAGAATTTTTGTGTTGCCTAGATTCTAAGCGTGGTGGGGAGAAGCAAAACCAAACAGGGCCAATAGCATTCTGTGCAAAGGTTACACACAGAATTAGGAATCATGTACATCAAGTAACTCTTCAGGTATTTTTATTGCTATAATCTCCAGGAATCCATGGTAAAATATGACCAGACAAGCGTTTAAGTATGGCATAGCAATTTGTCATACTCAATACTCATAATATATTACCATGTTCACACTATAAGGCAAAGGACTTATCTGTAGAAATTATGATTTTGTATGGACGATACTATTCCATATACATATACAAGTATAGATACAAATCTAGTTTGATGGCTCCCGACAATGGACTTTGTGCAGAAGGTTGACAAACCTCTTTGGTGACCGTACGCTTCTTCATTGATTGAATCACCAATCCCTTTGCCCACGCCTTGGAAGTTGCTACAGGAATTCAGATATGCTTCAACTGAGTAAACATGGTCAAATATCCCTAGAAAAAACAAATTTTTATTGCATGGATGTACCCAAAAAATTCATCAATACACGGAAAATTTGTCTTGTGGTCATTGATCTAGTAATCATGCTTCCTCCAGAGTCCACAGTAAGAAACACAAGGATGGCAGAAATTAAGTATCCATTGAGACAATCATGTGTGTATATTGAAGTTCTTTGACGTGCCCAAACCTACATTTCAATTAAACATTAGGCTGCTTTAAACTGGAATATAACACATCTACAAGCATAACCAACTATAGTTTAGGTGAAGTATACCTTTACCAACACCAAGGCCTCTTGCAAAGCTTTCCAGTTAGCAAAGGTGCTACTAATAAAGTTTGCATTTTCCTCCAAAAACATATCCTCCAATATGCTACAATTATACTTTGGTGTGGGTAGGTTTACACCATCTGAAATGCATATCCAATCAGCAAAGTTTCAAAGAAAAAATTATATAACTATGCTAAAGGACAAAAGTACGGTACAACGACACTAGTTTCAAAGAACAAGAAAGCTTATTAGCATCACAATGGAATTGAACATATGTAAATCAGTTGTATTACCTTTTGTATATGCACGGACATTATTTCTTGTTGATACATTCAACTTTGAAACGTTGAACAAAGAATCCGCAGTTGGGATTATTCTTACATGGAATCCAGGAAGGTCTACAATTTCGGTCGCTGCACCAATGGAATGGAAGTTAAAAGAATGAGGGGAGCAAAATGACAAAAATGTCACTTGCAGAAGTATCCAATGTTTTCAAGTCGTCCCTATTAATCATGATTAGTCGCAATTAATCGTCCAAGTCGGTTTGGAACAATCGCGATTAATTACCAAGTCGTCCGACTAATTGTGATTAATCGCGATTAATCGCCCAAGTCGGCCAGCCAGAACGACTAGCAAGTCGTCCGACTTGAAAACATTGGAAATATCAGATTCGAGTGCGCCAATGATGTGAAAAAAGGGGAAGGTTGATAGAAGAATAACCTGGATATACATGAAGCACGGGCTTTCGAGCCTCATCTTGGAGGGTAGACCATGAAACTTTGCGGATTAATTTAGAGCACCTCAAGTTTTTCTCGACGACACAGAGGTAAAGACACCTCTTTGCATGGTACCGGTGATTTAGGAAATCCTTCTCGTGGAAGCATTCCTGTAGTAAATGCATACAAAGCAAATCACACAACAATCTAAAACCAAAATTCTGTTTAATCGCTTCCAAAAACAGCAGTCTTGATTCTAGTTGGAAAGCAAGATAAAAGCATGAGAAGAATCCTCTTGGTAACCATAGCAAGCTCATTTTCCATTAGAATACCCACTACCCAGAGACTTATGAATTCTGAATGGTGCATTCCATGTTAGGCATCTTCACAGCCCTAACATGTTAATTCTGTTTCAAATGACATTGGTGAAATTTGAATCTTTTTTGTAATAGGATATTCAGATGATTTCTTTTGTTAAGGACCAGTCTTTGTAAGCTGGTCACCCCAGCAGACCAGCAGTTGTACCAAACTAGTTGCTGAGAGAACTCTTTTTGGAAAAAGAAAAGATTGATAAAAGGAAGTTACCTTGATTGAACATTGAGGCATCACTTATTCTACTTATAATCTTTCTAACAAACAATATTTTGCTGAGAAGATTTGATTGAACAATTTAGCATAGCTCAGCAGATATATGTCAATCAAATAAAACTAAATGTTTGTGAAGAAGGAAAACTAGTGTCACCTAGAGTAAACGTAGAGAAAATCCATACTTCCCAACAACACTTTCCCTTCAGTTTATTTGAGTATAAGAAGTACAATCGAATATAAGCACCTCTACCGCTGGGATTTGTTTGACAGCAGGCACATTGTACCAAGCAAAAATAAACAAGAACAAAGGCTTCATATCAACTGAAGTAAACAGAAAGAAAATGTTTAACGAACAAGCTGTGCGTTGGACAATAACGTAACCACTACGATGACATTGTTGTTTTAACCGGAAAGCATACATTCTTTATCAGATGACAATCCTGAAAGGTATAAACATAACGCTAGAAATTTGGAATGTAGAATGGACATCGCCCATCTGCCACAGTGGCATAACCACGGCAAAGAATCCCATGAAAAATAAACAACTCCTCTGTTGACGGTAATACAAAACAAGTTACTGGGAGTGAATCAAGCAGGCGATGAGGCGAATGCGAAGAACGCCGCATACCTTTGGCAAGCGTACGAGGAGGTCGGCAGCGACTTCGGGCCTCGCGACCGCGCCGGCCGCGTGGCTCCCGGCGAGACGCACCACCTCCGGCGGACGGAAGGTGAAGGAAAGCTTCTCGGTTTCCAGTCCCAGGTCCCTCAAAAAACCCCGCGCGGCCTCCGGCGTCGCTTGCTGCTGTGGCACCCTCTTGATGAGCTCCGCGACGGCGTCAACGGCCTCGGCGGCGGCGAGCATGGCCGCCGCGCTCGGCCGAGCTTGCTCCACGAGCGCGGAGAGCTTGCGATCGATGGAGTGCTCGGAGGCGACGGTGGCGGCCATGGTTGGCTTCGGTGATCGCCGGCGGGAGGAAAGGCCAGTGCGGTCGCGGGTTTAGGGTTTAGCCATAGCCACGCCTGTTTTGGAATGAGAAATACCACTATAGGGTCCAAAAGGAAAAAGGAAGGCCCATGAATGAAGCACGTGAGGTCCGACTCTTGTATGGTGGGGCGGTCCGGCCCAACAGGAAGAATTTGATTGGACACGTCGGTTTTAGGGCACTCTCTATACTTAGAGCATCTACAAATAGTGTGTTCGGTTTGAGGAATGGAGTGATCCATTTCTTCTCACTCCTCACTTTTTTATTTGGTTTGTGGAATAGAATGGGTTCATCCATCACCACCTCATTCCTCATAAGCTAATAATTAGTATATAGATGAGGAGTGGGTTGATTCCACCAAAATTGATGGAATGAACTTATGATGCATCACCTCATGAAGTATAGAGTGACTCCACAAACCAAACACACTAAAAAGCTCCCCAAAAGTCTCCCCTAAATCTAGTTTTTTGGAAAAAAAATACAAAAACATGTCTCTAACAGTTTCTCTAAAGCGCTCCCAACTTTTTATAACCCTTAAAACTCCCTCATTTGTAGCTACAAATAAAGGGTTTTTTGGGCTTCCCGGAAACAATCTGCCGCTTTAAGAGGTCTGTTGGAGAAATGATTAAAATCTACCTACACTAATTATTTAGATGTCCCTTAAGACTGACTTTGAGGAGTCATTTTCTGGGACCTCTTGGAGATTCTCTTATATATACTACTCTATTAAGAACCTAATATGGCCACCTTGTGCTACACAGCTTCACCCTCACCACACCTAGCGTCCGCAAAAAATAGTGCAAAGCGAGCATTCCAACTCACTCTCTATTCCATAAACTTGGGGCTAACCATCAGACCACACATACATTAGTGTTTAGAAATAAACAATAATTATATTTGTAGTCTAGGCACCGCTCCCACGCTCTCCCGGCTCGTAGCAACGCACGGGCACATGCCTAGTAATCTATTAAAAAATTAATGTGGGCCCACGCTACCACACCGTGCAAAAATAGTGCAAAAAAGTATCACACCCGGGTTTTAGGGACGCAGACGTGAGCATAATCACCAAGTATGCTAGGACCAAGTCTTACACATATGATGAATCATGGTACAGAAACGAACATCACATCTTTACTATATAATAGGAGTTCTATACAAGATAGTTAAATATTTACATCATACGAAGACAACGATCCAGCAACCACAGTTGACTGGGAGACGACGGCCTAGACCACTCACGAACTCATCGCAGCATCATTCATGTGTCTCATCCTGCGGTACCTGTTCTTGACCTGGGGTTATGAGACAGCAAGGGTGAGCTCACATGCATTTATCGCTCGATAAGTCGTGGAGAATAATTTGCATGAACTCGCCACAGGTGGGAGCTAATGTGAAGTATAAGGCTTACCCAAGAGGATGGTTAAAGTTGAGTATTGCTTTTAAAGTTGGTCAAAATTTTATTAGCAGTTACTAAGTATAAGTAGATACCAAACCAGAGTAATAATAGATCAAAAATAATAGTAAACCACAAGGCGATGCAAATGACAAATTGAATTAAATTTCATAAATTAATCATGCAAGAGTCTTGAGCTGCTCATGACCACGAGCTCGGCTAGTATACCAGTTTTACACTCTGCATAGGCGGTACCCTTTACCCACAAGTCATGTTACACATCTGCCACGGGGTTGTACGGGCCCATACACCTCTACCAAGGAAGCGAGGCAGGGTAACACTACGAGGCCTTTACAAAGTTCCACTAGCTTCCGAAAACCCGCTACAGTTCTAGGAAGAGCAATGCAGTAATCCCCCGTCTGACCGCCATCACAGCAAAATCAACCCGGAAACCTCCCTACACCCCTACTCCCCTACTGCCCTTGCCCTTTCGGGTAAGGTAGTCTTGAACTAGCTTTCCTAGTTAGTCAGCCAAGGGCGTCCCATTCCACCCTTGTGGCGGCACGTGTTTCTCAAGTTAAGCTTGATATTCCAATTAGTATAATGATCTTGTCACGAACAATAAGTAAAACAACAATATAATTGGAACATGATCATAATGTAATATTAATCCTAAAACCATATAGAGCAATAGCAAAGACTACCCAAAAGTTCAAGGATAAACAAGGTGTAATGATGGCCAAACTAGGTGATCTATTGGGTCCCATCAAAATTAAGTCTATGCATGGTAAAATAATTATAAAGAACATAAATGGGTAAATAAAAGTGATCAACGGCACAACTTACCTGGGACTTGAGATTCTAGGTACCAGGATGATCTTCAGATTTTCGTGACCTCACTGTTATTCGTAGCAATACAAACAAACAGTGTAGAGGCAAAATTAACAACACACAAAACATAAGCACAAACTACATAATAATATTCTACATGTCGTAACGAGATCGTGGGCTCGAGAATTATTAATTTCGAAGTTACGATTATACAGATATGATTTTCTAAAGTATTAGGTGATTAAATAGTGAAAATATATATTCTACGTTGATTAATACTCAGCAGGTGCGAAAATATCACAAAGAAATAGCCCATTCAATATTAGTCTAAGCTATAACTTGATTATAGATATTTTAGTCAAGTTATAGATGGTTCGAATTAACCTGTTACATTAATCTTTAGATTAGAGGAGTTACTTTAATGAACATGGATTAAACAAATTATTTATTTATTTATTTTAACAACATGTTGCATGATAAAATAATGTTACAAAAGTGTAGGTTATAATATTACGAAGTTAATGCAACTGGAATGGGTTGATTTGGAGTTGAAACAAAGAAATTGTGGATTTATAAAGTTTTCTAGAATTGTTTCTACATTATAAATCACTTTCCATATATTTTATAATCCATTTCCCTGTTTTGTCGCAACTAAGGGTGGCGGCCACTAATAGTTAAGAGTTCAGGGGCTAACGTGTAAGAAAATCGGACCAGTTTTAGATATTCCTCAATGGTAATGGGACGGCGTGTTAATTCACCAAAACCGAGAGGACTCTTATGCAAAGAGTGGTGTCCGAAGGGGTATCGTGGGTTATCATCCGTCCGATTAGAAACGCGCGCACCAGATACGATCTAGATTGGTTTGGCCGGATCAATACGTGTGAACCAATCCGAGCCGTCAAACCCGAGATCAACGGCACCAGCTACGCCCCCATTTATAATTCTGTCGCATGCATCACAGTCGATGGATCGAAGACCAACGACTCAAAACAGGTCACGAATTGGTATGCTCTGGTTCACCAGATTTTAATCTGACGGCCCCAATCGGATCCGGCCGAACCGGTATGCGGTTCTAATCGTGGCCGTTGATGCCACGATCAATGGCACACAACTCGTCCCCATCCTCCCGATGCACAAGGCACAAGCGCGGTGGCGCAGCCGCCGGCGCAGGCCAACCTGGCACTCCCAGCGCACAATCGGCACGCGAACTGAGTTAAAATGAAGAAGGGACACGAGCGAACACGAGGGTAGGGGACTTACCCACGATGGGAGCATCAACCAAGTTGGCTACGGAGAATGGCAGCTTACGGTGATGTCGGGATCACGACGAGAAATCCAGAGCACCACAGGCGTCGAATCCACACGGCGAGGCCATGAACGCAAACTAAGGGACCCCACGATTCTACTTGACCAGTTCTTTTGGCCTGAATAGCTTCACAGGCAGGGTTCAATGGCGGCGACCCGCGTGCCCTCTCCCCCTGCGGCGCCATCCCGGTGATGGTGTTCCGGCCATGGTGTCAATTCCAGGGATAGTAGTGGGTGCACTCTAGATTGGTGGGCGAGGTGATTGCGCTAACGCGCCCAGCCTTATATGGTTCAAAGATGGGATAGATAGGAACGGTGGAAGAGTTTTGTTGCGAAGATCGCGCCGAGCTGCTATGGCGGGGAGGAGATCCCGAACGGACGTGGTTGCCAGAGTCCGACTTTATCGCAAAGTGGTTGCTATTCCCGAGTCGCAGGGTCCACGCAGCAGCGGAGGCGACCCGCGTGGCGAAGGATGTTGGTTGAGGAAGACCCTGCGCGGGCACTGGCATGGAGCTGGGTTCGGACAAGACAAAGGAGATGGGTCTGACAATGGTGGCTTGCATACCAGTGACCCATGCGCGCGGATAGAAGTGGTGGGGTGAGAGGCTAGAGTACTGGGCCCACCAATCGGCGCAAAGGGGAGACCGGAACGTGGGGCCCACAGGTCGGTGAGGCAGGGCGAGTGAGGAATGGGCCGCGTCAGTGCTACTGGGCTGAAATTCTGCCCGCCACGGCCCAAGTGCAGGTTACTCTTTTCTTTTTTTTTATTTTCCTATTTTGTTATTACTTTTTCAAATTTATATTCTTTCTTAATTCTGATTCAAATAAAGTTCAAAACTCAAACATAATGCTCACTCAAAAATCAATCATGATGCATTAGATATATATTTATTTTAATTAATTTATTTGTTTGGTAGATGTTTGAAATATGAAACACACTCATATTGTTCTTTTCTTGTTAGGAAAAAGCATTTTGAATGTGGGATAAGAATTAAAAATCTCTACTACTTATTAAGACGGTAAGGGTAGCCTGCCGTTCTGCCTTCGTTCAATCTAGATCGTCCATCACTGTTGTTCAATCTGGATCGTCCATCGTCAACACTAACCTGCTAGCCGCGCCCTCCTCATCCCGCCCCATTCGCGCGCAAAAAATCAACACAAGCTGACAATACCAAGAGCTGATTACACGAGCTGACTGCTTTCTCTGTAGCAGCAAGGTTTATAAGTTGCTATCACAACCTTTGGCTGGTCGATATAGTACATTATTTTTGCGCCGCGGTAGCCTGCGTGGGCTGCGTTATTTAGTTAAAGTACGAGGCCCATCTAAATTCCATAAGAACCATTTAGAAAAAAAAACCCTAGAGACTTCATCATGCAGTTCTACGTGCGCGACCTCTTCGCCCGGCTCAGGGTCGGCGACGCCGAGGTGCGGAGGGAGGCCGCGGCCGCGCTCAGCGAGGTGCTGCGCGACGACGATAAGTGCGTCCGCGTCGTGGCGTCCGACGTCGTGGACGACGTCGGCGTGCTCGTCGCGCTGCTCGAGTGCCCCGACGCCCGCGTCCGGGAAGACGTCCTGGAGGCAGTCTCGGTGATCGCCGGGTCCGAAGCGCACAGGGGAGACCTGGTCGTTGGCGGCGTCATCGCGCCCGTGGTCCGCGTCCTCGTCGCCGGCGCCAGCGCCAGCAGCGAGGCGGCCAAGGAGAGGGCGGCGCGGGTGCTCTGCAAACTCACGGAGAACTCGGACAACGCGTGGGCCGTCGCCGCTCACAGCGACGTCACGACGCTGCTCGACCTGTGCACGGACCACGGAGCGAGCGGCAGTGAGCTCGTGTGCGCGGCGTGCCGGGTGCTGCGGAGCCTCGCGGGCGTCGACGAGATCAGGAAGTACATGGTGGCCGACGCTGGGGCCGTCCCGGTGCTCGTGTCTCTCTCGTAGAGGGCCACGGACGACGCGGCGCGAATCCAGGCGGTGGAGCTCCTCGTCGCCATCGGCTCTGGGGACAGCTCAGCTAGGGAGGTCGTGGTCCAGGAAGGCGCCGTCGAGTCCCTCGTTGTAATACTCAAAATTGTATACAAAGAATAGTTGAGAGACCTCCTCAATTTTATGTGCCCCATTTGCATCATAAAAAGAGCACACATATAATTAATAGTGCTTAATTAAAAACAAATGATACAGAAATAAAATAAAGTGCATCTTATTGGAGTTTTTGTTTGTGCACTTAATAAAATAATAACATGGATAAAAGTATATAAAAATGAAAATAAGTTGAGGTTGGGCTAAAACATAAATTGAGTTTGGAATAAAAAATGGTAACAATAATACTAATAAGAATAATAACGAATAATAATATTTTGGCAAATAGTGGAAGGTATTATTCATGTTCGAAACCTTGAGTTTAAAACAAGAGTTTAAAAGGAATTTGAACATTAGAAATTTGAATTTGAAAAGAAAAAGAATAAAGAATAAAATCCCAGCTTGGGCCGAAACCTCAATTTCAGCCCACTCTCCACTCCTGCCAGCCTTTTAGCCCTTCCTCCGCGCCTACACTATGCCTGATTGCTGACAGCATGCCCCCACCAGCCAGTCTCCAAACCGGTGTGATCCTCTTTAGTTTGCCACCGACAGGTGGGGCCCTTCGTCAGTAACCTTTTCCACACCAGCCGCGCTCGTGGGCCAAATCTCTTCTGAGTCCATCTGTTGTATCGCAATCCGCGCGGCCCACTTTCCCTCAACTGTTCGATCCGCGCCATCCCTCTTCACTCACCACCGTGTGGGGCCACTCCTGCGGGGGCTTCTTCCTCGCGGACTCGTCACACTGAACCAGCTGCCATGTGGGCCCACCGGTCAGACTCTTCTTCCACCCGAGCTCCGCAACAGAAGCCGCCGATCCCGCGTGGCCACCGTGGTTTCCGGGCGGGTTGTTTCACCCGAACCTGGGTATAAGAACCCAGCCGCCGTGACCTTCTCTCCGTATTCAACCGTAGATCAGCAGGGCGATTTGTCGCACTCGCCGGAATCACGTGCGCAACCGTGGATCGGTGGACAAGGATTGGATTTGCCGTTGGCAATCCACGCCTGTGCCTTCGTAGGATTCTCGGGGCCAGGAATTGGGAGCTTCGCTGTATTCCCCTGATGATGCTAGTGGCCACGGTTCGTTGCTCGCAGGGGAGACACTGCGGGTCTGCCGTGCGCTCGCAGGGCATCCTTGCCGTCGAGCGCGCTCACCATCGACCGGGCTCCGGGAGGAATGGTGATGTGGTCTGCTTCGTCCGCCGCCGTGGGGACCATGTCCTCGTTGCTATTCAGAGCGTGTGCTCATCCCTGGGTGCTTGGCCGTGGTCTCTGTGATTCGCGTGTAGCCGCGCCAGCCCGGGAGGTCACGTTGGAACATCTCGGATGCGAGATCCCATCCTCAGGCTGGGTCCCTCATGATTAATCGGGCGCCGTAACTCCGGTAAGAATACATCTCTTGTGCTCGCCATCTTCCGTAGGCGTGTACTGTGTGGGGATTCATGGGTAGCACATGGCGTGCCGAATTTGGCCGAATGCCGGTGCGCGGGGGCGCCTGTGCCATGGCCTGGGCGACCTGAGGAGGAAGACGAGATGGGAGTCGTTGATCGCTCGCTGGACGGTGAAGATTTGATCTCCTGTTGTCACATTGAAGCCGAGATCTAAGCCATCCATCTAGAGTTCAACGGATATGATTAGACCGTAGGAGAGCTGTTCGGTTAAATGGATCCGGGCCATCGGATCTCGATCCAACGGTTGGCGCGCGTGCCGGTACAGAGTTAGAAAGATTTAATCTGGGTCGTTGAATCAGATCAAGCGGCTGAGATCCTGTGATACCCCTTCGGCCTTGGTCGTCTTTCAAAGGAGTCCCTAGAGTTTATTAGAATCAACCCGCGGTCCACGGCGTGGGTAAACTGTGTCTTGGAACAATTTACACCAAGACCCCTGCACTTTCTAATAATAATGCGCCCAGTCCAGAGAACACATAAATTAGATAAATAATTATGGAAATGGATTTTTAATGTAAAAATAATCATTTGAATTTGTTTAATCCCTAGAAAATTCATATCAAGTCAAAATTGATCCATTCCAGTGACATTAATTTTGTATTAATATTGTCTACTAACTAGTAACATTGTTTAGCCATAAAACTTGAATTAAAATTGTTCATTCGAATTAATCTGTTCTAGGTACTCAAATAACTTCAGAAATTCATAACTTAATAACCGTAGCTCCAAATTTAGGGGTTCTTGTTTCTACGATCTCGTTATGGCGCGTAGATTATTGTCACACAGTTTATTCTTATGTTTGGTGTAATGTTAATTTTTGTCTATACCATGTTTGTCTGTATTGCTACGTTTAGCAGTGAGGACACGTGTCATCTGAAGATCATCCTGGTACCTGGAATCTCAAGTCCCAGGCAAGTTGTGCCCTTGATCACTTCTTTTTACCCAACCATGTTCTGATTAATCATAATGATCTGCATAGGTTAATTTTGATGGGACCCAATAGGTTACCCTAGTTTGATTATCTTTATACCTTGTTACCACTGAACTTTTTGGGTAGTACTTGCTAGTGCTTTATGTGGTTTTGGGTATGAAGATACATTACTCATGATTATACTTTTGTTATCCGTTGTTATTTATCGTTCATGATAAGATCATTATGTTAATTGGAACATGGAGCGACCACCCGGGAAAACAGTGCTACCACAAGGGTATAATGGGACGCCCTTGGCTGATTAATTAGGAAAGCTAGTGGAGGACTACCTTACCCGAAAGGGGCAAGGGCAGTAGGGGAGTGGTCAATGTAGGGAGGCCCTCGGGAGGATTTTGCTGTGATGGCGGTCCTGCAAGGGATTCTTGCATTGGAGCTTCCTATAAACTGTAGCGGGTTTTCTGAAGCTAGTGGAACTTTGTAAAGGCCTCGTAGTGTTACCCTGCCTCGCCTCCTCGGTAGAGGTGTATGGGAAGTCGCGATCCCTTGGCAGATGGGTAACATGACTTGTGGGTAAAGATGCGCAACCTCTGCAGAGTGTAAAACTGGTATACTAGCCGTGCTCACGGTCATGAGCAGCTCGGACCCTCACATGATTAAATTATGGAACCTAAACTCAATTTGTCATATGCATTGCATCGCAGGTGAGGTTGTTACTTTTGTTCTACTACTTAATTGGGTTGGTATTTACTTATACTTAGTAATTGCTAATAAAATTTTGACCAACATTAAAAGCAATGCTCAGCTTCAACCATCCTCTTTGGTAAGCCTTACACTTCACATGAACTCCCACCTTTGGCGAGTTCATTCACATTATTCCCCACAACTTGTTGAGCGATGAACGTATGTGAGCTCACTCTTGCTGTCTCACACCCCCCCACAGGTCAAGAACAGGTACCACAGGAGGAGGCGCATGGAGGATGCTGTGACGAGTTCGTGAGAGGTCTAGGTCGTCGTCTCCTAGTCAACTTTGGGTTGCTGGACCGTTGTCTCCTTATAATGTAATTATTTATTTTGTATAGAACTCCTGTTATATATAAAGATGTGACATTCGATCCTGTGCCATGATTCATCATATGTGTGAGACTTGGTCCCAGCACACCTGGTGATTATGTTCGCGCCCGGGCTTTGGACCCCTAAAACCCGGGTGTGACAGAAGTGGTATCAGAGGAATGTTGACTGTAGGACGAAACCTAGATAGAACTGGACAACCATTGTCTACTTACCTCTGCTACTCTGATTTCTTTCTAAACTTCTCTTAATCTTTTCTCATCTATTTCCGCTTCACTCTGATTACTCTTACCTTTTCACTTCTAAAGACAAATGTGGATTTCACACATTGAAATCCTATGACTAAAGTGACCTTTAGGAATAGGAGACCTATAGGAACAAAAAAAAACTATTCTTTTATATAGGTATCTATGTGCTGCAATGTTTGTTATTATGATACTTGTTTGATTTGGATCTTTGATTGTGTGTGATGGGTTGTGGAGTAATGTCCACAATTACATCTGCATATACATATATGCATAAATATAAATAAATAAAATTCACAAGATAACTAAATAATCTAGATTATCCTTCATTAAAGATCTATCTAATCTCAATAGATCCATCATATCTTAAAGGATACCCTCTTACCTTAATAGATTCATCTCATCTTGAAAAGATGTTATTTTATCCTAATAGATCTAACTGACCTCATATCTTAAACGATCTAATCTAGATCCCATGTAATCTAATATGATCCAATCTAAAGTAAGTTATCTAACATGTTAGTTAATCTTGGTGAAATAGATTAGACTCTACTTCTATAATCATGTTCTAACCTAAAATTGGTGCCTTGTACTAACTTGGTCGTATACAACCAACCTGACCTACATGTTGGGTTGCATAACCTACCTAACCCGACCTAGAAGCAAAACAACAAGACAGATTCGGTTTAAACTTATTTAACTCATAACCACCGACTAACCTATTTTGTTTACCTACGAAACTGCCTTAACCACATATCTCTAATTCAGATAACAACATCAAGAACGAAGACCGAAGAGGATCAACGTCATCAAGAAAGGATAAGCATCAACTCAAGTCTTCAAAGATCAAGTTGGACCGCCAAAGGAATCAAGATTCGCTATGCATGATGGAGTCCTTGCTTACCCTACTATGTCCTACCCAAGCCTATCCATGCTTTAAAGACATTTTTTTCTTACACATTTTGTGACTATACATATATATACCCATGCTTTCATAACCACTTTCTAAATAACATGAAACTTATTATTAATTAGAAGTTAAAGGTTAAACTATAAATAAAGCTTTTTACATCCCTGTCCTTACAAATCTCGGGGACGAGATTTCTGTTAAGGGGGGTAGGATTTGTAATACTCAAAATTGTATACAAAGAATAGTTGAGAGACCTCCTCAATTTTATGTGCCCCATTTGCATCATAAAAAGAGCACACATATAATTAATAGTGCTTAATTAAAAACAAATGATACAGAAATAAAATAAAGTGCATCTTATTGGAGTTTTTGTTTGTGCACTTAATAAAATAATAACATGGATAAAAGTATATAAAAAATGAAAATAAGTTGAGGTTGGGCTAAAACATAAATTGAGTTTGGAATAAAAAATGGTAACAATAATACTAATAAGAATAATAACGAATAATAATATTTTGGCAAATAGTGGAAGGTATTATTCATGTTCGAAACCTTGAGTTTAAAACAAGAGTTTAAAAGGAATTTGAACATTAGAAATTTGAATTTGAAAAGAAAAAGAATAAAGAATAAAATCCCAGCTTGGGCCGAAACCTCAATTTCAGCCCACTCTCCACTCCTGCCAGCCTTTTAGCCCTTCCTCCGCGCCTACACTATGCCTGATTGCTGACAGCATGCCCCCACCAGCCAGTCTCCAAACCGGTGTGATCCTCTTTAGTTTGCCACCGACAGGTGGGGCCCTTCGTCAGTAACCTTTTCCACACCAGCCGCGCTCGTGGGCCAAATCTCTTCTGAGTCCATCTGTTGTATCGCAATCCGCGCGGCCCACTTTCCCTCAACTGTTCGATCCGCGCCATCCCTCTTCACTCACCACCGTGTGGGGCCACTCCTGCGGGGGCTTCTTCCTCGCGGACTCGTCACACTGAACCAGCTGCCATGTGGGCCCACCGGTCAGACTCTTCTTCCACCCGAGCTCCGCAACAAAAGCCGCCGATCCCGTGTGGCCACCGTGGTTTCCGGGCGGGTTGTTTCACCCGAACCTGGGTATAAGAACCCAGCCGCCGTGACCTTCTCTCCGTATTCAACTGTAGATCAGCAGGGCGATTTGTCGCACTCGCCGGAATCACGTGCGCAACCGTGGATCGATGGACAAGGATTGGATTTGCCGTTGGCAATCCACGCCTGTGCCTTCGTAGGATTCTCGGGGCCAGGAATTGGGAGCTTCGCTGTATTCCCCTGATGATGCTAGTGGCCACGGTTCGTTGCTCGCAGGGGAGACACTGCGGGTCTGCCGTGCGCTCGCAGGGCATCCTTGCCGTCGAGCGCGCTCACCATCGACCGGGCTCCGGGAGGAATGGTGATGTGGTCTGCTTCGTCCGCCGCCGTGGGGACCATGTACTCGTTGCTATTCAGAGCGTGTGCTCATCCCTGGGTGCTTGGCCGTGGTCTCTGTGATTCACGTGTAGCCGCGCCAGCCCGGGAGGTCACGTTGGAACATCTCGGATGCGAGATCCCATCCTCAGGCTGGGTCCCTCATGATTAATCGGGCGCCGTAACTCCGGTAAGAATACATCTCTTGTGCTCGCCATCTTCCGTAGGCGTGTACTGTGTGGGGATTCATGGGTAGCACATGGCGTGCCGAATTTGGCCGAATGCCGGTGCGCGGGGGCGCCTGTGGCATGGCCTGGGCGACCTGAGGAGGAAGACGAGATGGGAGTCATTGATCGCTCGCTGGACGGTGAAGATTTGATCTCCTGTTGTCACATTGAAGCCGAGATCTAAGCCATCCATCTAGAGTTCAACGGATATGATTAGACCGTAGGAGAGCTGTTCGGTTAAATGGATCCGGGCCATCGGATCTCGATCCAACGGTTGGCGCGCGTGCCGGTACAGAGTTAGAAAGATTTAATCTGGGTCGTTGAATCAGATCAAGCGGCTGAGATCCTGTGATACCCCTTCGGCCTTGGTCGTCTTTCAAAGGAGTCCCTAGAGTTTATTAAAATCAACCCGCGGTCCACGGCGTGGGTAAACTGTGTCTTGGAACAATTTACACCAAGACCCCTGCACTTTCTAATAATAATGCGCCCAGTCCAGAGAACACATAAATTAGATAAATAATTATGGAAATGGATTTTTAATGTAAAAATAATCATTTGAATTTGTTTAATCCCTAGAAAATTCATATCAAGTCAAAATTGATCCATTCCAGTGACATTAATTTTGTATTAATATTGTCTACTAACTAGTAACATTGTTTAGCCATAAAACTTGAATTAAAATTGTTCATTCGAATTAATCTGTTCTAGGTACTCAAATAACTTCAGAAATTCATAACTTAATAACCGTAGCTCCAAATTTAGGGGTTCTTGTTTCTACGATCTCGTTATGGCGCGTAGATTATTGTCACACAGTTTATTCTTATGTTTGGTGTAATGTTAATTTTTGTCTATACCATGTTTGTCTGTATTGCTACGTTTAGCAGTGAGGACACGTGTCATCTGAAGATCATCCTGGTACCTGGAATCTCAAGTCCCAGGCAAGTTGTGCCCTTGATCACTTCTTTTTACCCAACCATGTTCTGATTAATCATAATGATCTGCATAGGTTAATTTTGATGGGACCCAATAGGTTACCCTAGTTTGATTATCTTTATACCTTGTTACCACTGAACTTTTTGGGTAGTACTTGCTAGTGCTTTATGTGGTTTTGGGTATGAAGATACATTACTCATGATTATACTTTTGTTATCCGTTGTTATTTATCGTTCATGATAAGATCATTATGTTAATTGGAACATGGAGCGACCACCCGGGAAAACAGTGCTACCACAAGGGTATAATGGGACGCCCTTGGCTGATTAATTAGGAAAGCTAGTGGAGGACTACCTTACCCGAAAGGGGCAAGGGCAGTAGGGGAGTGGTCAATGTAGGGAGGCCCTCGGGAGGATTTTGCTGCGATGGCGGTCCTGCAAGGGATTCTTGCATTGGAGCTTCCTATAAACTGTAGCGGGTTTTCTGAAGCTAGTGGAACTTTGTAAAGGCCTCGTAGTGTTACCCTGCCTCGCCTCCTCGGTAGAGGTGTATGGGAAGTCGCGATCCCTTGGCAGATGGGTAACATGACTTGTGGGTAAAGATGCGCAACCTCTGCAGAGTGTAAAACTGGTATACTAGCCGTGCTCACGGTCATGAGCAGCTCGGACCCTCACATGATTAAATTATGGAACCTAAACTCAATTTGTCATATGCATTGCATCGCAGGTGAGGTTGTTACTTTTGTTCTACTACTTAATTGGGTTGGTATTTACTTATACTTAGTAATTGCTAATAAAATTTTGACCAACATTAAAAGCAATGCTCAGCTTCAACCATCCTCTTTGGTAAGCCTTACACTTCACATGAACTCCCACCTTTGGCGAGTTCATTCACATTATTCCCCACAACTTGTTGAGCGATGAACGTATGTGAGCTCACTCTTGCTGTCTCACACCCCCCCACAGGTCAAGAACAGGTACCACAGGAGGAGGCGCATGGAGGATGCTGTGACGAGTTCGTGAGAGGTCTAGGTCGTCGTCTCCTAGTCAACTTTGGGTTGCTGGACCGTTGTCTCCTTATAATGTAATTATTTATTTTGTATAGAACTCCTGTTATATATAAAGATGTGACATTCGATCCTGTGCCATGATTCATCATATGTGTGAGACTTGGTCCCAGCACACCTGGTGATTATGTTCGCGCCCGGGCTTTGGACCCCTAAAACCTGGGTGTGACACTCGTTCGCGCGCTCGACGCCTCCTCCTCCTCCTCGAAGGTGCGGGAGGTGGCCCTCCGTGCCATCGACGGGCTCTGCCTCTCGCCGCCCACCTCCACCGACCGTCTCATCGCCACCGGGTTCCTCGACAGCGTCCTCTCCCTCCTTCGCACCGGAGACACCACGTTGCAGCACTGCGCCCTGAAGGCGGGGCACCGCCTGTGCCTGGTGTTGGAGGAGATCAGGAAGGCGATGGGCGACGCCGGATTCATGCGGGAGCTTGTGAGCGTCCTCGGCGCGTCGTCCAAGTCCCCCGAGGCGCGGGAGATGGCGGCCGAGTCGCTCTGCGCCTTGGTGTCCGTACACCGCAACCGGAAGCGGTTCGTCCAGGAGGACCGCGGCGACGTGGCGCGGGTGCTGCAGCTGCTGGGCTCCGGCAATGAGGAGAAGCTCACGCCGGCAAAGCGGTTCGTACTGTCCACGGTGATGCGTCTCGCGGACAGCAGCTCCGGCTGGAGGAAGATCCTGTCCTCGGAGCACGTCAGGCACAAACAACACACACCTACCTATCAGTAGCCAATCATCGCGTGCTTTCTCGCTGTAATTCTCAGGTTTTTTTGTTATATGCTCGTGTGTTCTTTTGATAGGAATCTGGAGAAGCTTGCGGAGGCCGATGTCCCGGACGCCAAACGGATCGTGAAGAGGCTTGGCGGGAGCAGGCTAAGGAGCATTTTCCATGGCATTTGGAGCCTGTAATGTAATCCTTGGAGACAAGCATGCACTAGCTGCCACTTACATGCACATAGTTATGACTAACACATAACTATGTTCCTTGCATCTTTTGTTACTGTGAAGGAATCAAAGCATGAACCACCCAGTGATTTGTCTCCTACCCGCATGTGTAAATCAATTGTCTCTATCAATTAAAAAGCGCAAGTCTTGTTTCAACAACGGATCCATCCAAACATGCAGTGGCCACATCAGAAACCACACGCTTTAAAAATTATTTATCCAGTGCGCATGCGATGATTTCCTCTCCTGCTCGCCCGCCCAGAGCGCATTCATGTCTTACACAAATGGAGGGTCGCGTGGGTCATTACTCATGAGTGATGGAAACCATTCGGCTGGAAAAATGGCAAATGAATATGTGCTTCCCCGATCTCGCAGTGGGGTCTCCGTCGTGCTATGATCTTGAGCAGTCGTTTGGTTTTAAGCTATACCGAGTTCTACTATTTTTACGGTATTTTTTTGTCTCTATAAATTACAGTTGCAACACTCTAAACAGCTGGTTTTAATTCGAAGCGAACAACGCAGACTCCTAGGCAAAATAGAAGATTCGAATCTTACCGCATCTTACCGGTACATGCTGACTCCGTAGCAACGCACGGACATATACCTAGTTACTTCAAAAATAAGTATTCATTATCTATTTATTTTGAAGGAATGTATTGTATACTTTCATTTAAGGGTTTCTTGATTGTTTTAAGAGTATGTATAATTTATGAGGAAAACAAATCAATGGAGTATCTTCTATTATTTATTTTTCCGAGTTTCAATTTTATGTGCTAAATTTAAAAAGTCTAGTCTAGATTTGAGTCATCCAGATTTAATACTCATTTAAATAAATGCTTATAGTGTATTATTTAATGAAATGGATAATCATTTAGTTGGACAGAAAACCTTTCTATTACTTCTTTTCTAAATTAATTCTTGGTTTCGAAATTCAGTCCTCAAAATTCAAAGCTCAAGTATAATTTGAGATATATGAATTTACTATTTTATTTATTTATTTCTTTATTTTATTATTTTTCTCTTATACAAATTTTGGGCTTTACAAAAAATAGTGCAAAGCAAGCACTTGAACCCACCTCCTTCTCCAAACATTTGGAGGTAACCAGTAGACCACACATCTCTACTACTCTATAAGTACCTAATGTAAACCACATCATGCACCATGGTTCTGCCTTCTATAGATCTATACCATTTGTTCACCTTTGTTGAATCTACATCGTCTGTCCGTGACTCCGTGTCCGCCAACGCACGCGTGCGTCGCCCCTCGTCCTTCCGTGTCGCGCGAGCAACCCTCCCTCTCGGTCTTCCATCCGCTGCCCCGCCTCCCAAAAATCTCGTCGTGAGATGCGCCCGCGCCTGCCCCATTTATGTACCCTTGCCCTCATGCAAGCCCCGCCCCCACGGCATAGGTCCGCGACCGCCACCCCTTCTTCCCCTCCACACCCCGTCTTCGGATCTACGACCCTCCGTTCTTCTCGATGTTGGCCTCCACAACTACCCCAACCCCTATGGTGGCCATCCCCATGGCACCGCCTCTGTCCTACCCAGCCTCCTCCACGATCTTCGCCTCTATCGTCGCATCCGTCGAGGAGGACGACACCTCAACCTTCCCTTTTGTATGACGTAGTGACAACGACGCGATCTGGACCAGGCGTCCTCGTCGTGAAAGCCTAGTTGTGACCCTCATTTGGCCACGACGGCAGAAGACTTCCTTCTCCGGCCACAGTGGCAACCCCATCTACTACGTCTGTTGGATCTCACTGCGCTGGGGCTTCTCCAAATGCGGTGGCTCAGCGGCAGCGACACCGTCTTGCTCCCATCGGCAGCAACGGTGATGGCACCGACTGTGTTCCGGTTTAACCCGCGTGTTGGGACTATGCTTCGTCGCCGAAGGTCTTGTAGGAAGAAGCGGCTTTCGGCTGAAGCTGTTTGTATGGGATGGCCGAAGGTTCCTCTTCATGAAGCTTCGGTATTACAAACCGACTTAAAGATAGATTGACCTTTTAGTCCATAAGGGTCTGAGTCAATGCTGTAAACTTTTATGAGGGGCATAATTGTAATTCTTCACAGACTGTGTCCTGTGTCTATAAATAGTGAACAGTATCCCTTTACTGTTCACGCATTCTGATAATTGCAATCGCATCTTTCGGGAACCAATCTTTGCCAAGGCAGAGGTATAACTGTATTCAATGATTCAATATATTAAGTAAATATAATATAATTCGTTTATGATTCATTTACCTTTTTTATACCCTTTATTTTATGTTATCTTATACAATTTATTAAAATTTAATTACGAAGATTTAACCTTCGTAATTATATTCTCATCAACCTTCGTCCAAGGTTCATTATCCTCAAGGGAATAATGTTTCATGGACGAAGGACGTTAACATTTAACATTTTGTGTTGCCTTGTTCTTAATTTATAGCATTTGAGAACAAGTCCCCAACATTGGCGCCCACCTCCGGTGAACTCACTTCCACTTTTTTGAGCTGATGGCTTCGTTCAACGATCAAGCTGGAGCTGCTTCGGACCCGAAGCTGGTGCTCCCGATTACAGGTGGTTCGTGCTCAGAACCAGCCAATAAAAAGCAGAAGAAAGAGGCGCAGAGAAGGGTACAACATGTTGGAGTGCAAGTACCCTTTATCAAGTCAAGGTGGTCCCACATCCCAATCACCTTCTCCCAGGACGACCTTCAGCTCAAGGATTTTCCTCATAACGATGCTATGGTTATTTCTTGCGTTATCAAAGGGTTTCTGGTCCACAATGTCTTAGTTGATACAGGCAGTGCAACTGATATCATATTTGCTAAGGCCTTCAGACAAATGCAAGAGCCAGAAGATAAGATTCATGATGCTACACATCCTCTCTGTGGATTCGGAGGAAGACAGATTGTAGCACCGGGCAAGATCACCATGTCAGTGACCTTCGAGTTCATCAACAACACTAGAACTGAGCAAGTTGTGTTTGACATTGTTGACATGGAATATCCTTACAATGCAATTATTGGTCGTGATACCCTCAATGCTTTCGAAGCAATTCTTCATCCTGCTTATCTTTGCATGAAGATACCTTCGGATCAAGGACCCATCGCTATTCATGGAAGTCAGGAAGCTGCCAGAAGGGCCGAAGGAAACTGGACTGACTCAAAAGCAATCCATAACATAGATGGAGCTGAAGCTTGTGAACAGTACAAATTCAGAAGGGAGAAAGCAGCTTCAGCAGATCAGCCGAAGCCCATGCTCTTATGTGAGGACATAGCAGAGCAGAAGGTGCTGTTGGGCTCTCAATTATCCGAAGAACAGGAGAAAACCTTGATAAGGTTTTTGTTCAACAACAAAGATGTTTTTGCATGGTCAGCCAATGATCTCTGCGGAGTTAATAGGGATGTTATTGAACACTCGCTCAATGTTGACCCATCCTTCAGACCCAAAAAACAGAGGCTTCGGAAAATGTCTGATGATAAGGCCGAAGGTGCTCGTAATGAAGTCAAAAGACTCCTCAGTGCAGGAGTTATCAGAGAAGTAAAGTACCCAGAATGGCTAGCTAACACTGTTATGGTAAAAAAGGCCAATGGCAAGTGGTGAATGTGTATCGATTTTACAGATCTCAACAAGGCTTG
The DNA here is from genome assembly GCF_902167145.1 of Zea mays. NCBI lineage: Eukaryota > Viridiplantae > Streptophyta > Magnoliopsida > Poales > Poaceae > Zea > Zea mays. Next base: position 143,479,573 of record NC_050098.1, read on the forward strand.
TCCGAAGGACGAATTCCCATTGCCAAGGATAGACTCTTTAGTTGATGCAGCAGCTTCTTCAGAGCTCATGAGTCTGCTAGACTGTTACTCAGGCTATCACCAAATCTGGATGAAGAAGGAAGATGAGTCGAAGACTAGCTTCATAACCCCAAGTGACACATATTGCTATCTTCGGATGCCTGAGGGGCTCAAAAACGCTAGAGGAAGTTTCAGCAGAATGACTGCGAAGGTTCTCCAGTCTCAGATAGGCAGAAATGTGCTAACTTATGTTGATGACATCATTGTAAAAAGCACGAAACAGGAAAATCGTATTGCTGATTTGCAGGAGACTTTCGCCATTTTCAGACAAGCTGGCTTAAAGTTGAATCCAGAAAAATGTGTCTTCGGAGTAAAGAAGGGGAAATTTCTTGGATGCTTGGTTTCAACAAAGGGAATTGAAGCTAATCCAAGTAAAATTGAAGCTATACTTCGAATGGAGCCACCAACTACAAAAAAGGGGCCCCAAAGATTAACAGGGAGGTTGGCATCTCTTAATAGATTTATATCCAGATCAGCAGAAAGAAATTTACCATTCTTCGAAGTGCTGAAATCAGCCGAAGTCTTTCAATGAGGACCAAGTCAACAAAAAGCCTTCGAGGAACTGAAGCAATATCTGATAGATTTAACAACATTAACTCCACCAACGCCAGGGGCTCCTTTGTTATTATATGTGGCAGCTTCGCACTCAGCGGTAAGTGCAGCACTTGTCCAGGAGAAGCTTGATGGCCAAGTCAAGAAGCAGGTCCCAGTGTATTTTGTATCTGAAGTTCTTAGTATATCAAAGAAAAACTATACAGAATTAGAGAAGGTGTTATATGCTGTTTTGATGGCATCCAGGAAGCTTCGGCATTACTTTCAAGCATACATTATTGGTGTTCCTTCTTCGCAGCCGTTGAAGGATATTATGAGAAATAGAGAAGCTACTGGGCGGATTGGAAAATGGGCTGCAGAGCTCAATGAATTCTGCATTGATTATGTGCATAGATCTTCGATCCAGTCCCAGGCGTTAGCAGACTTCATTGCTGACTGGACGCCAGGGGCTCAGGATGAAGAAACAAATAAAGATGCCGAAGTATGGACAGTGTTTTGCGATGGGTCTTGGGGAACCTTCGGGGCAGGAGCAGCTGCTGTGTTGGTCTCGCCATCCAAAGTTAAAACTTGTTATGCGGCAAGACTCGATTTCAGTTGTACAAACAATATTACTGAGTACGAAGCCCTGCTTTTGGGTCTTCGGAAGCTAAAAGCAATGGGAATCAGAAGGGCCATTCTTAAAACTGATTCCCAGGTTGTTTCGGGTCATATCGACAAGAGTTGCAAGGCTAAAGATCCAAAGCTTGAAAGATATCTAGACATGGTTCGAAGAGTCAAAGCTTCCTTCGAAGGATTTTCTGTCAAAAATATCCCTCGAGGACAAAATGAGCATGCTGATTTGCTAGCTAAGTCAGCAGCACAGGGGCTGCCCTTACCTTCGGATGTGTTCTTCGAAACAGTAAAGGCACCTTCAGTGGAACTTCTTGAAAGAGCAGTCCTCAATATATCTCCTGTTTATAGCGAAGATTGGAGAACCGAGATCATCTCTTACCTTCAGGGTAAATTCCTTTCAGATGACGAAGCTTATAACAGGAGGATAGAGGCAAGAGCTCGTCCATATGTCATGATAGAAGGGGAGTTGTACAAGCATGGAGTTTGTGCTCCGCTACTCAAGTGTTTATCTAGAACCGAAGGTATAGAGTTGATGAAAGAAATACATGCAGGCCTGTGTGGATCTCACATTGGATCTAGGCCGTTACTTGGAAAAGTTTTCCGCCAAGGGTTTTATTGGCCGAAGGCAGCTTCGGATGCAGCGGAATTAGTTCAAAAGTGCGAAGGTTGTCAGAAATGTGCAAGAGATCAAAAACAACCTTCGTCCTTAACACAGCTCATACAACCCATCTGGCCATTGCAAAGGTGGGGCCTTGACTTGTTGGGTCCATTACCACCGGCCCAAGGGAACTTAAGATATGTTGTAGTGGCTGTGGAATATTTTTCCAAATGGATTGAGGCAAAGCCTTTAGCCACAATAACTTCGGCCACCATTCAAAAGTTTTTCTGGCAGAATATTGTTTGTCGTTTCGGGGTACCAAAGGCCATCACTGTGGATGATGGAACACAGTTCGACTCTAAAGCTTTCAGAGATTTCTGTGATCAAATTGGTACGAAGATCCATTTTGCATCAGTCAGGCATCCGGAGTCAAATGGGCTCGTTGAAAGAGCCAATGGCATCATAATGACAGGAATAATGAAGTTAATCTTCAATCAACCCAGGGGAAAGTGGCCAGATCAGTTAACCAAAGTGGTGTGGAGCCACAACACAACAACATCAAGGTCTACAGGCTTTACTCCATTCAAGTTATTATTCGGTGACGAAGCAATAACTCCGGAGGAAGCTAAAACTGGATCAATAAGAGTAGTAGCTTCGGCAGAATCAGGTTCTGAAGATGCTTATTCTGTGGAAAAAGATGCTTTAGAAGGGATCAGGCTTCAAGCTGTGGAGAATATCAATAAATATCAAGCCGAAACAATCAAATGGCGAGATAGAAAGGTTCGGCTAAAGAATATTGAGCCAGGACATTTGGTGCTTCGGAGAGTGGCCAACCCAGACACAGTGGGCAAGTTGCAGTTGAAATGGGAGGGACCTTTCTTAGTAGCATCTTCGTCAAGACCCGGTTCATACAGATTGAAGGATATGGACGGCAACGACATTCCTAGATCTTGGAATGCGGATGAGCTTCGGCGATATTATGTGTAACTTGATGTAATTTTTTATGTTTTTTCTTTTTCATGGCACCCTTTTCCTTTCTAAAGGGGGAGAAAGGTTTTTAATGGGGCCATCATATGTAATTTCCTTTTTTAGTTCTATAAGAGCAAAATCCCCCAAGGAATGTAAATGTAAAAGCTGAGAACGCACCATCGAGTGCCGAAAAGTAAAAAGCGAAGAAGCTCCAAAGTCGTTCCTAAGGGAATGCAGAGCTTACAGCGAAAAGTCAATGCTGATTCTGCCAAAAGTAAAAGGCGAAGAAGCTCCAAAGTCGTTCCTAAGGGAATGCAGAGCTTACAGCGAAAAGTCAACGCTGATTCCGCCGAAAGTAAAAGGCGAAGAAGCTCCAAAGTCGTTCCTAAGGGAATGCAGAGCTGATGTGTGATTGTTTCTAAGGAAATAATGGCTGAGAATATGGCTTCGGATATGTGTTTGGACATTCATTTGCACATCACATTACATCATAGCATTTGCATTCATAAACATTCATCCAGGCATATGTAGGATAATCATCATCATGACATAAGTGGTTGTTTCGGCATAAGAGAAGAGCTTCTTCGCATACAAAAAGGAGAGCTTCGGAAGAAAGAGAAATGTTGTTTTCTATGCTTCGCTGTGTACGAAAAGAAGGGAAGGTGTTTTTTTTCGCCTTCGGCTAAAAAAAAGATAAATTCGTCCACAACAAAGCACTTCACATACATTAATGGAAGGGTAAGAGTATAATACAAGGTATGAACAGAACTCATTAAAGACAAGTTTAGTTACATTTACAAAAGTTATCTCAAAAGTTTCCTGAGTCTGTCTACAGTCTACTCCTATTTAATCTTCGAGGGATTTTAGCTTCGGCGTCATTCTTTTTAATCATCGACTTTGGCTTCGTCATCCTACATGAATTAAGTTGTTGTAAATCAAAATCGAGCTTGAAGGAAGAGGTAAGCACAAGGTATGATTTCTTACTGGTTCAAGATGACTCCGAGCTTCGTCTCCAGCCTTTTCTCGCCCGCCTTTTGTCCATATCATTTTTACAAATCTATTGGAAATACTTCGGGCGAGATCAGGAATGTCATCTAGGATTGATGGTGATAAAGTGAAATTGGGCCTATTGACAATCTTTCCATGATCGCAGCCAGCTTTTAGGAAAGCTGCAGCAGTGCCCCGAGAAGCTACCCAGGCACAGAAGTCACCGTGCCCAGCTATAACTTCGTCGAGTTCGTCAATTTCACCCTCAATATGTTCGAAGGTCTTCGGTAAATCTTCAGCTGAGGGGGTGAATTTCTCACTGCTGGCTCCAACTGAGTGGAAAATTTTTCTTAGTCGTTGAATACATTTGTTGCTAAATTCCAAACATTTTTCTTGAAGGCCCGCCAATAGTTTTTTCAAATCTGAATTTTGTTGAGCTTCGGCTTCAAGCTTTGCATTAAGTTCTTGCTTTTCTTGTTCAAACTGCTCAGATTGGCAGAGAAGCTTCGTGTTCAGTTCTGTTATTTTAGCTTCGGCCTCCGCCAATAAACCTTCAGTTGCTTGGAGCTCAAAGTTCTTCTTCTCAATAGCAGCTGATTGCTCCTTTATTTTGCTTTCTAAATTTTCAATTATAACTTCGTGTTTTTTGTCTTCAAAATCTTGCTGCATTTTCAAGGCTTTGCTCAACAGCATACTCTGCACGAAAACAACCTTCGTTAGACATGTTTTCATTATTAAAAACAATAAAAGTTAAGGGAAAAGTAGTTCACCTTGAAATTGGAATAAAATAAACTACCAACGATATGTTGTCGTCGGTAGCGGCTAATGTCCGTTTCTAGCTTCGGAAAACCGATACTCTTTGACAGAGTACCGATAACTTTGGCTCCAGTTTGATCTCGGATGCAATCTAATTTTTCATCATCAATACCTCCGAAGAGGAGTGCTCCTGGTTTGTACCCACAAGATTTGGCATACTCTTTAAGCTCTTCTATTTCGGGTTTTGACAATTTTTCTCCAACTAAATTTTGAAACATGAAGGCCTCGTCCTCTGAAGCTTCATCAACAATTTCCTTTTCTTTCCCCGGCACTGCGGCCATAGCCTCTTCGGCGGCAGTGGCAGCTTCTTCTGTGGCCATGTCTAGCAGTATTTTGTCGATGTGTTCGATTGTGCTTTCCAGGTTCAAATCTTCAATTGAGGCAGCTTCGGCAGCCGCGACCTCCGAAGGTGTGATTTTAATATTTGTTCTTTCCTTAGCTGCTGGTGTCTTCTGGGCTGAAGCTCTTGGTGGTGTCTTGTCAATGACCTCTGTCACAGTGATGATTCTTTATCTCTTTGCTTTAGTCGTTTTCTTCGTTTTTTCAGGCTCCTTTTCCTTCTGAAAAAACTTTGTCAGTTGAGGCCCCAATGGACTTAGCTTCGCAGGCAAGGATTCAGTCATTACCTTCAAAATTTCCTCCACGTCAGGGGCAGAGGGTGATGCGGGGGTTTCTTCTTCGTCGGATATTTTTTGCTTCGGAGAAGACGCTTTCCTCTTCTTCGGAATTTTCTTCTTTGATGGTTCTTTCTCATCTTCATTTAAGGCTTCAGTTATCCTTTTCCTTTTCTGGCCCCCGACACCTTTATTCAGATTTTCATAGTCAGGGTATTCAAAACCCAAGGCGTCCAGCACTCGATTCAGTCTTCGCTTCGGACGGGTGCCGAAGGCTGCAGTCATCAATTGATCTTTTTTTTGGAGTAGTTGCCAAGTATTTCATTGCACATTACTTCAATTGTATCCAGCCACTCTTGGCAAGGTGTTTTAAAGTATTTCTTAAACTTGAAATAGTAAGGTAAACGCACAAGTTCACCTTCTTTCTTCTCCCCCTTTAGCTTCGGCATTTCCCATTCTTTTAAACTAGGAAAAACCTTGAAAGCCAAAAACTCCTGAACCAGGTCTCTTGTACTGATATGCTCTGCAATAATTCTGAATTCATTCAACGCTTGTTGTGTTGGACCTTCTGGTGTCATGTTGCAATGAGGTCGGGTTTCTCCGAAGATTAGTTCGAGTGGACTTTGCACAAGCTTCTCCTTGTCTTCATCAACCTTGACATAGAACCACTCCGACTTCCAGCCTGCTGCCCATTTGCTTCGGTAGCTGATTACAGGAAACTTTGTGGTTTTCCGATAAGCAAAATTATAGCAACCAAAATTGTCATGCAATCCATCTTTCCTAGCCTTCGTCTGATAGTGCAGTTCGTGAACTCGGCAAAAGCTGTCCGCAAATGGCTCCACCGCTTGGCTTCGGAGGGCCCAGATATAAACACTAAGCCTAACAATAGCGTTAGGAGTCAACTGATGAAAATAGATACCAAACCTCTTCAGTACCTCTGCAATAATCCCATGTAGGCGGAATCTTAATCCAGCCTTTAGAAAGCTCTTGAAAATAACAATTTCATCCTTCTCCGGCTTTGGGGTAGTCTCTTCTCCCCCGAAGCGTAATAGCTTCTTCTGATTTTCATTGAAAAAGCCCGACTTTACCATCTTGGAGAGATCAGCCTTCGAAACAGTAGACTTTCCGAAGTCCAAGTGGCTGGGCTTGCTTGGCATGGCAATACGATAATCGTCTTCGGGATCAGTTTCCTCAATATCTTCTTCTTCTGCTTCGGCAATTGCTTGTTCTGCTTGTTCTGCATCATCACTGGGGATCTTTTCCGAAGTTACCAGTCCGGATCTTTGCATCGCTTCGGAGATGGGAACAGTCTCCGAACCTTCAGCTTCGCCCCCTCACGCTCAACCCTAGCGGTAGAACACACTCTGGCCATTTAATTCTGAATTTGTGGAAATTAAATACTTTTTCTTCCGAAGTTTTTTCTTCTACCGAAGCAGGATTCAAGTTGGAGCTTCGTTCAATTCCGAGAGTCAAGCTTCGGCGATGGTTAAAAATTTTTGGCAGCAAAACAGTGCAAATAGCAATGAATGCTGTGGTAACTTCACACCTACTCGTCTGTTTATATAGTACTGCAGGTAAGAAGGCGAAGCGCCAGGATTTTTACACCAGGCGGGCACCCGCTTGCACTCGCTGCGTGGTGGACCACAGAGACAAACAGTAACTCTGCAAGGTGGGACCGCTACACGTTGGGAAACTGAATCGTTTCTCGACAACGAGCTCAGGAAAGGTGTTTTTTGGACCTTCGGCTCCCCGAAGCTTAAGAGACTTTTTTCACGGATCAAGCTCGTTACGAAAAACGATCTAGCACCGCGAAAGGGGCTACTGTTGGGACTATGCTTCGTCGCCGAAGGTCTTGTAGGAAGAAGCGGCTTTCGGCTGAAGCTGTTTGTATGGGATGGCCGAAGGTTCCTCTTCATGAAGCTTCGGTATTACAAACCGACTTAAAGATAGATTGACCTTTTAGTCCATAAGGGTCTGAGTCAATGTTGTAAACTTTTATGAGGGGCATAATTGTAATTCTTCACAGGCTGTGTCCTGTGTCTATAAATAGTGAACAGTATCCCTTTACTGTTCACGCATTCTGATAATTGCAATCGCATCTTTCGGGAACCAATCTTTGCCAAGGCAGAGGTATAACTGTATTCAATGATTCAATATATTAAGTAAATATAATATAATTCGTTTATGATTCATTTACCTTTTTATACCCTTTATTTTATGTTATCTTATATAATTTATTAAAATTTAATTACGAAGATTTAACCTTCGTAATTATATTCTCATCAACCTTCGTCCAAGGTTCATTATCCTCAAGGGAATAATGTTTCATGGACGAAGGACGTTAACATTTAACATTTTGTGTTGCCTTGTTCTTAATTTATAGCATTTGAGAACAAGTCCCCAACACCGCGCAATGTAGATGATATCTTTGTCGAGTTCTTTGGCGGCTCCAGCCGCGCGGCATGGGCAGGGTGGGATGCTTGGCATGCGGGCCGGTGGGACAATGTTCTCCTCATCCATCTTTGGGATGATATATTCGACTCTACGTTCGGCGGTGGTAGCTAGGACGGGCACGGCCTGCACACCGGCGGGCAGGTCGTAAAGGCGCCCACCATCGAGCGAAACCTATCGTGCAACCTGGAGGAGCTGCACAATGGCATCACCAAGAAGTTAAAGATTTCTTGGGAAATTGCTGACACAAATGGGTAAGTGCTTGCCTACTCTTCTCATATCGGTCCCAACATTGTTTATTTATTATGTTCATTGATAGTATTTGAAATTCAACTGACGACGCCTTGAAATTTCTTCAGCTAACCAGATGGACCGGTCCCTGTCAGAATTATGCTTGGTTAGCATCAATGTGTAGATCACTCAGTTGAATTGATTGATTTGTATTTGGCCATTTGGGTGTGCAACTGGGCCTGGGCTTCTCCAGATGTGGTGGGTCAATGACAGGGTCACCCTCTTGCTCCCATCGGTAGCAGCGACGATAGCACTTCCTTCCATCTGCAACAACCCATGGAGGCCAACGGTGGTGCATCTGTGGTCTGGAACGACGATCGTGTGGATGCCCCTACCCCTCAAGGCAGTGCGGTCCACCCTGGCTCCTTCCCTTGATGCAGCTAGCGCTCGCTGCGGGTGCCCGTGGACAAGCGATCCCTCGGGATGGCGATGGAGGTGGATGCGAGGTGGGAGCCCATGGGGGCGCATGAGTACTACGACTACTGGCGGGCCATGTACAACGCCCGCGGCAACGGGTGATCGCTCGGGAGTTGGGATGGCAGAGGAGGTGGCTACAAGGTGACCGCTTGAGAACTATAAATATTGATGTTAGCTGTGGTACTAACTGTCGGCGTTTTGACCCCGGGGGTCCCTGGACCGACGAGTGAATTGTCGTCGCGTGTCCCAGCCCAGATGGGTCGGCGCGAGACGGAGCACGAAGGGGGAAGGAAACCGGCAAAGGGGAAACCCGCGGCCTTCGTGTTGCCCTGCGCCCAGGTCGGGTGCGCTTGCAGTAGGGGGTTACAAGCGTCCGCGTGGGAGAGAGCGAGAGACTTGCGCGTCGGCCCGTTCTCCCGCGCGGCCAACCTCCTCGTACGAGAGCCCTGGACCTTCCTTTTATAGGCGTAAGGAGAGGGTCTAGGTGTACAATGGGGGTGTAGCAGTGTGCTAACGTGTCTAGCAGAGAGGAGCTAGAGCCCTAAGTACATGCCGTCGTGGCAGTCGGAGAGGTTTTGGCACCCTATTCATGTGATGTCGTGGCCGTCGGAGGAGAGCTGGAGCCTTGCGGAAGGACAGCTGTCGGGGCTGTCGAGTCCTTGCTGATGTCTCCTTGCTTCCGTAAGGGGCTGAGAGCCGCCGTCATCATGGAGCACGCGGGGCGCCATCATTATTTGTTTACCGGGGCGAGCCAGATGGGATGCCGGTCTTGTTCCCCGTAGCCTGAGCTAGCTAGGGGTAGGGTAATGATGGCCCCCTCTGTGACGTGGTCGGTCCGAGCCCTAGGTCGGGCGAGGCGGAGGCTCCTCCGAGGCCGAGGTCGAGTCCGTCTTCCGAGGCCGAGGCTGAGTCCGAGCCCTGGGGTCGGGCGAGGTGGAGTTCGTCATCTTCCGGAGCCGAGGCTGAGTCCGAGCCCTGGGGTCGGGCGAGGCGGAGTTCGTCGTCTTCCGGAGCCGAGGCTGAGTCCGAGCCCTGGGGTCGGGCGAGGCGAAGTCCATCTTCCGAGGCCGAGATGGGGGCCGAACCCTGGGGTCGGGCGAGGCGGAGCTTCCTATGTCGCCCGAGGCTGGACTTAGCCGCTGTCGACCTTACTCTGGCGAGTGGCACGGCAGTCGGAGCCGGGCAGGCGGCGCTGTATTCCTGTCAGGTCGGTCAGTGGAGCGGTGAAGTGACTGCGGTCACTTCGGCTCTGTCGACTGAAGAGCGCGCGTCAGGATAAGGTGTCAGGCCATCCTTGCATTAAATGCTCCTGCGATATGGTCGGTTAGCGTGGCGATCTGGCCAAGGTTGCTTCTCTGCGAAGACTGGGCCTCGGGCGAGCCGAAGGTGTGTCCGTTGCTTGAGGGGGCTCTCGGGCGAGACGTGAATCCTTCGGGGTCGGCTGCCTTTGCCCGAGGCTGGGCTCGGGCGAGGCGAGATCGTGTCCCTTGAGTGGACTGAGCCTTGACCTTAATCGCGCCCATCAGGCCTTTGCAGCTTTATGCTGATGGGGGTTACCAGCTGAGATTAGGAGTCTTGGGGGTACCCCTAATTATGGTTCCCGACAGTAGCCCCCGAGCCTCGAAGGGAGTGTTGATACTCACTTGGAGGCTTTTGTCGCACTTTTTTGCAAGGGGACCGGCCTTTCTCGGTTGCGTTTCGTTCCGGTGGGTGCGCGCGAGCGCACCCGCCGGGTGTAGCCCCCGAGGCCTCAGAGGAGTGGTTTGACTCCTTCGAGGTCTTAGTGCGTTTCGTGATGCTTCGGCCGGTCTGGTTGTTCCCTCATGCGAACTGGCCGTAGCCCGGGTGCACAGTCGAGTCCCAAGTTCTCGGGCTGGTATGTTGACGCCATCAACGGTTTGGCCAGAGCCAGGTTTGCGAGAGCAGCCCCCGAGCCTCCGCACAGAGCGAGAGGATGGTCAAGGACAGACTCGGCTTTTTTCATACGCCCCTGCGTCGCCTTTCCGCAAGGAGGAGGGGGGGAAAGCGCCATGTTGCCCTCAGAGGGCGCCGAACATGGTGTCTCCAGTGAGTTGCTAACGGGTAATCCGAGTGGACGCCCGTGCCCCATTCGTTAGGGGTCGGCTAGTGGCCCGGAGGCGCGCTCCAAAAGTACCTGCGGGTGATTCGCCGGACCCGGTCCCCTTTTGACGGGGTCCGAGGGCTCGATGCCTCCCTCTAGTGGGATTCTGTTACGAAATCGTTCCCGTCGGTCTCGGAAATGTCCTAGGGTACCTCGGGAGCGTAGCCCGAGCCTTGGTTATGTATCGAACGTACCCAGGGTCATCCCTAGCTCTGCGTGCTCTGAGGCGACTGTCAGAACCCTTCGGGGCCAGCCTACGAACCCCTGATCAGTAGTGGGCGCGGGGCCCGAGTGGCCTGAGGCGGCCGTTGAACCCTTCCGAGGGGCCAGCCTTCGAACCTCTGACCAGTAGTGGGCGCGGAGCCCGAGTGCTCTGAGGCGGCTGTTGAACCCTTCCGAGGGGCCAGCCTTCGAACCTCTGATCAGTAGGGGGGCTCGGGGCCCGCTTCCTTCGCGGAGAAGGATCCTTTTTGGAGTATCCCCTTTCCCGGTCCCTGTAGTAAGAGAGAGAAAGAGGAAGTGGAAAAGGATATGAAATCGAACGACGTGGCGCACCTTTTTTGACGCGGTCATTATGGCGGAGGTGAAGCGTCGCCTACTTCGCCTGCCAAAGGTGCCGCCTGTCGTGCCGCAGAGTTAATGCGATGGGACAAGTGGTTCGCGGGGCAGCCGTTGTGCGTGCGCGAGCCGTTCGGGGAACGGAACACGGGCGCGTCGTCTTCACGCCGTGGGAGAGGGCTCTCGCTGTCCCAGGAGGGGACGTGAGCTTGCTGACGACTTGACTGCTGCTTCCGCCCGCCTGCCACCGCCATTACTGCCGACCCATTTCTGGCCGTATCGACCGTCGCGCCTTCTCCCATGGCTGATTGACCCATGACCGATGTGCTCGGTTGACACTGTTGGGTCATGCGCAGGGTCGCCTCGAGTCGCGGCACCAGTTCCGCAGTCGAGAAGGTGCGGTACTGGCGCGAGTGGCGGTGCAGTTTCTCGCACGTAGTAACCGGCGCGCCGGTTACATGACGTGTGGGCCTGGGCCTCCATGCTGGACGCGTCAAAGTCGAAAGGGTGCGCCCCCTTGGTGCGGTTGCATGCCGCCTGCATGGCGGTCCGCTCTTTCACCCGCTGGTCTGGGCGAAAGTGGAGGAGCACTTGTAACCGCTGGGCAGTTACGCGCACAGCGCGCGGCGGTTTGGCTTCTTCTGCCCTGGGCCAGCTTGCATGACGCGTGGGACCCAGCCCCCGTGTCGTAGGGGGAGGACCTTGGAGCGTGTTGGAGAAGACTCGGTCCATGCCGGCTGAGGACGCAAGTGGGGAGAGTTGCCTTTAAAAGGAGGGTGACCCCCTTGGAAGGCAACCATGTCTTCGCACTCCCTTCATGCATCGCGTCCTTCCACCTTCCGAGCCCCCGGATGGGGAGCGCCCGCGGTTCTTCCGCCTTGTCGTCGTTGGAGGAACCCAACTTCGCGGAAGTTGGTACCTTTCAGCCATCGTTCGGCTTCAAGGATTTTCATCAGGCAGCCCGGCTGCATCCCCTCGCCGGTGGTCACTCAAGACGGTGACCACCAGCTTGATGGTGGGGAGAAGCAAGCCGGGCTGCAGCCTCTGCCCCTCCCTCAGCTTCAAGGATGTTCATCATCAGTGCTGGGGAGGGGAGTGCGCCGAGTTGGGGCCTGTCTCCGCGCGGGGAGCGGCCTGCTCCTTCCCTCAGTGATCGGGGGGAAGGGCGTTCGCCGTTCGTGGCGCGGGCAGCTGCCGCGTGTCTGGCTCTCCGGCCTAAGCGGCTTCGGCGCTGCTTCCGGTGCCACCTCCCACCGAGGCATCCGGAAGAGGTTTCTCCGCCGACGAGAGAGTCGGAGCCACCCACGGACTGACCTCCAACTCCACGGCCCTGGAGGCTTGTCCTCGCCCCTCGAGTGGGGACGTGGGCGAGGGCCTTGTCGCAGCAGCATCTACCCTGAGGTCATCGCTGCTGCTATTTGGCCGCTCGGAGCGGAGGTCGTTGTCGCTGCTGCCAAAGCGGGCGGCGGTGAGCCACCTGGGGTTGCGTCGCCCCGCAGGCCCTCCAATGTGGGGGGTTGTTCGTACCTGCAGGGGCGGAACCGGAGTTCCGTTTGTAATGGCACCTTGAGTGTCGGTGTTTGTTCATTGTGGCTGTCGGGGCCTGAACATGTATGTATTTTGGCATGAAGCCGTGTTTTTTCCTCATTTCGAGCGCTAGGACTCGCCTGTCGGCTAACTGAACCGCTTCACCAAGTGTGAGTCGCCTCGTGCGAAGGTGACGAGTGAGGTATCTGTATCTCGGAGGCATAGGAGTCCCTCAGCTCGGTCAACCTTGCCGCCCGAGGCTTCTCTTGCTTAGTTAAAGGAACCCTCGGCCGCTCTTCGATGAGCCAGAGCCGGAGGCAGCGGTGTCAGTGTGGACAGAGGCAGAGTTGGCTCGAAAAGAAGACTTCGTCGGCCGGAGCCTGGCCGGGCCGTCCACTGGCGGGACTAGCGCCGGAGTCGAGTTGCCGAGGCCATGAGCCGGGCTGGTGTCCTCGGGGGACAGCTGGCTGAGGATTCGGGGCGGCCGACCGAGCCGTCTGCTCGGGCCGGATTCCTGGAGGAGACCCTGGCGGCGATAGCCCGGGCGTGGTGCTGACGTCGTCCTTCGGAGCGGAGATCCTTCGCCCGTTTTGTCGTCCGAGGCTCGGTCGGACTTCGCCGAAGGTGGAGTTGACGCCGAGGGTACTGCTGCTCCCCCTCCATCGACGTTTGAGCCTGCAGGATCGGTTCATCTTGTAGCGTGCGTATGTTTTCTGTGGCCGCCGAGGCCCGAACATATCGTCGTTGTGTTGTAAAGCTGCGTTTCTTTTCCCCTTGTTTCGAGTATCAAGACTTATTTATCGGCAACAGAATTGTTTGTCCGAGCGAGAGTTACTTTTCACGGAAGGTGATGAGTGAGGTATCCGTATCCCGGAGGCGTAGGAGTCCCTCGGCTCGGTCGGCCTTGCCGCTTACGTGTGCTCTTTACTCGTCCGTAGGATTCTGCTATCGATATAGTCGAGAAGGCACAAAAAATCGTTTCGGCAGAAAGGTTCCCGAGCATTAAGACTTGTTCGATTAGCGGGATCACTTATCCGAGCGTGAGTTACTTATCGCATAAGGTGATGAGTGAGGTATCCGTATCCCAAAGGCGTAGGAGTCCCTCGGCTCGGTCGGCCTTGGCTGCTTACGTGTACTCCGTCGTTTTCAGGATCCCACTTTCGAAGTAGTCAAAAAGCACGAAAGACGTTCTGGCAGAAAGACTTTTTCTGAGGAAAAATTTGACGCGGAGGGGGTGCCCCCCTTCTAGCCCCCGAGGGAGGGTCGGGCTTTGCCGAGGCAAGGTTGACCCTTCCTTGATGGTTAGACTTTGTATGTGAACGAGGTGTACGAACGACTTGAAAGCATCTTAAGGGTAGAAGCGACGTAGCTGTCGGATGTTCCAAGCGTTGATGTAGACCTCGCCTTGATTGTTGGCCAGCTTGTAGGTCCCGGGCTTCAGAACCTTGGCGATGATGAACGACCCTTCCCAGGGAGGCATGAGCTTGTGCCGCCCTCGGGCGTCTTGTCGCAGCCGAAGCACCAAGTCGCCCACCTGGAGGTCTTGGGACCGAACCCCTCGGGCGTGGTAGCGTCACAGGGACTGCTGATACCGCGCCGAGTGTAGTAAGGCCATGTCCCAAGCCTCTTCCAGCTGGTTTAGTGAGTCTTCTCGGTTGGTCTGGTTGCTTTGGTCGTCGTACGCCCTCGTCCTCGGGGAACCGTATTCTAAGTCTGTGGGCAAGATGGCCTCGGCCCCATAGACTAGAAAGAACAGTGTGAAGCCCGTGGCTCGGCTCGGCGTTGTCCTCAGACTCCAGACCACCGAGGGGAGTTCCTTCATCCATCGCTTGCCGAACTTGTTGAGGTCGTTGTAGATCCTCGGCTTGAGTCCTTGCAGAATCATGCCGTTGGCACGTTCTACCTGCCCATTCGTCATGGGGTGAGCCACGGCGGCCCAGTCCACCAAGATGTGGTGATCCTCGCAGAAGTCCTGGAACTTTCTGTCGGTGAACTGGGTGCCGTTGTCGGTGATGATGGAGTTCGGGACCCCAAAGCAATGGATGATGTTGGTGAAGAACGCCACCGCCTGTTCGGACCTGATGCTGTTTAGGGGTCAGACCTCGATCCACTTGGAGAATTTGTCGATGGCAACCAGCAGGTGCGTGTAGCCCTCGGGTGCCTTCTGCAAGGGACCGATGAGGTCCAGACCCCACACAGCAAACGACTAGGTGATGAATATTTTCTGTAGAGCCTGAGCGGGCAGGTGGGTCTGCTTCGCGTAGAATTGACACCCTTGGCAGGTGCGGACAATTCTAGTGGCGTCGGCCACCGCGTTCGGCCAGTAGAAGCCTTGTCGGAAAGCGTTTCCAACAAGGGCTCGAGGCGCTGCGTGATGACCGCAAGCCCCCGAGTGTATTTCTTGTAAGAGCTCCTGGCCTTCGGCGATGGATATGCATCGCTGGAGGATGCCGGAGGGGCTGCGGTGGTAGAGCTCCTTCCCGTCACCCAGCAAGACGAATGACTTGGCGCGCCGTGCCAGTCGCCGAGCTTCGGCTCTGTCGAGGGGTAGCTCTCCTCGGTGGAGATATTGCAGGTACGGGGTCTGCCAGTTTCGATTAGGCGCGACCCCATTCCGCTCTTCCTCGATGCGCAGTGCCTCACCCTCGGTAGCCGAGGGTGCCTCGGGCGGAGCCGAGGGCGCCTCGGGCAGGGCTAAGACCTTCTCGGGCTCGGGCGTGTCGTCGTTCTAGACTGAGGGTTGATGTAGGTCTCGGGAGAAGACATCAGGAGGGACGATTGTCCGCCCCGAGGCTATCTTAGCCAGCTCGTCCACAGTCTCGTTGTATCGTCGGGCGATGTGGTTGAGCTCGAGCCCGTAGAACTTGTCCTCCAGGCGCTGAACCTCATCGCAGTAGGCTTCCATCTTCGGGTCGCGGCAGTGAGACTTCTTCATGACTTGGTCGATGACAAGCTGCGAGTCACCGCGAGCGTCGAGGCGTCCGACCCCTAGCTCGATGGCGATGCGCAACCCGTTGACCAGAGCCTCGTACTCAGCCACATTGTTGGACGCCGGGAAATGGAGGCGCATCACGTAGCGGAGGTGCTTCCCGAGGGGCGAGATGAAGAGCAGGCCCGCACCTGCCCTTGTTTTCATCAGCGTCCCGTCGAAAGACATGGTCTAGAGTTCCGGTTGGATCGGAGCTGTCGGGAGTTGGGTGTCGACCCATTCAGCCACAAAGTCCACCAAGACTTGGGACTTGATGGCCTTCCGAGGGGCGTACGAGATTGTCTCGCCCATGATTTCCACCGCCCACTTTGCAATCCTACCCGAGGCCTCTCGGCACTGGATGATCTCCCCCAGGGGGAAGGATGACACCACAGTCATCGGATGAGACTCGAAGTAGTGTCGCAACTTCCGCCGCGTCAGAATCACCGCGTACAACAGCTTCTAAATTTGTGGATAGCGGATCTTGGTCTCGGACAGTACCTCACTGATGAAGTAGACCAGCCTCTGGACGGGCAATGCATGCCCTTCTTCCCGTCTCTCAACCACGATCGCGACGCTGATCACCTGAGTGATAGCGGCGATGTAGATCAAGAGGGCTTCTCCGGTAGCGGGAGGCACCAGGATGGGTGCGTTCGTAAGGAGCGCCTTCAGGTTCTCGAGGGCTTCCTCGGCCTCGGGGGTCCAAGTGAAGCACTCGGTCTTTCTTAAGAGGCGGTATAGAGGTAGGCCTATTTCGCCGAGGCGCGAGATGAAGCGGCTCAGAGCCGCAAGGCATCCCATGACCCTCTGTACGCCTTTCAAGTCCTTGATGGGCCCCATGTTGGTGATGGCCGCGATTTTCTCCGGGTTGGCCTCGATGCCCCGCTCGGAGACGATGAACCCCAAGAGCATGCCTCAGGGGACTCCGAAGACACACTTCTAGGGATTGAGTTTTATGCCTTTCGCCTTGAGACACCGGAATGTCGTTTCAAGGTTGGAGAGGAGGTCAGAAGCTTTCCTCGTCTTGACTACGATGTCATCGACGTAAGCCTCGACCGTTCGACCAATGTGCTCGCCAAACACGTGGTTCATGCACCTTTGGTACGTCGCACCCGCATTCCTCAAACCAAATGGCATAGTAACGTAGCAGTACATGCCAAAAGGTGTGATGAAAGAAGTCGCGAGCTGGTCGGACTCTTTCATCTTGATTTGGTGATACCCTGAGTAGGCATCGAGGAAAGACAGGGTTTCGCACCCAGCAGTGGAATCCACGATTTGATCGATGCGAGGCAGAGGGTAGGGAACCTTCGAACATGCTTTGTTTAGACCAGTGTAGTCTACACACATCCGCCATTTCCCTCCTTTCTTTCTCACAAGCACAGGGTTGGCAAGCCATTCGGGATGGAATACCTCTTTGATGAACCCAGCGGCCATCAGCTTTTGGATCTCCTCGCCTATGGCTCTGCGCTTTTCTTCGTCGAATCGGCGCAGAGGCTGCTTCACGGGTCGGGATCCAGCTCGGATATCCAGCGAGTGCTCGGCGACATCCCTCGGTATGCCAGGCATGTCCGAGGGACTCCACGCGAAAACTTCGACGTTCGCGCGGAGAAAGTCGACGAGCACTGCTTTCTATTTGGGGTCGAGCTCGGAGCCGATCCGGATCTGCTTGGAGGCGTCGTTGCTAGGGTCGAGAGGGACGGACTTAACCGTCTCTGCTGGCTCGAAGTTGTCGGCGTGGCGCTTCACGTCTGGCGCCTCCTTGGAGAGGCTCTCTAGGTCGGCGATGAGGGCCTTGGATTCGGCGAGGGCCTCGGCGTACTCCACACACTCCACGTCGCATTCGTACGCGTGTCGGTACGTGGGGCCGATGGTGATTACCCCGTTGGGGCCCGACATTTTGAGCTTGAGGTAGGTGTAGTTGGGGACAACCATGAACTTGGCGTAGCATGGCCTCCCCAGTACTGCGTGGTAGGTTCCTCGGAACCCGACCACCCCGAACGTGAGGGTTTCCCTTCGGAAGTTGGAGGGAGTCCCGAAGCAGACAGGCAGATCAAGTTGTCCAAGGGGTTGGACGCGTTTCTCGGGGATGATCCCGTGAAAAGGCGCCGCGCCGGCCCGGATTGAGGACAGATCGATCTGCAGGAGCCCGAGGGTCTCGGCGTAGATGATATTGAGGCTGCTGCCTCCGTCCATGAGGACCTTGGTGAGCCTGACGTTGCTGATGACGGGGTCGACAACGAGCGGATATTTCCCCGGGCTCGGCACGCTGTTGGGGTGGTCGCCCTGGTCGAAGGTGATGGTCTTGTCGGACCAGTCTAGGTAGACTGGCGCCGCCACCTTTATCGAGCAGACCTCCCGACGCTCTTGCTTGCGGTGCCGAGCTGAGGCGTTCGCCACTTGCCCACCGTAGATCATGAAGCAGTCGCGGACCTCGGGGAACTCCTCTGCCTTGTGATCCTCCTTCTTGTTGTTGTTGTGGGCCCTGCCACCTTCCGCAGGTGGCCCGACCTTGTGAAAGTGGCGCCAAAGCATGACACACTCCTCGAGGGTGTGCTTGACGGGCCCCTGATGATAGGGGCTCGGCTCCTTGAGCATCTTATCGAAGAGATTGGCACCCCCGGGAGGTTTCCGAGGGTTCTTGTACTCAGCGGCGGCGACAAGGTCCGCGTCAGCGGCGTCGCGTTTCGCTTGCGACTTCTTCTTGCCCTTCTTCCTGGTGCCGCGCTGAGCGGACGCCTCGGGGACATCTTCCGGCTGGCGGCCCTGGGGCTGCTTGTCCTTTCGGAAGATGGCCTCAACCGCCTCCTGGCCAGAGGCAAACTTGGTGGCAATGTCCATCAGCTCGCTCGCCCTGGTGGGGGTCTTGCGACCCAGCTTGCTCACCAGGTTGCGGCAGGTGGTGCCAGCGAGGAACGCACCGATGACGTCCGAGTCGGTGACGTTGGGCAGCTCGGTGCGCTGCTTCGAGAACCGCCGGATGTAGTCCTGGAGAGACTCTCCCGGCTGCTGGCGGTAGCTTCGGAGATCCCCAGGAGTTCCCAGGGCGCACGTACGTCCCCTGGAAGTTGCCGGCGAAGGCTTGGACCAGGTCGTCCCAGTTGGAGATCTGCCCCGGAGGCAGATGCTCCAGCCAGGTTCGAGCGGTGTCGGAGAGGAACAGGGGGAGGTTGTGGATGATGAGGTTGTCATCGTCCGTTCCACCCAGCTGGCAGGCCAGTCGGTAGTCCGCGAGCCACAGTTCCGGCCTTGTCTCCCCCGAGTACTTTGCGATGGTAGTCGGGGTTCGGAACCGGTCGGGAACGGTGCCCGTCGTATGGCCCGGCTGAAAGCCTGCGGACCAGGTGGTTCGGGCGAGGGACTCCGATCCTCCCCGCTGTCGTAGCGTCCCCCACGCCTGGGGTGGTAGCCTCGACGCACCTTTTCGTCGAGGTGGGCTCGACGGTCGCAGCGGTGGTGCTCGTTGCCGAGGCGACCCGGGGCCGCAGGCGCCGTGTTGCGCGTGCACCCGGTGTGGACCGAGGCTTCCCGCATGAATCAGGAAGTCGCGGCGCGATGCTCTAAGGGGTACCCCTACCTTCGGGAGGCAGAGCTTTCGGCCCGTCGGACCGCGACATCCTCCAGGAGGTTCTTGAGCTCTCCCTGGATACGCCGCCCTTCGGTGGTCGATGGTTCCGGCATCGCGTGGAGTAGTATTGCTGTCACAGCCAGGTTCTGGCCGACCCCACTGGAAGCCGGTGGCGGCCTTGCCCTGACACCGTTTGCAATGCGGTGCTGGATGCCCTGGGGTAGATGACGCGCTTCTCTGGCCGGAGCTTGGTCTGCCCATTCCTGCCCGATGTTCTGCCGGAACTGCTCAAGTGTTCCTGCTCCCTCGTCGAGCCTGGCCTGCATCTCGTGGATTTGCTCGAGCTGTGCGTCCTGACCCCCTGCAGGGACTGGGACCACAGCTAGCTCCCGAAGGATGTCAACGCGAGGCGCAGGCCTAGGGGGATCGCCGTTTTCCGGTATACCAAGATGGTTGCCTTCGCCGGGACCCCCTAGATCGACGTGGAAACATTCACGACTCGGGCCGCAGTCCTCGTCGCCAAAGCTGCGGCTACCATCGGAACAATCGGAGAGGCAGTAGTCGCATGCGGTCATGAAGTCCCGCATGGCACTGGGGTTACCGAGCCCGGAGAAATCCCAACAAAAGTCGGGCTCGTCATCTTCCTCGGAACCCGAGGGTCCGTAGGTCGAGATGGCCGTCAGTCTGTCCCAGGGAGACCACATATGGTACCCCGGAGGGTTTGGACATGCCTTTACGAAAGCGTCCACCGAAGCGGGGTCGCTTGGTGGGTCGCAGCTGGATCTAAAAGGCACGAGATGGGAATCGGTCGGTACCTCCTGATCGACGGGTGGTGACGAAGTCGCGTCAGGGGCGGACTGCACCGTTGTCTCAGGTACGAGGCTGACACCCAGCAAGTCCTTCGCGAGCGTGCTGGCATCGTCCGTCCGCTTGGAGTTGGCGTGTTGCGGGGAAACGACGCTCGTCTTCGTCTCAGACGCAAGGTCGAAGCCCGACGTGTCCCCCGTTGGGGCACCGACGCCGTCGACTCGCTCGACAGCCGACGAGGTGCTGCCTCCTGCTTGGCCATGCCTGCCCCGCCTCCTCCTCCATCGGCGGGGAAGGTGACGGGACAGACCCGGATGTTGCTCTTCCGCCACGAGGGGAAAACGTCGTCGATTCTGCCGCCGGCGGGCAGGCTGACGGTCGCCATTGTCGCTGTCGCGCGGCGGAGGGAGGAGCATCATGTCGTAGCCGCCGTCGAGGGACATGAACTCAAGACTCCCGAAACGAAGCATCGTCCCTGGTTGGAAAGGTTGCGGAAGACTACCCATCTGGAGCTTGACGGGAAGCTGTTCGTCAACATGCAGCAGGCCCCTACCTGGCGTGCCAACTGTCGGCGTTTCGACCCCAGGGGGTCCCTGGACCGACGAGTGAATTGTCGCCGCGTGTCCCAGCCCAGATGGGTCGGCGCGAGACGAAGCACAAAGGGGGGAAGGAAACAGGCAAAGGGGAAACCCGCGGCCTTCGTGTTGCCCTGCGCCCAGGTCGGGTGCGCTTGCAGTAGGGGGTTACAAGCGTCCGCGTGGGAGAGAGCGAGAGACTTGCGCGTCGGCCCGTTCTCCCGCGCGGCCAACCTCCTCGTACGAGAGCCCTGGACCTTCCTTTTATAGGCGTAAGGAGAGGGTCCAGGTGTACAATGGGGGGTGTAGCAGTGTGCTAACGTGTCTAGCAGAGAGGAGCTAGAGCCCTAAGTACATGCCGTCGTGGCAGTCGGAGAGGTTTTGGCACCCTGTTCATGTGATGTCGTGGCCGTCGGAGGAGAGCTGGAGCCTTGCGGAAGGACAGCTGTCGGGGCTGTCGAGTCCTTGCTGACGTCTCCTTGCTTCCGTAAGGGGCTGAGAGCCGCCGTCGTCATGGAGCACGCGGAGCGCCATCATTATTTGTTTACCGGGGCGAGCCAGATGGGACGCCGGTCTTGTTCCCCGTAGCCTGAGCTAGCTAGGGGTAGGGTAATGATGGCCCCCTCTATGACATGGTTGGTCCGAGCCATAGGTCGGGCGAGGCGGAGGCTCCTCCGAGGCCGAGGTCGAGTCCGTCTTCCGAGGCCGAGGCTGAGTCCGAGCCCTGGGGTCGGGCGAGGCGGAGTTCGTCGTCTTCTGGAGCCGAGGCTGAGTCCGAGCCCTGGGGTCGGGCGAGGCGGAGTTCGTCGTCTTCTGGAGCTGAGGCTGAGTCCGAGCCCTGGGGTCGGCCGAGGCGGAGTTCGTCGTCTTCCGGAGCCGAGGCTGAGTCCGAGCCCTGGGGTCGGGCGAGGCGAAGTCCATCTTCCGAGGCCGAGACGGGGGCCGAACCCTGGGGTCGGGCGAGGTGGAGCTTCCTATGTCGCCCGAGGCTGGACTTAGCCGCTGTCGACCTCACTCTGGCGAGTGGCATGACAGTCGGAGCCGGGCAGGCGGCGCTGTATTCCTGTCAGGTCGGTCAGTGGAGCGGCGAAGTGACTGTGGTCACTTCGGCTCTGTCGACTGAAGAGCGCGCGTTAGGATAAGGTGTCAGGTCATCCTTGCATTAAATGCTCCTGCGATATGGTCGGTTGGCGTGGCGATCTGGCCAAGGTTGCTTCTCTGCGAAGACTGGGCCTCGGGCGAGCCGAAGATGTGTCCGTTGCTTGAGGGGGCCCTCGGGCGAGACGTGAATCCTCTGGGGTCGGCTGCCTTTGCCCGAGGCTGGGCTCGGGCGAGGCGAGATCGTGTCCCTTGAGTGGATTGAGCCTTGACCTTAATCGCGCCCATCAGGCCTTTGCAGCTTTGTGCTGATGGGGGTTACCAGCTGAGATTAGGAGTCTTGGGGGTACCCCTAATTATGGTCCCTGACACTAACCTTAATAAAAAGTAACTCTCAACACTCCTCCCATTTCTCAACCACGTATAGGACAAAACAGTTAGTGGTATACAAGGGAAGTTATGGATGAATTGTTCTTTCTACGCTCATGCTTTTAATCCGTGAATATTATAGGTAAATAGCTATTTTATTCTTTGAATTTATTTTATATTCCGCAGGAACTAATAGAAGTTTTCTGGAGAAGCAAAAAGAGAAAAATAGTTGGTATTGTTTTTTGTACTGAGCCATCATCTAGCATACAGATATGCAAACGATACTGAAACTGAACCCTGGAACATGTATTACCTTTTAGTTGTTCATCAGCTTCTTATAAGCAATTAAACAATGCAGGTTGCTCCCACTGTATTTCCCTCTGGACAAACAGGAGGAAGAGATTGTGATAGTAAAGCTCCCTGATGTTGGGGATGAGAATGGTGATACGACAATAGATGGAAGGAAAATAAGAATAAGACATTTGCCTGCTGGCGCGGTAGATAGAATAGTGTCAACAACTCTTGTTGCTCTTCCTCTTTTCTAATTCTATACATGGAGAATTTATTATATCCTTTTTGTTCATATTAATTAGCTTGAATTTTATTTTATGGCCCTATATGTGCAGGTAAATATTGTCGGTGTTTCGAGACGGGGGGGTCCCTAAGCCGACGAGTGAATGTCGCCGCGTGCCCCAGCCCAGATGGGTCGAGCGCGAGGCCGAGCGCGAAGGGGGGAAAGTGAGGCGGCCGGAGACCGGCGTGAGAGAGGTGGGAATCCCGCGGCCTTCGTGTTCGTCCCGCGCCCAGGTCGGGTGCGCTTGCAGTAGGGGGTTACAAGCGTCCACGCGGGAGAGGGAGCGAGCGGCTTAATGCGAGCGCCTGTCTCGTCCCCGTCCCCGCGTGGCCAACCCTCTCTAAGAGGGCCCTGGTCCTTCCTTTTATAGGCGTAAGGAGAGGATCCAGGTGTACAATGGGGGGTATAGCAGAGTGCTACGTGTCTAGCGGAGGAGAGCTAGCGCCCTAAGTACATGCCGTTGTGGCAGCCGGAGAGATTTTGGCACCCAGCTGGTGTGATGTCGTGGCCGTCGGAGGAGCGATGGAGCCTGGCGGAGGGACAGCTGTCGGAGCTGTTGAGTCCTTGTTGACGTCCTCTTGCTTCCGTAAGGGGGCTGAGAGCCGCCGTCGTCACAGAGTATGCGGGGCGCCATCATTGCCTATCTGGCGGAGCGAGCCAGATGGGACGCCGGTCTTGTCCCCCGTGGCCCGAGTCAGCTCGGGGTAGGGTGATGATGGCGCCTCCTATCGACGTGGCTGGTCTGCGCCCTAGGTTGGGCGATGTGGAAGCTCCTCCGAAGCCGAGGTCGAGTCCGAGCCCTTGGGTCGGGCGAGGCGGAGACCGTCGGCTGAGGCCAGGGCGTAGTCCGAGCCCTGGGGTCGGGCGAAGCGGAGTTTGTCGTCTTCTGGGGCTGAGCCCGAGTCCGAGCCCTGGGTCGGGCGGAACAGAGTTCGTCGTCTTCTGGGGCTGAGCCCGAGTCCGAGCCCTGGGTCGGGCGGAACGGAGTTCGTCGTCTTCCGAGGCTTAGCCTGAGTCCGAGCCCTGGGTTGGGCGGAGCGGAGTTCGCCGTCTTCCGGGACTTAGCCCGAGTCCGAGCCCTGGGTCGGGCGGAGCAGAGTTCGCCGTCTTCCGGGGCTTAGCCCGAGTCCGAGCCCTGGGTTGGGTGGAGTGGAGTTCGCCGTCTTCCGGGACTTAGCCCGAGTCCGAGCCCTGGGTCGGGCGGAGCGGAGTTCGCCGTCTTCCGGGACTTAGCCCGAGTCCGAGCCCTGGGTCGGGCGAAGCGGAGCTTCCTATGGTGCCTTCGGCAGGGCCTGACTGCCTGTCAGCCTCACTCTGTCAAGTGGCACCGCAGTCGGAGCGGCGCAGGCGGCGCTGTCCTTCTGTCAGGCCGGTCAGTGGAGCAGCGAAGTGACGGCGGTCACTTCGGCTCTGCCGGCTGGGGGGCGCGCGTCAGGATAAAGGTGTCAAACCACCTTTGCATTTAATGCTCCTGCAATTTGGTCGGTTGGTGCGGCAATTTGGTCAGGGTTGCTTCTTGGCGAAGACAGGGCCTCGGGCGAGCCGGAAATATATTCGCCGCTGGAGGGGGGCCTCGGGCGAGACGGAAATCCTCCGGGGTCGGCTGCCCTTGTCCGAGGCTAGGCTCGGGCGAGGCGTGATCGAGTTCCTCGAATGGACTGATCCCTGACTTAATCGCACCCATCAGGCCTTTGCATCTTTATGCTGATGGGGGTTACCAGCTGAGAATTAGGAGCCTTGAGGGTACCCCTAATTATGGTCCCCGACAAATATATTTAAGTTGTTATTATTCTTGTTTTCTGAAAGAAATATCCTTATCTAGTGAGATGATTGTTCTTTTTCTAGCGATTCATTTGCCATCTAAGTCATTTGTTACAAGTTCTTTGTCTCATTGTTGTTTGATTTACATGGTCTCTTGTATTAACTACATTTAGTTGTAGATCTTTATCTTCCAATATTTATTCTTTGACTCGCTTTCTCTGATTATTCTACAGGGGTTATTTCAAATTGGATTCATACTTGGATCCTTCGCTTATGTCAATAATTAAAGATCTAGATCTATAGTGCAAGGAGATGGGAAAATTTTGCTTAAGCTCAAAAGGGATTTAATTATGCTAGGTTACTTGGATATGGGGATCTAGGTTGTCATTCATTATCTGCAACATAGGAATACTCAATTCACTTACGATACCTCACTAAAGCAAATTCTCTTAATCTTTTAGAGATTGCTGAAATTATGTTATGATCTTATACTTCTTGTTTATGCTTAATTATGTTTATGCGAAGGTATATTAAATGACATATGCTCCAATGACTTCATTGCCTACAGACTGATATTTTTCAGCAACTACAATTACCGTGGAGTTTATATTGAAGGACGCCCAATTATGGTGGTTGTTGGTGCACAGTTCCTTCTTTAATGCCTTGATCTTGAACGGTTTGTTCTACATGTAGTGATGGTACGGTAATATATCTTGATGTCCTAAAGCATTAGATCAAGTGTTAGTATGCACTTTATAATCATTTGGGGTGTGTATATCATGTACACCTGTATATCAAGTGTCCTGCTGCCCCACGCTCTAGAAATTTTTTGGAGCAGGTCATGTACATTTGTAGATCGACAACGGCCAGCCTTGTCCCGATGTTGTACAGTGCTTGCATCTTAGGTGCCTTGCCTGGATGCTTTGGCGAGATGTGTGCTTGGAAAACTTTAGGTGCATTGTCTGGTGAAGCATGTGTGTCCAAAAGTAAGATATGAGATTAAAACAGTGCTAAATGATTGTTTTAATTGAATTTGGAATTTACATGCCTCGTGGTCATTGCTATAAGATCACAATCATTGATGTAGTAGCTATTTTGCTGTGCTCATCGATAGTTGCTTGCTTGCTTACTCAAGTGAATATTCTAAAAGATAATGTGATGTAGATGAAGATTATTGGTACTCATGTCGATGCTACAGAAATTATGATCTTATTGTTGTCTATATTGTTTACAGTTTAACCCAAATTTGAATGCAACTTGTACTGACTGTAGCAAGCAATGGTCATCAAACTATTGTGACCAACCAAG
This sequence comes from Zea mays, assembly GCF_902167145.1. Lineage (NCBI taxonomy): Eukaryota > Viridiplantae > Streptophyta > Magnoliopsida > Poales > Poaceae > Zea > Zea mays. Next base: position 143,505,190 of record NC_050098.1, read on the forward strand.
CATGATCACGTCGAATGCATTTAGGCTATGTTGAAAGTTGCGGCACTATCCATGCTCGGTTTTAAATAGAGAAATAGTAATAGAAAAATGAATTAATCTGCTAAATAAATTTGTTAGGTATTAAAGTCAGTGATTATATATGTTGTTCGTTTTTATGTGCATAAACATTTTATTGAATAATTTGTGTTGTGACATTTTATCGAATAATTTGTGTGTCGTCGCAATGCACGGATATTATACTAGTATCTTAGTATTTATAAATAAATAATAATTATATTTGAATAAATATCATAATACCTATTTATCTATTACTACTCTATTAAGAACCCAATATGGGCACCTAATGCTACCACAGTTTTACCATCCACGCTGACACTCTAGGTCCGCCCCATGCGCCCCGACTGGTTCTCTCGTCCCTCACTCAGCTACTGCCTTGTGGACACGCTGACACTATAGGCCCGCTCCACGCTCTATGACCGGTTCTCGCGCACCTCTCTCATCTACGGCCCTGTGGATCCCAGCACCCACACAGTCAGCTATTGCGTCTGCTCAACACAAAAAAGTGCAAAACGAGCACTCGAACCCACACCCCAACTCCGAAAATTTAGAGGTAACCACCAGACCACATGTATCTTGATATTTAAAAATAAATAATAATAATTTTTGAATAAATATCTTGATACCTATTTATATAATATATAAAAATCGTAGCAAAGCATGGGCAACCGGCTAGTAATATGCAATAAGCAGTTAATTGATAATATCGAGACATGTGTGAGAATTGAGATACAAACATGTCTATACTTTGCGGTACTTGTACGAATGAATAATATGAAAAGTGCAAATGAGCTAGATTTGTGGATATTCGGTTCTTCATGTCACTTAGACAAAGTGTCATGTAAACTTGCCAGTGAAATGAGTAAGCTAGGTTAGTTTTTTTCACTATATTCATGTTTCCTGCAAGGAATAGGATAAAAATATGATGGTGCTAGCTTAGGATCTATTTACTGGTTAATCTTGTTTGGATGCTCTCATATCCACTTAATCTATGTGTGAAAATTAGTTATACTAAAATTTTAACTTTCACCCTTAATCTATTTTAGAGTATATTTGGTAGTCTAGATATCGTGTCTCGTAGACTTCTATACGTGTTATAGTGACTTAGGCTATCCCAATGCATAATATCATACACATTTAATACATGCCACAAACATTTTTTATGATGCGGGAAGAGAGTTAAGAAGAAAGAGAAGAAAATTATATCTTGAGCAAAATACTAATTAGGCACGAGAACATATGCATTAAAATTTTAACCATCCAAGTGGCTCACATCTCATACTCTCACATATACTAGCATTTAATATTTTATAGAGAATCAAAAAGCGATCTATGATAACATGCATTGGGATAGTTATATCTTATGTAATTTTATATGACACGTCAGTTTTTGATATTGAGACAAGATACAATAGACTGGAAATAGCCTTAGGAGTCTAGATATTGTTCTCATTGACTGCCATATGTATTCGTGGTTTCTCTTATCTCTTACGCCATGTATTATTTTGCAGAAACAAGGAAGAGTAGGGTGACACACGAACGAAAAAACTCTTGTGCTATAGGAGTACAGATATATAAACCACCAAAGGGCTCAATGCACATCAATCATTGATGTCAATCCTTCTAACATGGTATCTGAGTCTAGATCCTACGCTAATCATCTTGCTCCAACCTCATTGTCTACACCGACTCCAACTAGGTTGGTTGTCCGGACACGTGCTACTCTATTCCTAAGGGAAAACCTTGTGTTGGAGTCAACCAAACGTCATGATGTCGTCTCCTGATTCAGCGTTGAGGCAGAGTACCACGTCATCGCCAATGGTGTGATTGAGACGACTTAGCTGTGTCAGCTGCTACACGAGCTCCACAATCCGCGTTCTCAGGGCATTGTTGTCCACTGATGCAATATAAATGTTTTGTACCTCCCCACCAACCCCGTTCGGCTTCAATGCACCAAACACATGAAGATCAACCTCTATTTTGTCTGAGAGAAGGTCACCATCAGACAAGTCCACGTAGTCTATGTCCAGATGACATCCCAGTTTGCATACATCTTCACGAAGGGTCTCCTCTCCTCGGTGTTGAACGAGTTTAGGTCCAGTCTCAAAATGTGTAGTGGCTATAGTTTCAACTGTGGAGATGTATTAGAGTATATTTAATGGTCTAGATATTATGTCTTGTAGAGAGACATATGTGCTAGAGTATTCATTGTAGAAGAATTTGAATTTTAGAATCAAAGGTTCATAATATAAGACTTCTTGTATCTTATAGTCTAGATATTGTGTCTCGTAGAACGACATATTGTAGGATCAAGGACACTGGCTAGAGGGGCGAAGCGTCCTGATCCTTTGGGACCCAAATGTGATACAATTATTAGTCCAGGAGGCTAGTAAACACATTTATTTTATCAGATAGTTCAGAGCTTACATGATAACTATTACAACACCAAAAGTAAGCTCTAGCAAGCTTGGGAAATAGCGGAGCGGGAACCAGCCCGAACCACAGACAGACTAGGTGCAGACACAACCCCTTCTAGTCGAATAGAGCAGAAAGGAAGTCTTCGACTGCTGAAAAACATAAATAAAGCTGGGTGAATACTTACGTATTCCGCAAGCCCATCCTCACCCATTAAGAGAGAGAGAGAGACCTATGTAGTACATGCTTGGTATGGTGGAGTTGTTAGTCGCTTTTTATTTTTATTTAGAAAAGGCATCATGTTGGTGTTTTGCCCATAATAAGTAGGGAGTAGCACATTTTCTTACTCAACCACCACTGAGCTTCCTGCTCCCGTGGCATCATGTTCATTTCCCAAGATACTCACACATTTCCTTTCCCTTTTGATAATGAAAACACTAATTGTCATACCACACCATACTCGTCCATACCAGTTGACACGGACTATTCAAATAGATCTCAAACTCTATGCAAAGGGGTGCACTTTACCCACTAGTTCGGCTCCACGGTCTCACTACCATGAGACCTGACACCGAAGCTCTTTCCTTCCTTGCATGTCCTTACCTTGGTGGTTATTTCGAATGGAACAAGGCCACCTCCATGCCCAAACCAGGACAAAACATTCCCCTCCTTGTCCTCCCGGTGCTCCCCAACAACCATAACCCTAGGGTTCAAACCATGCAAGTTCAGATTGAGTGACTGCCCACAGTCTCGAGTGGTTGTACTTGATAAGAGTACATGTAGTGGAGGATGACAAATCAATCCTTATGCGAGCGGGACAATCCTTCATGCTCACACCTAACCCAGCTAAGCCAACACCTTAAGGACCTCCCCAAACCGGGGATTCCCCGATCATCCCACCTAAAGGTTATAAGGGATGATAACTCTTCATCATACCCATTTTGGAAAAACACTTTTCTTTTGAAAACATAACCCAAACCCACATTTTCTTTTGTAGCAAAAAGGTGTTCTTTAATGCAAACTTACACTCAACTCGCAATGCATATTAACCATCCCATACCCCAACTTAGGTAGTGGTAGAAAGAATAGGTAATTTATGCATCAAGGGTAGAATGAACTTGCCTTCGTCGAAGCTCTCGTGGCCCGAAAGTTCTATCTCCGTGAGGTCAGGCTCCTGTCCTTCTTCTGGAGCTACGGGTTCCGAAATGTCGGACCTCGCTTCTTTTAGCTAAACAGGCAATAAACAATACATCAAACATTGATTACAAGTAAAGTGTGTCAAGTTCTTAATGCTATCATTTTATGTGATTCATAAAGTGTTTGGATCATTTTTGCTGCATAAAATACCAATATCTACGAATACGAGTGAAAATGGGAAAAAAGAAAAGGGAAAAGGAAAATATAAAGAATTATTGGTTAAATGGGCTAGGGGGATTTCGGCCCAAACCGAGCGCGGGCGCGAGCGTGGGCGCGCAGCCATGCGGGTGGGCCGGCCCAGCACGACCCATGGATGGGGAACGACGCGGGCGGCCATGGAGACGGCACCGTGGGTACGGGCCCACGTGCCAGTGAGAGGGAGGGGAGACGACGTTAGGGGGTGAACCATTCGGTGAGGCGAAAAGAACCAGTCACTAGCGGGTTCGACGACGGTTCTCCGCCGGTAGCCTGGCTCCCGAAGGTCGGGAGGTGGGTTAGGATGGGCACGGGGTAGGCAATCTGGAAGAGGCCGACCTTGGCGGGGACCGGCGAGGTCGGGGAACATAATCCAGGTGGAATGAGGTGCTCTATGCTCGTGGCAAGGTAGTGAAGCCTACTAGATAGTTTAATTTGTCGCTGGGCTATTAGAGAGGGAAGGGGAGACAACTCACTGTAGTGAGGGAGGGCGGAGGCGTCGACTCGATTGAGCTCAGAGGAGGGGGAAGCAGAGTGGCGAGGCTGGTGCGAGGAGAAAGGGAGCTCGGGGAGGCCTTTTTATAGGCGCACGAGGGAGGGGAGCAGTGGGGGCTGGCTCGCACCTGTGAGGAGCACAGTGGCGGCAGTAATTATGAAGGAACCTCCCAAGTCATTAGGCCCACCTATAGTTGTCCTTGTCCAACGGACCTCAGACAACCCTGCAGGTGCACCTGATCACTTGACAAGCTCGGTATCTGAATTCCTTACCTTCCCAAGAGCGTTTTACCCGTCACGCAAACATTACAAATCATCGGAGATGCGGAAGTAGTTACAATGACTTACTTTTATTTGTAAAGTAAGATAGAGTTAAATATGTACAGACCAGAACATAATATCCGAGTGCAGAGTATTATTATTACAAAACCAAAGTTTGGTACCTGGCAGAGGTACATCTTTTCCGATGTTGAACCCATCATGGCCATGATGGATCCACCATCAAGTTTTATTTTCAAAAACATGCCTCCCACTTTGCAACATCATCTTTTTGTAAAAACAAAACATTTTGTTTTGCTAGAGCAAGACTAAGCATAGGAAAAACGTTTTGTAAAACAAGGATTCAAGGAAGGTAATCAAATTCAAGGAAGGAAATGCAGGAATTGTTTTAGCACTCAACTCCTATCACCTAATGCATCAAGCAAGTGAGAAAGATTTTAAAAGAATCAAGGAGGTGGCAAATGCACCGGGGCTTGCCTTGTTTTACTAGTGAATCAGGCTCGGACCCGCAGATAACAAAATAGAAACAGTTGCCTGCCTGATGTTCCTCAGGTGGTGGTGGTGGTGTCCTTTCTTCTTCAACTTCAACTTCTTCTTCGTTTGCTATATATAGCCAAGTATAATAATGAATGCTCATGTAGTGCTCATGAAGATGCAACAACAATAGAAATTGGTTATCTAAAGTCTTGAGTACAATTTTCCTTCACGGTTCTCCGAGAACCTAGGGTTTCCGGAGTCAATAGTGAAGTTCAAAGGGCAGGGGTAGGGTTTTTGGGTTCTAAGTATCAAACATGGCCCAAATTTTATCAAACTCTACCCAAAGCTTCTAAATAATATATATGGGTCATCCAAAAAGTTTGGGGATTTTTTGGAATCATTATCTATTTTCTAAAAATCCAAAACAAGATGTTAGCCTGTTTTAATTACTCTATAATTTCCTATTTGGATTAAAAATCCTAAAATTATTTTTATTAAATTATATAGGAAATTAGAAACCTAGAAAAATTGGTTTGGTATTTTTAGGATTTTTCTACAATTTTCTAGAATTGTTTTAGCTCTGGCGGAAAAAGAAAAAGAAAAACAGTGAACAGTATTGGACCTCATTCAGCCCAGTCGGCCCAGTCTGCACAGGAAACAGGGACGGGCCCACGCGCGCACGCCCACACTGGCAATTTGCACAGAGGCCCTTGCTGTTTTGAATTTCTATTAAGAATCCCTAGTTACTATTTACTCTCTCTCTCTCTGACAATCACACAAAGGTCCCCTGACCTTTGTTTCTTCTCCAAATAGATCCCTGGCCACGGCGCGCTCGCCGTCGATCACCGACGCGGCATGTACTGGCCATGGTCGGCGACGGCTGCCTAGTCTAGCTACAGGGGAGGCATAACCGACCAAGGGTGACCTAGGAACACTCGTCAATTTGGCTTGAACACTTTGAGAACGGTCTGCCCACGTGCACGGCGGAAACCGTGACATCGAGCTCGCGTTCCCGTTCCGAATTGACCAAATGGTTGCCACGATGAGCTTCCTGGGCACACCGAGCTGCTAAAACGATACTCGAGAGGCGTAGAGCCTTACCAGAGTGGGCTGGCCACGGAGTGCAGAGAACTTTGGCTTGTCGGTGACAGAGGAAGGGGGGAAATGGTGTCGCGGCGGCTCTGGGAGAAATTGGGGGGGTGGGATTGGGGCTATACGGAAGTAAGAGACTGTAGTTTCACCGTGCACAATCAATTTGGGAGGAGGGGGCAGAGGCAGTGCGAATTTTGGACTTTGATCAACTCACTGGGTGGAGGTGTGCATACCCCGTCGTGGATTACAGTGCTATTTATAGTCATGGTGACTTGGCTGGCGATTTCCGGCCATGGATAACTTCATTAGCGCATGCTTACCACATAGGGAAGAGACACAGTGAGGGAGATCGAGGCATGGGTGACACCGCGGCAAAAGTTAACTGAGTCACGGTGGCCGCCGGTGACTAACTCCAGCCACGCTCGACTGGTTTCGCGGAATTGCGCCACGTTCGAAGTTATCCATTCCCGGATCGATTCTCATCACTGGATCGCGCGAGCCCATCCGATTCAACAGCGGCCCTAATCTTATCGCATTCATCAAATATTTGTCAGGGTTTAATCTTCAGTGTTCTTCTGAACCGACCACCTTCTACCCTCTTTATCTCTGGATTTTTTTAAGAACAGAGCAACTTCCCTTAATAAAATTTGTTCACTAAACATCAGTCTACAAACTTACTATAGGATTCTTGGGTCAAAACCGAACGATATCAAAGATATGGCATGCTCAAATTGGTCCCATATCACTGTGACCATTTCTGTCTTCAGGTTCATTTTCAGTTACTTGATACAAGTCTGATAGAGCAACTTTGGGCAACAATTTCTTTTATTTTTGTATAACAACTAGAGTGACTGTCTGCATCAAAGTTATTCTCTCATAATAGCTCTACCAAATTGATGTGGTGACATAGAACAAAATCTTCATAATTTGGGAGATATAGGGCTTCAAAGTGGGGCCAATATCACTGGTTTCAGACTTAACCTTAGAACTCTAATAGGGCCTTTTTGCAAATAGGTCCAAAACTCAGGATTTAGGTTGCAAATCTTCATAATTGTGAACCATATGACTTAAGACATCTTAACTTCATAGTTTTTGCACTTTAGTCCAAAAGTGCATTAATTTTGCATTTAGCCCCCTAGGGTTTAACTCTAGGGTTTTCCAGGGTTCTATTTAGGGTTTCTTGCACTCTTAGGGTTTGGATCCCACTTAAGTTCATCCATGGTGACACGTTATGACTTTTCAATTGAATTTTGAAGTTTTTCTCTTGTTTAGGCCTTATTTGTTCTATTACCCCCAATCTAGGGTTGAATTCCCTACTCTAGGATTTTATTTGCAAAAGGTCATATCAATACAACTTGTTTGAACTTTTTGCCTAGTGAATGCACTCTAGGTGTAACAAACATATGGAATGCCAATGCTTATGATGTTATGCTCAAGTTTTAGTAAAAGTAACACCAGGGGTGTTACATCCTTTCCCCCATAAAAGAATCTCGTCCCGAGATTAAAAGTCCTAGGGCAAGTAATGGAAAAGGAAACACAGCATGTCTTTATTTCCTTATTCTTGGTACAAGGCAGGGGTGGTTTGGGGCTCACTCCTTTATTACAACAATTGTATACACTTTACAAATCACATGAGGCTAAAAATCCTAGGAGATTCTTTTCTAAAAAGTCCTGAGTTTCCCATGTAGCCTCATCTTCTAAATGCTGGTTCCACTGTATCTTGTAAAACTTGAGAGTTTTCCTTCGGGTAATTCTGTCCTTTTGATCCAAGACTCGAATAGGGTGCTCTGAATACGTCAAGTCTGGTTCTAGGGCAACATCCGTTACTTCAATAGTTCGATCGGGAACCCGAAGACACTTCTTCAATCGAGACACGTGGAACACATTATGTACTGCAGACAAGGTTTCAGGTAACTGGAGTCGGTATGCCACTGGTCCATATTGTTCAAGAACAGGAAAAGGACCAATATACCAGGGTGCAAGCTTCCCTTTAATCCCGAAACGTGATACACCCTTCATCGGTGAAACTTTCAGGTAGACATAATCTCCAACTAGAAAGTACAAGGGTTGTCGTCGCTTGTCTGCATAACTCTTCTGACGAGCTTGAGCTTCTTTCAAATTATGAATTATTCGTTGAACCTTTTCTTTGGTCTCCTTTACCATATCAGGTCTGAAGAAGCTTCTTTCACCTGGTTCAGACCAATTTAACGGAGTACGACATCGTCGTCCATATAAAGCTTCGAAGGGTGTCATCTTAATACTTTCTTGGTAGCTATTATTATATGAGAACTCCGCTAATGGTAAACAATCATCCCATTTATGTGGGAACTCCAGAACACATGCTCGCAACATATCTTCAAGTATTTGATTTACCCTCCTAGTCTGCCCACTAGTTTGAGGATGATAGGCCGAACTATGGAGCAATTTGGTACCCATGGATTTATGAAGTGCTTCCCAAAACTTGGCTACAAATTGCGGTCCACGATCCGACACTATAGTCTTGGGAACCCCATGCAGACTAAGAATACAAGCAATGTATAATTGGCCATAGACAGTAACCGGGTGATCTGTTTTGACTGGCAGAAAATGGGCTATCTTGGTAAGTCGATCAACTATAACCCAAACAGAATCATACCCTTTTGCTGTCCTGGGCAATCCCACAATAAAGTCCATGCTTATATCTTCCCATTTCCATGTAGGGATAGGTAGAGATTGTAATGGACCAGCAGCCTTCATGTGTATGGCCTTGTGAAAGGGAAATGTGCCCTTGGGCCATTTCTAAGTATTTTGGTGATTGAGTGCCAACTCAAGTGCTTAAATGTGAATTTATGCCATGGATGAATAAAGTGCAAATCAAGAGCAAAGGTATGTTTCTAAGTCTTAGTACATTGGTTATGTATACTAATATACTTGTCTAAGTATTGGAAACAGGAAGAAAAAGAAAAGAAAAGAATTGGCTGTGTACAGCCAGAAGGCTGCTTTGGTCTGGAGCACCGGACTATCCGGTGGTGCACCGGACAGTGTCCGGTGCGCCAGGCTGCCTCGGCCGAAGAGGCCGCTCTCGGGATTTTGCTGACGGCGTACGGCTAAAATTCACCGGACTGTCCGGTGTGCACCGGACTGTCCGGTGAGCCAACGGTCGGCCGGGCCAACGGTCGGCCGCGGATTCTGCGCGCGACACGTGGCCAAGCCAACGGTCGGAAGGGGGCACCGGACTGTCCGGTGTGCACCGGACATGTCCGGTGCGCCAACGGCTCCCAGATCTGCAACGGTCGGCTTTGCCATTTAAGGAAAGGAATCGGGCACCGGACACTGTCCGGTGTGCACCGGACTGTCCGGTGCGCTCGACGACAGAAGGCAAGGATGGCCTTCCAGAATTACTCTCAACGGCTCCTAGCTACCTTGGGGCTATAAAAGGGACCCCTAGGCGCATGGAGGAGTACACCAAGCATTCCTACAACATTCCTAAGCACCAAGACATCGATCTCGCGCATTCGTTTCATTGTGATAGCATATAGAGCTTTTGTGGAGTTGTGAACTCTTTGAGTTGTGTTGCGAGCTCTTGTTGCGACTTGTGTGCGTGTTGTTGCTCTGATCTTTTGAAGTCTTGTGTGCGTTGCTCATTCCCCCTTACTCCGTATTTCTTTGTGAATCTCAAGTGTAAGGGCGAGAGGCTCCAAGTTGTGGAGATTCCTCGCAAATGGGATATTGAAAGGCAAAGCAAAACACCGTGGTATTCAAGCTGGTCTTTGGACCGCTTGAGAGGGGTTGATTGCAACCCTCGTCTGTTGGGACGCCACAACGTGGAGTAGGCAAGCGTTGGTCTTGGCCGAACCACGGGATAAACCACTGTGTCATCTCTGTGTTTGATCTCTTGTGGTATTGTGTTTTGTTGAGACTCCTCTCTAGCCACTTGGCAATTATTGTGCTAACACTTAACAAGGTTTTTGTGGCTATAAGTTTAAGTTTTCACAGGATCACCTATTCACCCCCCCTCTAGGTGCTCTCAATTGGTATCGGAGCCGTTCTCTTCAAGAAGGGACTAATCGCCCGAAGAGATGGATCCTAAGGGAAAGGGAATCGTGATCAACGACAAGGAGAAGGAGTCCTTCGTCAACGAGCCTAAGGATGACAAGCCTACTGACTCGGGCTCGGGCCACAAGCGTAAAGATGGGAAGAAGAAGAAGACAAGGCGCATCAAGGAGATCGTCTACTACGACGATAGCGATGAGTCTACTTCTTCCCAAAAGGACGACGACAACGACTACAGGAAGACGGTCAATTCGAACTTTTCATTTGATTATTCTCGTATTCCACATAGTTCGAATTCGCATTTGCTCTCCATTCCTCTTGGCAAACCTCCACACTTCGATGGGGAAGACTACGGATTTTGGAGTCACAAAATGCGTAGTCACTTATTCTCTCTCCATCCAAGCATATGGGAGATTGTAGAGAATGGAATGAAATTTGATAGCTCAGATAGCCCTATGCTTATAAATGAACAAATCCATAGAAATGCACAAGCTACTACTGTTCTATTAGCATCTTTGTGCAGGGAAGAGTACAATAAGGTGAGCGGCTTGGACAACGCCAAGCAGATATGGGACACCCTCAAGATCTCTCACGAGGGGAACGACATCACCATGCTCACTAAAATGGAGTTGGTGGAGGGCGAGCTTGGACGATTCGCAATGATAAGGGGAGAGGAGCCAACCCAAACTTACAACCGGCTCAAGACCCTTATCAACAAAATAAGGAGCTACGGAAGCACGCGATGGACGGACCACGACGTCGTCCGCCTAATGCTAAGGTCCTTTACTGTTCTTGATCCTCATCTCGTAAACAATATTCGTGAGAATCCCAGGTACACGATGATGACGCCCGAGGAGGTACTCGGAAAATTCGTAAGCGGGCGGATGATGATCAAGGAGGCGAGATACGTCGACGACGCCTTGAATGGTCCGATCAACGAGCCTCAACCCATTGCTCTCAAGGCAACAAGGAGCAAGGAGGCGCTACCCAGCAAGGTGGCACAAATTGAGGCTGCCGGTCTTAATGATGAAGAGATGGCCCTCATCATCAAAAGATTCAAGACGGCGCTAAAAGGTCGAAAGGGACAGCCAAGCAAGACTAAGACCAAGGGAAAGCGATCATGCTTCAAATGCGGTAAGCTTGGTCATTTTATTGCTAACTGTCCCGACAATGATAGTGATCAGGATCAAGGGAACAAGAGGGAGAAGAAGAAGAACTATAAGAAGGCAAAGGGCGAGGCGCATCTAGGCAAGGAGTGGGACTCGGACTGCTCCTCTTCCGACTCCGACAATGAAGGACTCGCCGCCACCGCCTTCAACAAGTCATCCCTCTTCCCCAACGAGCGTCACACATGCCTTATGGCAAGGGAGAAGAAGGTGAGTACTCGAGACTCCACTTATGCTTCTTCTAGTGATAATGAGTCTAGTGATGATGATGACATAGACTATTCATGCTTATTCAAGGGCTTAGATAGATCTAAAATAGATAAGATTAATGAGTTGATTGATGCTTTGAATGACAAGAATAGATTACTAGAAAAACAAGAAGATCTTTTATATGAGGAGCATGATAAATTTGTTAGTGCACAAAATTCTCTTGCTCTAGAAATTAAAAGAAATGAAATACTCTCTGGTGAATTATCTACTTGTCATAAAACCATTTCTACTCTAGAAGGTGTCAACAATGATTTAAATGCTAAATTAGAAGTAGCAAATAAATCTAATTCTTGTGTAGAACATGTTGTAATTTGTACTAGGTGTAAAGATATTGACATTGATGCTTGTAGTGAACACCTAGTTTCAATTTCCAAGCTTAATGATGAATTGGCTAGTCTTAATGCTCAACTTAAGACTAGCAAGAATGAATTTGACAAGCTAAAATTTGCAAGGGATGCCTACACGATCGGTAGACACCCCTCAATTAAGGATGGACTTGGCTACAAAAGGGAAGCCAAGAACTTGACAAGCCATAAGGCTCCCATTCCCGCTAAGGAGAAAGGGAAGGCCCCTATGGCTACTAGTGCTAAAAAGAACCATGCCTTTTTGTATAATGATAGAAGACAAACTAGGAGTTATAATGCTTACGATGATTTTTCTCATGCTATGTTTGCTTCTAGTTCTTCATATGTGCATGATAGAAATGTTGGTAGAAGGAATGTTGTTCATAATATGCCTAGAAGAGATGTTGTTAATATTCCTAGGAAAGTTAATGAACCTTCTACAATATATCATGCTTTGAATGCTTCCTTTGCAATTTGTAGAAAGGATAGAAAGGTGATTGCTAAGAAATTAGGGGCAAAATGCAAGGGTGACAAAACTTGCATTTGGGTCCCTAAGACAATTGTGACTAACCTTGTAGGACCCAACAAGAGTTGGGTACCTAAGTCCCAAGCCTAAATTTGCCTTGCAGGTTTATGCATCCGGGGGCTCAAGCTGGATTATTGATAGCGGATGCACAAACCATATGACGGGGGAGAAGAAGATGTTCACCTCCTACGTCAAGAATAAGGATTCCCAAGATTCAATTATATTCGGTGATGGGAATCAAGGCAAGGTAAAAGGGTTAGGTAAAATTGCAATTTCTAATGAGCACTCTATCTCTAATGTGTTTTTAGTAGAGTCTCTTGGATATAATTTGCTATCTGTTAGTCAATTATGCAACATGGGGTATAACTGTCTATTTACAAATGTAGATGTGTCTGTCTTTAGAAGAAGTGATGGTTCACTAGCTTTTAAGGGTGTATTAGACGACAAACTTTATTTAGTTGATTTTGCAAAAGAAGAGGCCGGTCTAGATGCATGCTTAATAGCTAAGACTAGCATGGGCTGGCTGTGGCATCGCCGCTTAGCACATGTGGGGATGAAGAACCTTCACAAGCTTCTAAAGGGAGAACACGTGATAGGTTTGACTAACGTGCATTTCGAAAAAGATAGACCTTGTGCAGCTTGTCAAGCAGGTAAACAAGTGGGAGGAGCGCATCACAGCAAGAATGTGATGACCACTTCAAGACCCCTGGAGCTACTGCATATGGACCTCTTCGGACCCGTCGCCTATCTGAGCATAGGAGGGAGTAAGTATGGTCTAGTTATTGTTGATGACTTTTCCCGCTTCACTTGGGTGTTCTTTTTGCAGGATAAGTCTGAAACCCAAGGGACCCTCAAGCGCTTCCTCAGGAGAGCTCAAAATGAGTTTGAGCTCAAGGTGAAGAAGATAAGGAGCGACAATGGGTCCGAGTTCAAGAACCTTCAAGTGGAGGAGTTCCTTGAGGAGGAAGGGATCAAGCACGAGTTCTCCGCTCCCTACACACCACAACAAAATGGTGTGGTAGAGAGGAAGAACAGGACGCTAATCGATATGGCGAGGACGATGCTTGGAGAATTCAAGACCCCCGAGTGTTTCTGGTCGGAAGCTGTGAACACGGCTTGCCACGCCATCAACAGGGTCTACCTTCATCGCCTCCTCAAGAAGACTTCGTATGAGCTACTAACCGGTAACAAACCCAATGTATCATACTTTCGTGTATTTGGGAGTAAATGCTACATCTTAGTGAAGAAGGGTAGAAACTCTAAATTTGCTCCCAAAGCTGTAGAAGGGTTTTTGTTAGGTTATGACTCAAATACAAAGGCGTATAGAGTCTTCAACAAATCATCGGGTTTGGTTGAAGTCTCTAGCGACGTTGTATTTGATGAGACTAATGGCTCTCCAAGAGAGCAAGTTGTTGATTGTGATGATGTAGATGAAGAAGATGTTCCAACAGCCGCTATACGAACCATGGCGATTGGAGAAGTGTGGCCACAGGAACAAGATGAACGAGATCAACCTTCTTCCTCGACAACGGTGCAACCCCCAACTCAAGACGATGAACAGGTTCATCAAAAGGAGACGCGTGATCAAGGGGGAGCACAAGATGATCATGTGATGGAGGAAGAAGCGCAACCGGCACCTCCAACCCAAGTTCGAGCGATGATTCAAAGGGATCATCCCGTCGACCAAATTCTGGGTGACATTAGCAAGGGAGTAACTACTCGATCTCGATTAGTTAATTTTTGTGAGCATTACTCCTCTGTCTCTTCTATTGAGCCTTTCAGGGTAGAGGAGGCCTTGCTAGATCCGGATTGGGTATTGGCCATGCAGGAGGAACTCAACAACTTCAAGCGCAATGAAGTTTGGACACTGGTGCCTCGTCCCAAGCAAAACGTTGTGGGAACCAAGTGGGTGTTCCGCAACAAACAGGACGAGCACGGGGTGGTGACGAGGAACAAGGCTCGACTTGTGGCAAAAGGTTATGCCCAAGTCGCAGGTTTGGATTTCGAGGAGACTTTTGCTCCTGTGGCTAGGCTAGAATCAATTCGTATCTTGCTAGCATATGCCACTCACCATTCTTTCAGGTTGTACCAAATGGATGTGAAGAGCGCTTTCCTCAACGGGCCAATCAAGGAGGAGGTGTACGTGGAGCAACCCCCTGGCTTCGAGGATGAACGGTACCCCGACCACGTGTGTAAGCTCTCTAAGGCGCTCTATGGACTTAAGCAAGCCCCAAGAGCATGGTATGAATGCCTTAGAGACTTTTTACTTGCTAATGCTTTCAAGGTTGGGAAAGCCGATCCAACTCTGTTCACTAAGACATGTGATGGTGATTTGTTTGTGTGCCAAATTTATGTCGATGACATAATATTTGGTTCTACTAACCAAAAGTCTTGTGAAGAGTTTAGCAGGGTGATGACGCAGAAATTTGAGATGTCGATGATGGGCGAGTTGAACTACTTCCTTGGGTTCCAAGTGAAACAACTCAAGGACGGCACCTTCATCTCCCAAACAAAGTACACGCAAGACTTGCTGAAGCGGTTTGGGATGAAGGATGCCAAGCCCGCAAAGACTCCGATGGGGACCGACGGACACACCGACCTCAACAAAGGAGGTAAGTCCGTTGATCAAAAAGCATACCGGTCCATGATAGGTTCTTTGCTTTACTTATGTGCTAGTAGACCGGATATTATGCTTAGTGTATGCATGTGTGCTAGATTTCAATCCGATCCTAAGGAGTGTCACTTAGTGGCGGTGAAGCGAATTCTTAGATATTTGGTCGCTACGCCTTGCTTCGGGCTCTGGTATCCAAAGGGATCTACCTTTGACTTAGTTGGATACTCAGACTCCGACTATGCTGGATGTAAGGTCGATAGGAAGAGTACATCGGGGACGTGCCAATTCTTAGGAAGGTCCCTGGTGTCATGGAACTCTAAGAAACAAACCTCCGTTGCCCTATCCACCGCTGAGGCCGAGTACGTTGCCACAGGACAGTGTTGCGCGCAACTACTTTGGATGAGGCAAACCCTCAGGGACTTTGGCTACAATCTGAGCAAAGTCCCACTCCTATGTGATAATGAGAGTGCTATCCGCATGGCGGAGAATCCTGTTGAGCACAGCCGCACAAAGCACATAGACATCCGGCATCACTTTTTGAGAGACCACCAGCAAAAGGGAGATATCGAAGTGTTTCATGTTAGCACCGAGAACCAGCTAGCCGATATCTTTACCAAGCCTCTAGATGAGAAGACCTTTTGCAGGCTGCGTAGTGAGCTAAATGTCTTAGATTCGCGGAACTTGGATTGAATTGTAGCATACATGTATTTATGCTTTTGATCATGTTCCTTTTTGCATTTTGTTGCTTATTATGGTGCTCAAGTTGTACAAACACTCCCTGGACCTCACAAGTCAGTTGCAAAGTGATGCACATGTTTAGGGGGAGATGTGTTACAACTTGACCCTTGGAGCCTAACCATGTGCTTGAGTTTGATGATTTAGTCTCGAAGGAGGATTGAAAGGGAAAAAGGTGGACTTGGACCATGACAGACTTCCACTGCACTCCGATGAGAGGGTAACTTATTCCAAGTTCATCTTTAAACTCTTATTGCCTATTTGCTCTTAATTGAAGAATTTGGTGAGGCAATGGGGTTAAAGGGCCAAGATTGATCCCGTTTTGGTGCTTGATGCCAAAGGGGGAGAAAATAAAGGCCAAAGCAATAAATGGATCAGCTACCACTTGAGAAACTTTGAAAATAGTAGGATAGATGTGAGCTTTTGGTTTGTCAAAACTCTTGCATTGTCTCTTTTGTCAAAAGTTGGTCTCTTGCGGGGAGAAGTGTTGATCATGGGAAAAAGGGGGAGTTTTTGGAATCTTGAATTAATTTTCTTTGGAAAACCTCTCTGTATGTCTCTACAAGTGGATTTGACTTAGAGATAGGATTTTGAGTTTGATTTGCAAAAACGAACCAAGTGGTGGCAAAGGATGATCCATATATGCCAAAATTGAATCAAAATCAATTTGAGTTTTATTTGAAGTGATTTTGCACTTGTTCTAGTTGCTTTATGTTGTGTTGGCATAAATCACCAAAAAGGGGGAGATTGAAAGGGAAATGTGCCCTTGGGCCATTTCTAAGTATTTTGGTGATTGAGTGCCAACTCAAGTGCTTAAATGTGAATTTATGCCATGGATGAATAAAGTGCAAATCAAGAGCAAAGGTATGTTTCTAAGTCTTAGTACATTGGTTATGTATACTAATATACTTGTCTAAGTATTGGAAACAGGAAGAAAAAGAAAAGAAAAGAATTGGCTGTGTACAGCCAAAAGGCTGCTTCGGTCTGGAGCACCGGACTGTCCGGTGGTGCACCGGACAGTGTCCGGTGCGCCAGGCTGCCTCGGCCGAAGAGGCCGCTCTCGGGATTTTGCTGACGGCGTACGGCTAAAATTCACCGGACTGTCCGGTGTGCACCGGACTGTCCGGTGAGCCAACGGTCGGCCGGGCCAACGGTCGGCCGCGGATTCTGCGCGCGACACGTGGCCAAGCCAACGGTCGGAAGGGGGCACCGGACTGTCCGGTGTGCACCGGACATGTCCGGTGCGCCAACAGCTCCCAGATCTGCAACGGTCGGCTTCGCCATTTAAGGAAAGGAATCGGGCACCGGACACTGTCCGGTGTGCACCGGACTGTCCGGTGCGCCCGACGACAGAAGGCAAGGATGGCCTTCCAGAATTACTCTCAACGGCTCCTAGCTACCTTGGGGCTATAAAAGGGACCCCTAGGCGCATGGAGGAGTACACCAAGCATTCCTACAACATTCCTAAGCACCAAGACATCGATCTCGCGCATTCGTTTCATTGTGATAGCATATAGAGCTTTTGTGGAGTTGTGAACTCTTTGAGTTGTGTTGCGAGCTCTTGTTGTGACTTGTGTGCGTGTTGTTGCTCTGATCTTTTGAAGTCTTGTGTGCGTTGCTCATTCCCCCTTACTCCGTATTTCTTTGTGAATCTCAAGTGTAAGGGCGAGAGGCTCCAAGTTGTGGAGATTCCTCGCAAACGGGATATTGAAAGGCAAAGCAAAACACCGTGGTATTCAAGCTGGTCTTTGGACCGCTTGAGAGGGGTTGATTGCAACCCTCGTCTGTTGGGACGCCACAACGTGGAGTAGGCAAGCGTTGGTCTTGGCCGAACCACGGGATAAACCACTGTGTCATCTCTGTGTTTGATCTCTTGTGGTATTGTGTTTTGTTGAGACTCCTCTCTAGCCACTTGGCAATTATTGTGCTAACACTTAACAAGGTTTTTGTGGCTATAAGTTTAAGTTTTCACAGGATCACCTATTCACCCCCCTCTAGGTGCTCTCACCTTGTGAAAGCACCTAGAGGGGGAGTGAATAGGTGATCCTGTAAAAACTTAAAACTTATAGTCACAAAACTTGGTTAAGTGTTAGCACAATGAAATCAAGTGGCTAAGGACCAAGCTCTTGTGAAACACAAAAGTCACAGTGAGAACAAGCACAAGAGACTCGATGTTTTATCCCGTGGTTCGGCCAAGTACAACACTTGCCTACTCCACGTTGTGGCGTCCCAATAGACGAGGGTTGCACTCAACCCCTTTCAAGTGATCCAAAGATCCACTTGAATACCACGATGTTTTTCTTTCTTTCACTATATCCCGTTTGCGAGGAATCTCCACAACTTGGAGCCTCTCGCCCTTACAAATGATGATCACAAAGAAGCACTAATGTAAGGGAGGGAAAAGCAACACACAAGTCTCAAAAGCAACAACACAAACACACACACTAGTCACAACTTGAGCTCTAAGTTCACACATGGAGTTCTCAACTCAAGAGGAGCTCAAATTGCTATCACAAAGAATCAAATGCGCTAGAATGAAGTCTTGGTGCTTAGAGATGATCAAAGAATGCTTGTGTATCTCCTCCATGCGCCTAGGGGTCCCTTTTATAGCCCCAAGGCAGCTAGGAGCCGTTGGAGGCAATCAGGGAAGGCAATTCTTGCCTTCTGTCGGGTGGCGCACCTGACAGTCCGGTGCACCACCAGACATCCCCTGTTCACTGTCCGGTGCAGATCACCTTCCTAAATTAGCGCAACCGACCGTTGAAGACTTGGAGCCGTTGGCGCACCGGACACTGTCCGATGCACACCGGACGGTTCGGTGCCCCCATCAGACCGTTGGCTCAGCCACACGTCACGCGCGGATTGCGTGGCCGACCGTTGGCGCGGCCGACCGTTGGCTCACCGGACAGTCCGGTGCACCACCGGACAGTCCGGTGAATTTTAGCCGTACGTCGCCGACGAATTCCCGAGAGCGGCCAGTTGACCAGACGCCAGACTAGCGCACCGGACACTGTCCGGTGCACCACCGGACAGTCCGGTGCACCCAGACTGCGTAGAGTCTTGGCTGCTCCAGCCAAATCTTTTTCCTTTTGTATTTTCTCTGGTTCTAGCACTTAGACAAATATGTTAGTACACAAAAAACCAATGTACTAAGTCTAGAATCATACCTTTGAGTTGTTTTGCACTTCATCCACCATTTGGCACAATTTAATACTTAAACCATTAGTGTTGGGCACTTAATCACCAAAATACTTAGAAATGGCCCAAGGGCACATTTCCCTTTCAATCTCCCCCTTTTTGGTGATTTATGCCAACACAACAAAAAGCAACACATAGAAGTGCAACATCAATGCAAATGAGAACAAGATTTGTTTTTGATTCACATTTGGCATATTTGGATCATTCTTTGCCACCACTTGGTTTGTTTTTGCAAATCAAACTCAATTTCCTATCTCTAAGTCAAATTCACTTGTTGAAGCATAGAGAAGTATTCCAAGAGAAATTGATCAAAGATTCAAAAACTCCCCCTTTTCCCATAATCAAACATTCTCCCCACAAGAGACCAACTTTTGTCAATAAGAGATAATAAGAGTATTTGACAAAACAAAAGCTCTAACTCTACTATTTTCAAAATTCAAAATTCTCAAGTGGTAGCTGATCCAATACTTGCTTTGGCCTTAATTTCTCCCCCTTTGGCATCAAGCACCAAAACAGGATCATTTTTGGCCCTTTAACCTCATTGCCTCACCAAAATTGTCAATTAAGAGCAAAACGACAATAAGAGCATGGAGATGAACTTGGAGTAAGTTACCCTCTCATCGGAGTGCAGTGGAAGTCTTTCATGGTCCAAGTCCACCTTTCCCTTTCAATTCACTTTTGATACTAAAACAAGTAAACTCAAACACAAGGTTAGTATCAAAGTGTCAAGTTGTAACATGCCTCCCCCTGAATAAGTGCATCACTTGCAAATGGACTTGTGAGGTCCGGGGATCATGTGTACAACTTGAGCACCATAAATAAGCAACAAAATGCATAAAGAACATGATCAAGGCATAAAACACATGTATGCTATGAATCAATCCAAGTTACGCGAATCTAAGACATTTAGCTCACTACGCAGCCTGCAAAAGGTCTTCTCATCTAAAGGCTTGGTAAAGATATCGGCTAGCTGGTTCTCAGTGCTAACATAAAACACTTCGATATCTCCCTTTTGCTGGTGGTCTCTCAAAAAGTGATGTCGGATGTCTATGTGCTTTGTGCGGCTGTGTTCAATAGGATTATCCGCCATGCGGATTGCACTCTCATTATCACATAGGAGTGGGACTTTGCTCAGATTGTAGCCAAAGTCCCGGAGGGTTTGCCTCATCCAAAGTAGTTGCGCGCAACACTGTCCTGCGACAACATACTCGGCCTCATCGGTGGATAGGGCAACAGAAGTTTGTTTCTTAGAACTCCAAGACACCAGGGACCTTCCTAAGAATTGGCACGTCCCTGATGTGCTCTTCCTATCAACCTTGCATCCAGCATAATCGGAGTCTGAATATCCAATTAAGTCAAAGGTTGACCCCTTTGGATACCAGATCCCGAAGCAAGGCGTAGCAACTAAATATCTAAGAATTCGCTTAACGGCCACAAGGTGACACTCCCTTGGATCGGATTGAAATCTAGCACACATGCATACACTTAGCATAATATCTGGTCTACCAGCACATAAATAAAGCAAGGATCCTATCATAGATCGGTATGCTTTTTGATCAACGGACTTACCTCCTTTGTTGAGGTCGACGTGTCCGTCGGTTCCCATTGGAGTCTTTGCGGGCTTGGCGTCCTTCATCCCGAACCGCTTGAGCAAGTCTTGCGTGTACTTCATTTGAGAGATGAAGGTGCCATCCTTGAGTTGTTTCACTTGGAACCCAAGGAAGTAGTTCAACTCGGCCATCATCGACATCTCAAATTTTTGAGTCATCACCCTGCTAAACTCTTCACAAGACTTTTGGTTAGTAGAACCAAATATTATGTCATCGACATAAATTTGGCATACAAATAAGTCACCATCACAAGTCTTAGTGAATAAAGTTGGATCAGCTTTCCCAACCTTAAAAGCATTAGCAATTAGAAAGACTCTAAGGCATTCATACCATGCTCTTGGGGCTTGCTTAAGTCCATAGAGCGCCTTAGAGAGCTTACACACGTGGTCGGTGTACCGTTCATCCTCAAAGCCAGGAGGTTGCTCTACGTACACCTCCTCCTTGATTGGCCCGTTGAGGAAAGCGCTCTTCACATCCATTTGGAACAACCTGAAAGAATGGTGAGCGGCATAGGCTAACAAAATACGAATAGACTCTAGCCTAGCCACATGAGCAAAAGTCTCCTCAAAGTCCAAACCTGCGACTTGGGCATAACCTTTTGCCACAAGTCTAGCCTTGTTCCTTGTCACCACCCCGTGCTCGTCCTGTTTGTTGCGGAACACCCACTTGGTTCCCACAACGTTTTGCTTGGGACGTGGCACCAGTGTCCAAACTTCATTTCGCTTGAAGTTATTCAGCTCTTCCTGCATGGCCAACACCCAGTCCGGATCTAGCAAGGCCTCTTCTACCCTGAAAGGCTCAAGAGAAAAGACAAAAGAGTAATGCTCACAAAAATTAACTAATCTAGAGCGAGTAGTTACTCCCTTGCTTATATCACCCAATATCTGGTCGACGAGATGATTCCTTTGAATCGTTGCTCGGACTTGAGTTGGAGGAGCCTGTGGTGCTTCTTCCTCCATAACATGATCATCTTGTGATCCCCCTTGATTACACACCTCTTCTTGATGAGCATGTCCATCATCTTGAGTTGGGGGGTGCACCATTGTTGAGGAAGAAGGTTGATCTTGCTCCTTTTGTTCCTGTGGTCGCACATCTCCAATCGCCATGGTGCGTATTGCGGCCGTTGGAACATCTTCTTCATCTACATCATCAAGATCAACTTGCTCTCTTGGAGAGCCATTAGTCTCATCAAATACAACGTCATTAGAGACTTCAATCAAACCCGATGATTTGTTGAAGACTCTATACGCCTTTGTATTTGAGTCATAACCTAACAAAAACCCTTCTACAGCTTTGGGAGCAAATTTAGAATTTCTCCCTTTCTTCACTAGAATATAACATTTACTTCCAAATACACGAAAGTATGACATGTTGGGTTTGTTACCGCTTAGGAGTTTGTACGACGTCTTCTTGAGGAGGCGATGAAGATAGACCCGGTTTATGGCGTGGCAAGCCGTGTTCACAGCTTCCGTCCAAAACCGTTCGGGCGTCTTGAATTCACCAAGCATCGTCCTTGCCATGTCTAAAAGCGTCCTGTTCTTCCTCTCTACCACACCGTTTTGCTGTGGTGTGTAGGGAGCGGAGAACTCGTGCTTGATTCCTTCCTCCTCAAGGTACTCTTCCACTTGAAGGTTCTTAAACTCGGACCCGTTATCGCTCCTTATCTTCTTCACCTTAAGCTCAAATTCATTTTGAGCTCTCCTTAGGAAGCACTTGAGGGTCCCTTGGGTTTCAGACTTATCCTGCAAAAAGAATACCCAAGTGAAGCGGGAAAAGTCATCAACAATAACAAGACCATACTTACTTCCCCCGATGCTGAGGTAGGCGACGGGTCCGAAGAGGTCTATGTGAAGTAGCCCCAAAGGTCTTGATGTGGTCATCACGTTTTTGCTATGATGAGGGCTTCCCACCTGTTTACCTGCTTGACAAGCTGCACAAGGTCTACTTTTTCGAAAGTTGCATTTGTTAGACCTAACACATGTTCCCCCTTGAGAAGTTTATGAAGGTTCTTCATCCCAACATGTGCTAGACGGCGATGCCACAGCCAGCCCATGCTAGTCTTAGCAATTAAGCATGCATCTAGACCGGCCTCCTCCTTTGCAAAATCAACTAAATAGAGTTTGACGTCTAGTACACCCTTAAAAGCTAATGAACCATCACTCCTTCTAAAGACAGACACATCTACATTTGTAAATAAGCAATTGTAACCCATATTACATAATTGACTAACAGACAACAAGTTATACCCGAGCGATTCAACCAAAAACACATTAGATATGGAATGCTCGGATGAAATAGCTATCTTTCCTAGTCCTATAACCTTGCCTTGGTTCCCGTCACCGAATATGATTGAATCTTGGGAATCTTTGTTCTTGACGTAGGAGGTGAACATCTTCTTCTCCCCCGTCTTGTGGTTTGTGCATCCGCTGTCGATAATCCAGCTTGAGCCCCTGGATGCATAAACCTGCAAGACAATTTAGGCTTGGGTTTTAGGTACCCAACTCTTGTTGGGTCCTACAAGGTTAGTAACAATAGCCTTAGGGACCCAAATGCAAGTCTTGTCTCCCTTGCATTTGGCCCCCACCTTTTTAGCAATCACCTTTTTATTTTTGCATGAAAGAATAAATTTATCATTGCAAGCATGAAACATAGTGGTAGATCCTTTACACACTTTCCTAGGAGCATGAGACACAAAATTTCTCCTAAGCCTATCATTAAACTTGGAACTTGATGCAATCATGGCATGTGAGTCAAAAGCATTATAACTCCTATTATAATGAGCATTTCTAGAATATTTCCTATCATGGTACATGAAGGCATGGTTCTTTTGACTATTACTAGTCATAGGAGCCTTCCCTTTTTCCTTGTTGAAAATGGGAGCCCCTTGACTTGTTAAGTTCTTGGCTTCCCTCTTAAAGCCAAGCCCATCCTTAATTGAGGGGTGTCTACCAATAGTGTAGGCATCCCTTGCAAATTTTAGTTTATCAAAGTCATTCTTGCTAGTCTTAAGTTGGGCATTAAGACTAGCCACTTCACCATTTAATTTTGCAATAGAAGTAAGGTGCTCAACACATGCATCAACATTAAAATCCTTAAAATCCTTACACCTATTACAAATTACTACATGTTCAATACATGAGCTAGATTTATTTGCTACTTCTAACTTAGCATTTAAGTCATCATTGACACTCTTTAGACTAGAAATAGACTCATGACAAGTAGATAATTCACATGAAAGCATTTCATTTCTTTTAACTTCTAAAGCAAGAGACTTTTGCATACTTACAAATTTATCATGCTCTTCATATAAAAGATCCTCTTGCTTTTCTAGCAATCTATTCTTCTCATTCAACGCATCAATTAATTCATTGATCTTATCAATTTTAGTTCAATCTAAGCCTTTGAATAAACTTGCATAGTCTACTTCATCATCACTAGATTCATCATCACTTGAAGAAGCATATGCAATAGTATTTCGAGTGCTTACCTTCTTCTCCTTTGCCATGAGGCAGGTGTGATGCTCGTTGGGGAAGAGAGACGATTTGTTGAAGGTCGTGGCGGCGAGTCCTTCGTCGTCGGAGTCGGACGAAGAACAATCTGAGTCCCATTCTTTTCCAAGGTGTGCCTCGCCCTTAGCCTTCTTGTAAACCTTCTTGTTCTCTCTCTTCCCATTCTTTCCTTGTTCCTGGTCACTATCATTATCGGGACAGTTAGCAATAAAGTGACCAATCTTACCACACTTGAAGCAGGAGCGCTTTCCCTTCGTCTTGCTCTTGTTGGAATGCTCCTTGCGACCTTTGAGCGCCGTCTTGAAGCGCTTGATGATGAGGGCCATTTCATCCTCATTTAGCCCAGCCGCCTCAACTTGCGCCACCTTGCTAGGTAGCCCCTCCCTGCTGCTTGTTGCTTTGAGAGCAATGGTTTGAGGCTCGTGGATCGGCATTGGGCCATTCAATGCCTCATCAACATATCTTGCCTCCTTGATCATCATTCACCCGCTTACAAACTTTCCGAGTATTTCCTCGGGCGTCATCTTGGTGTACCTAGGATTTTCACGAATAGAGTTTACAAGATGAGGATCAAGGACAGTGAAGGACCTTAGCATAAGCCGGACGACGTCGTGGTCCGTCCATCTCGTGCTTCCATAGCTCCTGATTTTGTTGACCAGGGTCTTGAGCCTGTTGTACGTTTGAGTTGGCTCCTCCCCCTGATCATTGCGAACCTTCCTAGTTCGCCTTCCACCAATTCCATCTTGGTGATCATGGTGGCGTCGTTCCCCTCATGTGAGATCTTGAGGGTGTCCCAAATTTGCTTGGCATTATCCAAGCCGCCCACCTTATGATACTCTTCCCTGCACAAGGAGGCTAAAAGAACAGTGGTAGCTTGTGCATTTTTATGAATTTGTTCATTGATAAACATGGGATTATCCGTACTATCAAATTGCATTCCATTTTCTACTATCTCCCATATACTTGGATGAAGAGAGAACAAGTGGCTATGCATTTTGTGACTCCAAAATCCGTAGACCTCTCCATCAAAGTGTGGAGGTTTACCAAGAGGAATGGAAAGCAAATGAGCATTGGAATTTTGCGGAATACGAGAATAATCAAAAGAAAAGTTTGAGTTGACCATTTTCTTTTTCTCGTCGTCGTCGTCTCTTTGGGAAGAAGAGGACTCGTCACTGTCGTAGTAGACTATCTTCTTGATGCGTCTCTTCTTCTTCCTGTCCTTCTTCTTATGACTTGAGCCTGAGTCAGTGGGCTTGTCGTCTTTTGGCTCATTGATGAAGGACTCCTTCTCCTTGTCGTTGATCACCATCCCCTTTCCCTTAAGATCCATTCCTTCGGGCGATTAGTCCCTTTCGTGAAGAGAACGACTCCGATACCAATTGAAAGCACCTAGAGGGGGTGAATAGGTGATCCTATAAAAACTTAAAACTTATAGCCACAAAACTTGGTTAAGTGTTAGCACAATGAAATCAAGTGGCTAAGGACCAAGCTCTTGTGAAACACAAAAGTCACAGTGAGAACAAGCACAAGAGTCTCGATGTTTTATCCCGTGGTTCGGCCAAGTACAACACTTGCCTACTCCACGTTGTGGCGTCCCAATGGACGAGGGTTGCACTCAACCCCTTTCAAGTGATGCAAAGATCCACTTGAATACCACAGTGTTTTTCTTTCTTTCACTATATCCCGTTTGCGAGGAATCTCCACAACTTGGAGCCTCTCGCCCTTACAAATGATGATCACAAAGAAGCACAGATGTAAGGGAGGGAAAAGCAACACACACAATTCTCAAAAGCAACAGCACAAACACGCACACTAGTCACAACTTGAGCTCTAAGTTCACACACTGAGTTCTCAACTCAAGAGGGGCTCAAATTGCTATCACAAAGAATCAAATGCGCTAGAATGAAGTCTTGGTGCTTAGAGATGGTCAAAGAATGCTTGTGTATCTCCTCCATGCGCCTAGGGGTCCCTTTTATAGCCCCAAGGCAGCTAGGAGCCGTTGGAGGCAATCAGGGAAGGCAATTCTTGCCTTCTGTCGGGTGGCGCACCGGACAGTCCGGTGCACCACCGGACATCCCCTGTTCACTGTCCGGTGCAGATCACCTTCCTAAATTGGCGCAGCCGACCGTTGAAGACTTGGAGTCGTTGGCGCACCAGACACTGTCCGGTGCACACCGGACGGTCCGGTGCCCCCATCAGACCGTTAGCTCGGCCACGCGTCACGCGCGGATTGCGCGACCGACCGTTGGCGCGGCCGACCGTTGGCTCACCGGACAGTCCGGTGCACCACCGGACAGTCCGGTGAATTTTAGCCGTACGTCGCCGACGAATTCCCGAGAGCGGCCAGTTGACCAGACGCCAGCCTGGCGCACCGGACACTGTCCGGTGCACCACCGGACAGCCCGGTGCACCCAGACTGCGCAGAGTCTTGGCTGCTCCAGCCAAATCTTTTTCCTTTTGTATTTTCTCTAGTTCTAGCACTTAGACAAATATGTTAGTACACAAAAAACAATGTACTAAGTCTAGAATCATACTTTTGAGTTGTTTTGCACTTCATCCACCATTTGGTACAATTTAATACTTAAACCATTAGTGTTGGGCACTTAATCACCAAAATACTTAGAAATGGCCCAAGGGCACATTTCCCTTTCACCTTGACACGTCTACAAGTGTCACATCTTGCCACATAGCGTGCGATTTTAATTTTCATCTTTGTCCACCAATAATGTTGTTTCAGATCATGTTACATCTTAGTGCTTCTGGGATGAATAGAATAGCGACTAAGATGTGCTTCATCCAAAATTTGCTGGCGGAGCTCCTCATTTTTAGGCACAACTATGCGGTTGTTGAACCATACAACACCTTGATCATCTTTTCGGAAGCAGTCGGCTTTTCCAGCTTCTATCTTCTCATGAATGTGCTTCATTCCCTCATCGTTTCTTTGTGCGTCAATTATTTGTTGCAGGATGACTGACTCAAGCTTCAAATGATTTGAAGTTCCATGTTGAATCATTCCCAGGTTCAACTTCTCCATTTCTTGGCATAACGTCTTGTCAGAAGTCTTCATGGTAAGACAATGGCAGAAAACCTGACGACTTAACGCATCTACCACAACATTAGCTTTGCCTGGGTGATAGTGAATTTCTAATTAATAATCCTTTATCAGCTCGAGCCATCTCCTTTGTCTCATATTGAGCTTTGACTGGGTAAAAATGTATTTCAAACTTTTGTGGTCTGTATAAATGTGACAGACATTCCCCAGCAGATAGTGACGCCATATTTTGAGGGCATGAACCACCGCAGCTAACTCTAGGTCATGAGTTGGATAATGTTCCTCATGCCGGCGCAACTGCCTTGAAGCATAAGCTATTACTCGGCCTTCTTGCATTAAAACACAGCCGAGACCACTGCCTGATGCGTCACAATACACATCAAATGGTTTTTCAATATCCGGTTGAGCCAATACTGGAGCAGTGGTTAATAATACTTTTAGCTGCTCAAAAGCTTCATTACATTTTGAAGACCAATTGGATTTAATATCACTCTTCAATAAACTTTTGATTGGTTTCACAAGCTTAGAAAAGTCCAGAATGAATCAGCGGTAATAACCAGCCAGCCCAAGGAAACTTCGGACTTGATGTATAGTGGTTGGGGGTTTCCAGTCCAAAATATCCTTGTCTTTGCTGGGATCTACCGCAATCCCCTTAGCAGATAATACATGTCCCAGAAATTGAATCTCCTCCAGCCAGAATGTGCACTTACTGAACTTAGCATACAATTGATGTTCCCTTAAGCGCGTCAATACGACCCACAAGTGCTGATCATGCTCCTCTTCATTCTTGGAGTATATTAGGATATTGTCAATGAAGACCACCACAAACTTGTCCAACTCGGGCATAAATACCAAGTTCATCAGATATGTGAAGTGGGCAGGAGCATTCGTCAGTCCGAAAGAAATAACCAAATATTCAAATAGTCCATACCGCATGGTGAATGCGGTCTTTGGTATATCTTCGGGTCGGATACGGATCTGATGATAACCCGACCTGAGGTCAATCTTAGAGAATACCCGAGCTCCGGTAAGTTGATCAAGTAGAATGTCAATCCGGGGAAGAGGGTACTTATTCTTGATAGTGACCTCATTAAGGGGTCTATAGTCAACGCACATCCGCAGCGTTTGATCCTTCTTCTTGACGAAAATGGCTGGACAACCCTAATGCGAAGAACATGGTCGGATAAATCCTTTTTCAAGTAGATCTTGCAATTGGGTCTTGAGTTCTGCCAGTTCATTTGGAGGCATTTGGTACGACCTTCTAGAAATAGGAGCCGTACCGGGCTTCAACTCAATCACAAATTCTACATCTCTTTCAGGAGGCAATCCCGGCAGGTCTTCCGGGAAGACATCTGGGAACTCACATACTACCGAAATATCTTGGATCTCCGGTATGATAGCTTCATACACTCTGCCAGTTGGTCTAGCTGGAATGGCTACGGGGATAGACAAAAGAATCTCCTCTTGGCCATAACTCAACCTGATTGTTCTCAGATCAGTGTTGAGGATTGCTTTATGCTGGGCTAACCAATTCATGCCCAAAATTACATCTATGTCTTGGCCTTTTAGAACAATCATGTTTGTTGGAAAGTCCCGTTCAACCAATGTTACGGGCACTTGGTAAGCCACTTCTTTAGTAAATATTTGTCCCCCAGGCGAATGAATAGTAAACCCTTCCCTTGATTTAGTATATGGAATGCAATGTTTTTCCACAAATTTCTTGCTCATGAAAGTATGTGAAGCACCAGAATCAAAGAGAATAAGTGCAGGGTGATTGGCCACGAGGAACGTACCCATCATCATCGGTTCGCCTTCCGGTGTTGTGGCCACTTGAGTATAATAGACCCATCCCGTTTTCCTTGTACTTTTGCCTGCGGTATTGTTGGCCGCATTTCCCTTGGAATTCCCGGAACTCTGTTGATTATTTGATTGATACTGCATCGGGTATGGACAGTCCTTAATAAAATGCCTGGACTTTCCATAGTTGAAGCAGCCTGTTGATGAGCTGGGAAGAGCGGGGAAACGAGTGCCAGGGGCACCTGGCTGATTTGTAGCAGTGGGGGCAGTGGTAGGACGGATGAAAACTGGTTGCTTGAAAGGGAAGGAGGGTGGGCGCGATGAGGAACGATTCTGATTGAAAGGTCGGTTGACCAACCTTTGTCTTTTTTCAGGCCCCTGGTTGGGCCTATCGCCTCCATTTCCCTTTGATTTGCCGGAGCCTGCATATTTAGCTTCTACTGCCAGCGCCGTGCTGACAGCCCTTCCATAGGTAAGATCGATGTAGGTGGCCATCTTTCTTTGCATTCGATCATTCAAGCCTCTCATGAAGCAATTCCTCTTCTTTATATCCGTGTTGACTTGATCGATTGCGTATTGGGATAAGTGGTTGAATTTATTGAGATACTGGGTAACAGTATCCCCGCCTTGCTTCAGCTTCATAAACTCCTCCTGCTTCATATGGAGGACTCCTTCAGGTATATAATGCTCTCTGAAGGCCAACTTGAACTCATCCCACGTGATTTGATGACCAGCCGGCTGAACGGCAACAAAATTTCCCCACCACGTACTGGCAGGGCCACGCAATTGTTGTGCTGTGAATAGGGGCTTTTGAATCTCCGTGCACCGGAGAAGCCCGAACTTCTGTTCAATAACGCAGATCCATTCATCCGCTTCCAAAGGATCTTCGGCTTTGACAAACAAGGGAGGGCGTGTCTCGGAGAAATCCATGTATGATGTTTCACGAGGGCCTTGCGGATATGCCCGCCCGCCTTGTTGTTGCATCTGTTGCCCTGCCATTTCCCGCAGAAAACGGGTATTGTCAGTTGTAGCATTAACCAAAGCAGCGATGGCCTCGGCTAGCGTCGGAGGTACTGGGGGTGGATTCGGAGTTGGTTCCCACCCACGGGAGGTGCTCGCCCCATCCTGTGCGCGAGTCTTAGACGGCATCTGAGGCAAAGAACATTTGAAAATATGATATGCCAGAACAACCATCTATTTCACATTACTGAAAAAGGTAATGTTACAGATTCGTATATACAACAGGATTACATTACTTATTACACACTACTACTACTTCTATACTATACTACTCTTGCTTCTTGTCGCTTTTGGTAGCCTCGCTGTCAGGCGTAGGAGACCACTGATTGACCAAATTCATTGAAGGAGGGGGCCTGAAAAGGTCCAGTTCTCCTCCAAAGGCTTCTCCTGCTGCTCCAGATGGTCCGGCTCCCATCCCGACATGATCCGCAAAGACGTTCGGGTGTAATTATGAATACAACACATGAACTTCTTCATGTAATGTATTACAATATACCTGCAAGTTATCAACAGCTGAGCTAAGCTCTTCCACGCGGGCGTGAGCTCTAGCTTCCTTTGCCCAGGCTAGTGAACGAGAGCTCACAGCCCAGTCGAGCGCTAGATCTCGATCCGCTAGCTGGTCTTGCAGGTGGCAGATTTCTGTTCTCAATTCATTGATTCTTTCGCCATCCGCAACCCATAGATCGTTCCTATGTCAGAGTTCTGATCGAAGCTGATCAACTTGTGCTTCTAGATCCTCGATCAGATCGTTTCTACCACTGCTGCTACCTTCATGTTGTGGGGCAAGTTGATGACGGGGCACGCCAAATGACCCAGTAGACTTGCGCGCGGTCTTTCTCGTGCGCGGCGGCATATCTCCATGAGGGGAAAATCTTATTAGCATAGTTTTTAGCATGATGCATGTATAATTATAGAATCAACCTTAGTTGATTCACACCTTCTATACATTACACTCTTACTATCTGGTCTTTAAAATAAACTCTTCAGAAATACTTATGTAAGAAGGGAAGAAATTTTCTAGATAAGTCTTGGAAAATTATTTTTGAAGATGCCTTATAATATCTGCAGAGATGGGCTTCGCTCTGATACCAGCTGTGACGGAACCTCCCAAGTCATTAGGCCCACCAACAGTTGTCCTTGTCCAACGGACCTCAGACAACCCTGCAGGTGCACTTGATCACTTGACAAGCTCGGTATCTGAATTCCTTACCTTCCCAAGAGCGTTTTACCCATCACGCAGACATTACAAATCTTCGGAGATGCGGAAGTGCGGAAGCAGTTACAATGACTTACTTTTATTTGTAAAGTAAGATAGAGTTAAATATGTACAGACTAGAACATAATATCCGAGTGCAGAGTATTATTATTACAAAACCAAAGTTTGGTACCTGGCAGAGGTACATCTTTTCTGATGTTGAACCCATCATGGCCATGATGGATCCACCATCAAGTTTTATTTTCAAAAACATCCCTCCCACTTTGCAACATCATCTTTTTTTGTAAAAAACAAAACATTTTGTTTTGCTAGAGCAAGACTAAGCATAGGAAAAACCTTTTGTAAAACAGGGATTCAAGGAAGGTAATCAAATTCAAGGAAGGAAATGCAGGAATTGTTTTAGCACTCAACTCCTATCACCTAATGCATCAAGCAAGTGAGAAAGATTTTAAAAGAATCAAGGAGGTGGCAAATGGACCGGGGCTTGCCTTGTTTTACTGGTGAATCAGGCTCGGACCCGCAGATGTCAAAATAGAAACAACTGCCTGCCTGATGTTCCTCAGGTGGTGGTGGTGGTGGTGTCCTTTCTTCTTCAACTTCAACTTTTTCTTCGTTTGCTATATATAGCCAAGTATAATAATGAATGCTCATGTAGGGCTCATGAAGATGCAACAACAATAGAAATTGGTTATCTAAAGTCTTGAGTACAATTTTCCTTCACGGTTCTCCGAGAACCTAGGGTTTCCGGAGTCAATAGTGAAGTTCAAAGGGCAGGGGTAGGGTTTTTGGGTTCTAAGTATCAAACATGGCCCAAATCATATCAAACTCTACCCAAAGCTTCTAAATAATATATATGGGTCATCCAAAAAGTTTGGGGATTTTTTGGAATCATTATCTATTTTCTAAAAATCCAAAAACAAGATGTTAGCCTGTTTTAATTACTCTATAATTTCCTATTTGGATTAAAAATCCTAAAATTATTTTTATTAAATTCTATAGGAAATTAGAAACCTAGAAAAATTGGTTTGGTATTTTTAGGATTTTTCTACAATTTTCTAGAATTGTTTTAGCTCTGGCGGAAAAAGAAAAAGAAAAACAGTGAACAATATTGGACCTCATTCAGCCCAGTCGGCCCAGTCTGCACAGGAAACAAGGACGCGCCCACGCGCGCGCACGCCTGCACTGACAATTTGCACAGAGGCCCTTGCTGTTTTGAATATCTATTAAGAATCCCTAGTTACTATTTACTCTCTCTCTGACAATCACACAGAGGTCCCCTGACCTTTGTTTCTTCTCCAAATAGATCCCTAGCCACGACGCGCTCGTTGTCGATCACCGACGCGGCATGTACTGGCCATGGCCGACAACGGCTGCCTAGTCTAGCTACAGGGGAGGCATAACCGACCAAGGGTGACCTAGGAACACTCGTTAATTTGGCTTGAACACTTTGAGAACGGTCTGCCCACGTGCATGGCGGAAACCGTGACATCGAGCTCGCGTTCCCATTCAATTATGGCCGAATTGACCAAACGGTTGCCATGATGAGCTTCCTGGGCACACCAAGCTGCTAAAACAATACTCGAGAGGCGTAGAGCCTTACTAGAGTGGGCTGGCCACGGAGCGCGGAGAACTTTGGCTTGCCGGTGACAGAGGAAGGGGGAAAATGGTGTCGCGGCGGCTCAGGGTGAAATTGGGGGGGATTGGGGCTATACGGCCGTAAGAGACTGTAGTTTGACCGTGCACAATCAATTTGGGAGGAGGGGGCAGAGGCAGTGCGAATTTTGGACTTTGATCAACTCACTGGGTGGAGGTGTGGATACCCCGCCGTGGATTATAGTGCTATTTATAGTCACAGCGACCCGGCTGGCGATTTCCGGCCACGAATAACTTCGTTAGCGCATGCTTACCATGTAGGGAAGAGACACAGTGAGGGAGATCGAGGCATGGGTGACACCACGGCAAAAGTTAACTGAGTCACGGTGGTCGCCGGTGACTAACTCCGGCCACGCTCGACTGGGTTCGCGGAATTGCTTCACGTTCGAAGTTATCCATTCCCGGATCGATTCTCATCACTGGATCACGCGAGCCCATCTGATTCAACAGTGGCCCTGATCTTATCATGTTCATCAGATATTTGTCAGGGTTTGATCTTCAGTGTTCTTCTGAACCGACCACCTTCTACCCTCTTTATCTCTGGATTTTTGTTAAGAACAGAGCAACTTCCCTTAATAAAATTTGTTCACTAAACATCAGTCTACAAACTTACTATAGGATTCTTGGGTCAAAACCAAACGAATTCAAAGATATGGCGTGCTCAAATTGGTCCCATATCACTGTGACCATTTCTATCTTCAGGTTCAGTTTTAGTTACTTGATAAAAGTCTGACAGAGCAACTTTGGGCAACAATTTCTTTGATTTTTGTATAACAACTAGAGTGACTGTCTACATCAAAGTTATTCTCCCATAATAGCTCTACCAAATTGATGTGGTGACATAGAACAAAATCCTCATAATTTGGGAGATATAGGGCTTCAAAGTGGGGCCAATATCACTGGTTTCAGACTTAACCTTAGAACTCCAATAGGGCCTTTTTGCAAATAGGTCCAAAACTTAGGATTTAGGTTGCAAATCTTCATAATTGTGAACCATATGACTTAAGACATCTTGACTTCATAGTTTTTGCACTTTAGTCCAAAAGTGCATTAATTTTGCATTTAGCCCCCTAGGGTTTAACTCTAGGGTTTTCCAGGGTTCTATTTAGGGTTTCTTGCACTCTTAGGGTTTGGATCCCACTTAAGTTCATCCATGGTGACACTTTATGACTTTTTCAATTGAATTTTGAAGTTTTTCTCTTGTTTAGGCCTTATTTGTTCTATTACCCCAATCTAGGGTTGAGTTCCCTACTCTAGGGTTTTATTTGCAAAAGGTCATATCAATACAACTTGTTTGAAATTTTTGCCTAGTGAATGCACTCTAGGTGTAACAAACATATGGAATGCCAATGCTTATGATGTTATGCTCAAGTTTTAGTAAGAGTAACACCAGGGGTGTTACAGTAATGGAGCACATCGGCGGGGACGGGACAACTCAATGAGGTGTTGTGCGAGGACACGAGAAGAGTGGGCGGAGGATGAAACGGTGCCAAATTTCACTGGTGCATGAGTACTGGCAGGGATGAGGGGGAGGCCGGCGGCCGGCGGTGAACGCGTCGATGCTGTGCCCGGGCAAGGGAGAAGGGGCTGACGGTCCGAGCCCGCATGGTAGAGGGAGAACGGGTGCGCGAGCGCGCTGGCGAGTGGGTCCGAGTGGGCAGCGATAGAGAGCGGGCGTGGGAATGGGTCGACGCATGTGAAGGGGGATGGGTGAGAGCACTTAGAGGGGGGGTGAATAGGTGATCCTGTAAAAATCAAACACTAATAGCCACAAAACTTAGTTATGAGTGTTAGTACGGCTAAATAGCTTGAAGCAAGTTCTTGTGAACACAAACGATCACAGAGAGATCAACACAATACACACGATTTTTATCCCGTGGTTCAACCAAGTAACACTTGCCTACTTCCATGTTGTGGCGTCCCAATGGACGAGGGTTGCACTCAACCCCTTTCAAGTGATCCGATGATCAACTTGAATACCACGATATTTTCCTTAGAGTATTTTCCCGTTTGCAAGCAATCTCCACAACTTGGAGTCTCTCGCCCTTACAATTGAGATCACAAAGAAAGCACAGAGTAAGGTTGGGAAGAGAAACACACACAAGACCCAAATACGCAGCACAACCACGCACACAAGTGAAGACTTGAGCTCAAATGACAACTCAGGGAGTACACAACTCGAATGGAGCCCAAATCACTAACACAATGAAGCGAATGTGCAAGAGTGGAGTCTGGATGCTTGAGAATACTTAGAGAATGCTTGGGTGACTCCTCCATGCGCCTAGGGGTCCCTTTTATAGCCCCAAGGCAGCTAGGAGCCGTTGAAGATCAACATGGAAGGCTATCCTTGCCTTCTGTCGAGTGGCGCACTGGACAGTCCGGTGCGCCACCGGACAGGTCCTGTAGACGGTCCGGTGCTTGATCTCCTTCCAAATTTGGCATATCCGACCGTTGCTCCTCTGGGCTGATTGGCGCACCGGACACTGTCCCGTGCACACCGGACAGTCCGGTGCACCAGCCGACCGTTGGAGCAGTCCACGTGTCGCACGAAGATTGCGCAGCCGACCATTGGCGCAGGCGACCGTTGGCTCACCGGACAGTCCGGTGCACCACCGGACAGTCCGGTGAATTATAGCTACGTCGCCCCTTTGCTTTTCCCGAGGGCGACGAGTTCGCCGCGGATGACTCACCGGACAGTCCGGTGCACCACCGGATGGTCCAGTGAATTATAGTCGTACGCCACCGTCGAGTCCCGAGAGCGGCCTTTTCACGCGGACCAGCCTGGCGCACCGGACCGGACAATCCGGTGTGATAAGCCGAGCTGGAGTTGGCTGCACAAAGCCAAGTCTTTTTCCAATTCTTTTCTCCCTGTTTCTAGCACTTAGACAAAATATGTTAGTACTCAAAACAATGTACTAAGTCTAGAAACGTACTTTTTTCTTTGATTTGCACCTTTTGCTTGTTTAACACATAGAGAGTTCAAAACTTTTGTGTTGGACACTTAATCACCAAAACACTTATAGAAATGGCCCAAGGGCACATTTCCCTTTCAATCTCCCCCTTTTTGGTGATTTATGCCAACACATCAAAAAGCAACAAAAAGAAGTGCAACATCAATGCAATTGAAGACCAAATTGTTTTTGACTATAATTTGGCATATTTGGATCACTCTTTGCCACCACTTGGTTTGTTTTTGCAAATCAAATTCATTTTCCTATCTCAAAGTCAAACACACTTGTTTGGGCACATAGAGGGATAATCCAAGAGTGAAATTGATCAAGTGTCAAAAACTCCCCCTTTTTCCCATAATCAAAATTCTCCCCCACAAGAGACCAAATTTTGCAATAAGAGCATTTTGGACAAATCAAAAATTCTAACTCTATTATTTTTGAAATTCACAAGTGGTAGCTGATCCATTTGCTTTGGCCTTAATTTCTCCCCCTTTGGCATTAAGCACCAAAACGGAATCATTATTGGCCCTTTAGCCCCATTGCCTTACCAAAAAATGTCAATTAAGAGCAAAAAGGCAATGAGAGCATAAATATGAACTTGGAAGTGAGTACACTAATACCGGAGTGCAGTGGAAGTCTTTGCATCGTCCAAGTCCATTTTTCCCTTTCAATGCACCTTTGATACTACATCAAGTATACTCAAACAAACGGATTGGTCTCAAAGGGTCAAGTTGTAGCACATCTCCCCCTAAATATGTGCATCATTCACACATGGACTTGTGAGGTCCGGGGATCCCTTGCACAACTTGAGCACCATAAATAAGCAACAAATCATATAAATGCTCAAAGTAACATGATCAAAGGCATAGACTACATGTATGCTATAGATCAATCCAAGTTACGCGAATCTAAGACATTTAGCTCACTACGCAACCTGCAAAAGGTTTTCTCATCTAACGACTTGGTAAAGATATCGGCTAGCTGG
Source organism: Zea mays (assembly GCF_902167145.1). Taxonomy (NCBI): domain Eukaryota; kingdom Viridiplantae; phylum Streptophyta; class Magnoliopsida; order Poales; family Poaceae; genus Zea; species Zea mays. Next base: position 143,542,075 of record NC_050098.1, read on the forward strand.
TTCTCGGTGCTAACATGGTACACTTTGATATCTCCCTTTTGCTGGTGGTCCCTCAGAAAGTGATGCCGGATGTCTATGTGCTTAGTGCGGTTGTGTTCAACAGGATTATCCGCCATGCGGATTGCACTCTCATTGTCACATAGGAGTGGGACTTTGCTCATATTGTAGCCAAAGTCCCGGAGGGTTTGCCTCATCCAAAGTAGTTGCGTGCAACACTATCCTGCAGCAACATAGTCGGCCTCAGCGGTGGATAGGGCAACAGATGTTTGTTTCTTAGAACTCTAGCACACCAGAGACCTTCCTAGGAATTGGCACGTCCCCGATGTGCTCTTCCTATCAACCTTGCACCCGACATAATCGAAGTCTGAATATCCAATCAAGTCAAAGGTAGACCCCATTGGATACCAGATCCTGAAGCAAGGCATAGCAACTAAATACCTAAGAATTCGCTTAATGGCCACAAGGTGACATTCCTTGGGATCAGATTGAAATCTAGCACACATGCATACACTAAGCATAATGTCCGGTCTACTAGCACATAAATAAAGAAAGGAACCTATCATAGACCGGTATGCCTTTTGATCAACGGACTTACCTCCTTTGTTGATGTCGACATGCCCGTCGGTTCCCATCGGTGTCTTTGTGGGCTTGGCGTCCTTCATTCCAAACATCTTGAGAAGATCTTGAGTGTACTTTGTTTGGGAGAGGAAAGTGTCGTCCTTGAGTTGCTTCACTTGGAACCCAAGGAAGTAGGTCAACTCGCCCATCATCGACATCTCGAACTTTTGAGTCATTACCCTACTAAACTCCTCACAAGACTTTTGTTTAGTAGAACCAAATATTATGTCATCTACATAAATTTGGCACACAAAAAGATCACCATCACAAGTCTTAGTAAAAAGAGTGATATCGGCTTTCCCAACCTTGAAAGCATTAGCAATTAAGAAATCTCTAAGGCATTCATACCATGCTCTTGGGGCTTGCTTAAGTCCATAGAGCGCCTTAGAGAGTTTGAACACATGGTCGGGATACCTGTCATCCTCAAAGCCAGGGGGTTGTTCCACGTACACCTCCTCCTTTATTGGCCCGTTGAGGAAAGTGCTCTTCACATCCATTTGGAACAGCCTAAAAGAGTGGTGAGCGGCATAGGCTAACAATATTCGAATAGACTCTAGCCTAGCCACAGGAGCAAAAAGTCTCCTCGAAATCCAAACCTGCGACTTAGGCATATCCTTTTGCCACAAGTCGAGCCTTGTTTCTTGTCACCACCCCATGCTCATATTGCTTGTTGCGGAACACCCACTTGGTTCCCACAACATTTTGCTTTAGACGTGGCACAAGGCTCCAAACTTCATTCCTCTTGAAGTTGTTGAGTTCTTCCTACATGGCCAACACCCAGTCTGGATCCTGCAAGGCTTCTTCTACCCTGAAAGGCTCAATAGAAGAGACAAACGAGTAATGCTCACAAAAATTAGCTAAGCGTGAGCGAGTTGTTACTCCCTTGCTTATGTCACCCAGAATCTGATCGACGGGGTGATTTCTTTGGATCGTCGCTCGGACTTGAGTTGGAGGGACCCGTGGTGCTTCTTCCTCCATCACTTGTTCTTCCTGTGCTCCCCCTTGATCCTGTCCCTCTTCTTGAGGTACCTGTTCACCGTCTTGAGTTGGAGGATTCACCATTGTGGAGGAAGATGGCTGATCTTGCTCTTGTTGTTCCTGCGGACGCACATCACCTATCGCCATCGTGCACATTGCGACCGTTGGAACATCATCTTCATCTATGTCATCAAGATCAACTTGCTCTCTTAGAGAGCCATTAGTCTCATCAAAGACAACGTCGCTAGAGACTTCAACCAAACCCGATGATTTGTTGAAGACTCTATACGCCTTTGTATTTAAGTCATACCCTAGTAAAAATCCTTCTACTGCCTTGGGAGCAAATTTAGAATGTCTACCTTTCTTCACAAGAATGTAACATTTGCTCCCAAATACACGAAAGTAAGAAACGCTGGGTTTGTTACCGGTAAGGAGTTCATATGAGGTCTTCTTGAGAAGGCGATGTAGGTAGAGCCGGTTTATGGCGTGGCAAGCTGTGTTCACAGCTTCGGACTGAAAGGGAATTAGGCTTACACCTATTTCCTAATTGATTTTGGTGGTTGAATTGCCCAACACAAATAATTGAACTAACTAGTTTGCTCTAGTCTACAAGTTCTAACAGGTGCCAAAGGTTCACAATAAGCTAATAAGAAAGACCAAGAAAGGGTTCAAACAAAGAGAGCAAAAGACAACCCAAAGGCACCCTGGTCTGGCGCACCGGACTGTCCGGTGCACCACCGGACAGTGTCCGGTGCACCAGGGCACTCGAGGCTGAACTCCTCACCTTCGGGAAAATGGGAGACCGCTCTGCTATCATTCACCGGACTGTCCGGTGTCATACCGGACAGTCTACAGGACCTGTCCGGTGCACCACCAGACAGCCCAGAGGCCCCACAAGTCAGAGCTCCAACGGTCTAACCCCAACGGCTGGCTGATGTGGCTGGCGCACCGGACAGTGTCCGGTGGCGCACCGGACTGTCCGGTGCGCCATGCGACAGCACACTTCCAACGTCCATTTTTGGTGGTTGGGGCTATAAATACCCCAACCACCCACATTCAATGGCATCCAAGTTTTTCACCTCCAACACATTACAAGAGCTATAGCATTCAATTCTAGACACTCCAAAGAGATCAAATCCTCTCCCAAGTCCAAAGACAACTCCAATCAATAGTGACTAGTGAGAGAGTGACATTTGTGTTCATTTGAGCTCTTGCGCTTGGATCGCTTCTTTTCTTTCTCATTCTTTCTTGCGATAAACTCAATTGTAACCGAGGCAAGAGACACCAATTGTGTGGTGGTCCTTGCGGGAACTTTGTGTTCCGTTTGATTGAGAAGAGAAGCTCACTCGGTCTAAGTGACCGTTTGAGAGAGGGAAGGGTTGAAAGAGACCCGGTCTTTGTGACCACCTCAACGGGGAGTAGGTTTGCAAGAACCGAACCTCGGTAAAACAAATCCTTGTGTCACACTCCTTATTTGCTTGCGATTTGTTTTTGCCCTCTCTCTCGGACTCGTTTATATTTCTAACGCTAACCCGACTTGTAGTTGTGCTTAAGTTTATTAATTTCAGATTCGCCCTATTCACCCCCCTCTAGGCGACTTTCAATTGGTATCGGAGCCCGGTGCTTCATTTGAGCTTAACCGCTCGAAGTGATGTCGGGAGATCACGCCAAGAAGGAGATGATGACCGGAGAGAAGCCCGCTACAAGCCATGGGAAGGCTCCATCCGAGGAGTCCGCCAACAAGGTGAAGGGATCCCCTTCACACAACAAGTCGGGGCAGAGCGGTGACAAAAAGAAGATGAGGAAGGTGGTCTACTATGAGACCGACTCCTCATCGCCATCCACCTTCGGCTCCGACACGCCGTCCGTAACTTCTAAGCGCCATGAGCGCAAGAACTTTAGTAAGATTCCCCTACGCTACCCTCGCATTTCCAAACGTACTCCATTGCTTTCTGTCCCATTAGGCAAACCACCTATGTTTGATGGTGAAGATTATAATATGTGGAGTGATAAAATGAGGCATCATCTAACCTCACTCCACACAAGTATTTGGGATGTTGTTGAGATTGGAGTGCAGGTACCATCACCAGGGGATGAAGACTATGACTCGGACGAGGTCGCCCAAATCCGGCACTTTAACTCCCAAGCCACCACTATACTCCTCGCCTCTCTAAGTCGAGAGGAGTATAACAAGGTGCAAGGATTAAAGAGCACCGAGGAAATTTGGGATGTACTCAAGACCGCGCACGAAGGAGATGAGGTGACCAAAATCACCAAGCGGGAGATGATCGAGGGGGAGCTCGGTCGGTTCCGACTCAACCAAGGCGAGGACCCTCAAGCCATGTACAACCGCTTGAAGACCTTGGTGAACCAAGTGCGCAACCTCGGGAGCACAAAATGGGATGACCATGAGATGGTTAAGGTTATTCTAAGATCCCTCGTATTTCTTAATCCTACGCAAGTTCAATTAATTCGAGGAAATCCTAGATATACACTAATGACTCCCGAGGAAGTGATAGGAAACTTTGTGAGCTTTGAGTTGATGATCAAAGGCTCAAAGAAAATCATCGAGCTAGATGGCCCCTCCACGCCCGAAGCACAACCGGTCGCATTCAAGGTGACGGAGGAGAAGGAGGAGGAGTCTACATCAAGTAGACAACCCATCGATGCCTCTAAGCTCGACAATGAGGAGATGGCGCTCATCATCAAGAGCTTCCGCCAAATCCTCAAGCAAAGGAGGGGAAAGGACTACAAATCCCGCTCCAAGAAAGTGGCTACAAGTGTGGTAAGCCCGGTCATTTCATTGCTAAATGTCCATTATCTAGTGATAGTGACAGGGGCGACGACAAGAAGGGAAAGAGGAGAGAAAAGAAGAGATACTACAAGAAAAAGGGTGGCGATGCCCATGTGTGTCACGAGTGGGACTCCGACGAGAGCTCCTCCGACTCATCCTCCGACGAGGACACCTCCAACATCGCCGTCACCAAGGGACTCCTCTTCCCCAACGTCGGCCACAAATGCCTCATGGCCAAGGACGACAAAAAGAAGAAGGTAAAATCAAAATCCTCCACTAAGTATGAGACTTCTAGTGATGAAGATAATGCTAGTGATGAGGAGGACAATTTGCGTACTCTTTTTGCCAACCTCAACATGCAACAAAAGGAAAAATTAAATGAATTAATTAGTGCTATTCATGAGAAGGATGACTTCTTGGATTCTCAAGAGGACTTCCTAATTAAGGAAAATAAGAAGCATGTTAAGGTTAAGAATGCTTATGCTCTAGAAGTAGAAAAATGTGGAAAACTATCTAGTGAGCTAAACACTACTATTACCAACCTTAGAAATGAGAATGCTAGATTAATTGCTAAGGGTGATTCAAATGTTTGTGATATTTCAATTCCCAATCTTAGAGATGATAATGTTAACTTGCTTGCTAAGATTGAAGAATTGAATGTCTCTCTTGCTAGCCTTAGAAATGATAATGAAAAATTAATTGATATGGCTAAAGATTTAGATGTTTGCAATACTTCCATTTCTGATCTTAGAGATAAGAATGATATTTTACGTGCTAAGATTGTTGAACTTAATTCTTGCAAACCCTCTACATCTACCATTGAGCATGTTTCCATTTGCACTAGATGTAGAGACATTAATGTTGATGCTATTCATGATCACCTAGCTTTAATTAAGAAACAAAATGATCACATAGCTCAACTTAATGCTAAGATTAATGAGCATGACTTAGAAAATGAAAAATTTAAATTTGCTAGAAGCATGCTCTATAGTGGGAGACGCTCTGGCATCAAGGATGGCATTGGCTTCCAAAAGGGGGACGATGTCAAACTTAGTGCCCCTCCTAAAAGATTGCCTAACTTTGTAAAGGGCAAGGCTCCCATGCCTCAGGATAACGAGGGTTACACTTTGTACCCTGCCGGTTATCCTGAGAGCAAAATTAGGAGAATTCACTCTAGGAAGTCTCACTCTTGCCCTAATCATGCTTCCATGTATAAGGGTGAGACATCTAGCTCTAGGCAATCAACCCGTGCTAAATTGCTTAGAAAGAAAACTCCTATTGCATCAAATGATCATAATATTTCATTTAAAACTTTTGATGCATCCTATGTTTTAACTAACAAATCCGGCAAGGTAGTTGCCAAGTATGTTGGGGACAAACACAAGGGCTCCAAGACTTGTGTTTGGGTACCCAAAGTTCTTGTATCTAATGTCAAAGGACCCAAAACCGTTTGGGTACCTAAAATCAAGAACTAAACTTGTTTTGTGGGTTTATGCATCCGGGGGCTCAAGTTGGATCATCGATAGCGCGTGCACAAACCACATGACAGGGGAGAAGAAGATGTTCTCCTCCTACGAGAAAAACCAAGATCCCCAACGAGCTATCACATTCGGGGATGGAAATCAAGGTTTGGTCAAAGGATTGGGTAAAATTGCTATATCACCTGACCATTCCATTTCAAATGTTTTTCTTGTAGATTCTTTAGATTACAACTTGCTTTCGGTTTCGCAATTATGTAAAATCGGCTACAACTGTCTTTTTACGGATATAGGTGTCACTGTCTTTAGAAGAAGTGATGATTCAATAGCATTTAAGGGAGTGTTAGAGGGTCAGCTATACTTAGTAGATTTTGATAGAGCTGAATTTGACACTTGCTTAATTGCTAAGACTAACATGGGCTGGCTCTGCCATCGCCGACTAGCACATGTTGAAATGAAGAATCTTCACAAGCTTCTAAAGGGAGAACACATTTTGGGACTAACAAATGTTCATTTTGAGAAAGATAGGATTTGTAGCGCATGTTAGGCAGGGAAGCTAGTTGGTGTTCATCATCCACATAAGAACATCATGACGACTGACAAACCACTCGAGCTCCTACACATGGACCTATTCGGCCCGATTGCTTACATAAGCATCGGCGGAAGTAAGTACTGTCTAGTTATTGTGGATGACTATTCTCGCTTCACTTGGGTGTTCTTTTTGCAGGAAAAATCTCATACCCAAGAGACCTTAAAAGGATTCTTGAGACGGGCTCAAAACGAGTTCTGCTTAAGGATCAAGAAAATAAGAAGCGACAACGGGACGGAGTTCAAGAACTCTCAAATTGAAGGCTTTCTTGAGGAGGAGGGCATCAAGCATGAGTTCTCTTCTCCCTACACGCCACAACAAAATGGTGTAGTGGAGAGGAAGAATAGAACTCTATTGGACATGGCAAGGACCATGCTTGATGAGTACAAGACTTCGGATCGGTTCTGGGCCGAGGCGGTTAACACCGCTTGCTACGCCATCAACCGGTTATATCTACACCGAATCCTCAAGAAGACATCGTATGAACTCCTAACCGGTAAAAAGCCCAATGTTTCATATTTTAGAGTCTTTGGTAGCAAATGTTTTATTCTTGTTAAAAGAGGTAGAAAATCTAAATTTGCTCCTAAGGCTGTAGAAGGCTTTTTACTAGGTTATGACTCAAACACAAGGGCATATAGAGTCTTTAACAAGTCCTCTGGATTAGTTGAAGTCTCTTGTGACATTGTGTTTGATGAGACTAACGGCTCTCAAGTAGAGCAAGTTGATCTTGATGAACTAGATGATGAAGAGGCTCCGTGCGTCGCGCTAAGGAACATGTCCATTGGGGATGTGTGTCCTAAGGAATCCGAAGAGCCTCCACAAGCACAAGATCAACCATCTTCCTCCACACAAGCATCTCCACCAACTCAAGATGAAGATAAGGCTCTAAATGATGAAGGATAAGATCAAGAAGTTGAGCCACCTCAAGAGGAGGGCAATGATCAAGGGGGAGATGCCCATGATCAAGATGAGGAAGATGAACAAGTTCCAAGACCGCCACACCCAAGAGTCCACCAAGCAATCCAACGAGATCACCCCGTCGACACCATCCTCGGCGACATTCATAAGGGGATAACCACTAGATCTCGTGTTGCACATTTTTGTGAGCATTACTCTTTTGTTTCCTCTATTGAACCACACAGGGTAGAGGAAGCTCTTCAAGATTCGGATTGGGTGGTGGCGATGCAAGAGGAGCTCAACAATTTCACAAGGAATGAGGTATGGCATTTAGTTCCACGTCCTAACCAAAATGTTGTAGGAACCAAATGGGTCTTCCACAACAAGCAAGACGAGCATGGTGTGGTGACAAGGAACAAAGCCCGACTTATGGCCAAGGGATATTCACAAGTCGAAGGTTTGGATTTTGGTGAAACTTATGCACCCGTAGCTAGGCTAGAATCAATTCGCATTTTACTTGCCTATGCTACTTACCATGGCTTCAAGCTTTATCAAATGGATGTGAAAAGTGCCTTCCTCAATGGACCAATCAAGGAAGAGGTCTATGTTGAGCAACCTCCCGGCTTTGAAGATAATGAGTATCCTAACCATGTGTATAAACTCTCTAAGGCGCTTTATGGGCTCAAGCAAGCCCCAAGAGCATGGTATGAATGCCTAAGAGACTTTCTTATCACTAATGGCTTCAAAGTCGGAAAGGTCGATCCTACTCTATTCACTAAAACTCTTGACAATGATTTGTTTGTATGCCAAATTTATGTTGATGATATTATATTTGGGTCTACTAACGAATCTACATGTGAGGAATTTAGTAGGATCATGACACAAAAATTCGAGATGTCAATGATGGGGAAGTTGAAGTACTTCTTAGGATTTCAAGTGAAGCAACTCCAAGAGGGCACCTTCATTAGCCAAACGAAGTATATTCAAGACATTCTAAACAAGTTTGGGATGAAGGATGCCAAGCCCATCAAGACACCCATGGGAACCAATGGGCATCTTGACCTCGACACAAGAGGTGAATCCGTAGATCAAAAGGTATACCGGTCGATGATAGGCTCTTTATTCTATTTATGTGCATCTCGACCGGACATAATGTTTTCCGTATGCATGTGTGCAAGATTCCAAGCCGACCCTAAGGAAGCTCACCTTACGGCCGTAAAACGAATCTTGAGATATTTAGTTTATACTCCTAAGTTTGGTCTTTGGTACCCTCAGGGATCCACATTTGATTTAATTGGTTATTCGGATGGCGATTGGGCGGGGTGTAAAATTAATAGAAAGAGCACATCAGGGACTTGCCAGTTCTTGGGAAGGTCTCTGGTGTCTTGGGCTTCAAAGAAGCAAAATTCCGTAGCTCTTTCTACTGCCGAAGCCGAGTATATTGCCGTAGGACATTGTTGCGCGCAATTGCTTTGGATGAGGCAATCCCTCAGGGACTACGGTTACAAATTAACCAAAGTTCCTCTTCTATGTGATAATGAGAGTGCAATTCGCATGGCGGATAATCCTGTTGAGCATAGCCGCACTAAACACATAGCCATTCGGTATCATTTTCTAAGGGATCACCAACAAAAGGGAGATATCGAGACTGCATATATTAACACCAAAGAACAATTAGCCGATATCTTTACCAAGCCATTAGATGAACAAACTTTTAACAAACTTAGGCATGAGCTAAATATTCTTGATTCTCGGAATTTCTTTTGATGTCTTGCATACATTGCTCATTAATATACCTTTGATCATCTCTCTTTTATATGCTATGACTAATGTGTTTTCAAGTGTATTTCAAACCTAGTCATAGATTGAAAGGGAATTCGAGTCTTCGGCGAAGACAAAGGCTTCCACTCCACTCCATCAATTACTCACCCTTCGTCGTCGCTCCGAGCAACTCTTCAACTTTGGTATAATCTTCACTCATATGTTATTTATCAAAGGGGGAGAAAGTAGTTAAAGGGCTTATAATTCACTCAAGTATCCGTTTTTGGCGATTCATGCCAAAGGGGGAGAAAGTATTAGCCCAAAGCAAAAGGACCGCACCACCACCTAAATTTAAAATAACGATTTTCAAATTGGTATCTTATTGTGTTCAAAAGGGGGAGAAAGTAGTATTTTCAAAAGTGGTGTCTTAAAACCCTCTTGAACACTAAGAGGATGATCTTATATAGGGGGAGTTTTGTTTTAGTCAAAGGAAAAGCATTTGAAACAGGGGGAGAAAAATTCAAATCTTGAAAATGCTTCTCAAAATCTTATTTCATTCATCTTTGACTATTTGCAAAAATACTTTGAAAAGAATTTACAAAAGAATTTGCAAAAACAAAACATGTGGTGCAAGCGTAGTCCAAAATGTTGACAATATAGAGAAACAATCCATGCATATCTTATGAACATATTTATTGGTTCAATTCTAAGTAACCTTTGCACTTACATTTTGCAAACTAGTTCAATTATGCACTTCTATACTTGTTTTGGTTTGTGTTGGCATCAATCACCAAAAAGGGGGAGATTGAAAGGGAATTAGGCTTACACCTATTTCCTAATTGATTTTGGTGGTTGAATTGCCCAACACAAATAATTGGACTAACTAGTTTGCTCTAGTCTACAAGTTCTAACAGGTGCCAAAGGTTCACAATAAGCCAATAAGAAAGACCAAGAAAGGGTTCAAACAAAGAGAGCAAAAGACAACCCAAAGGCACCCTGGTCTGGCGCACCGGACTGTCCGGTGTGCCACCGGACAGTGTCCGGTGCACCAGGGCACTCGAGGCTGAACTCCTCACCTTCGGGAAAATGGGAGGCCGCTCCGCTATAATTCACCGGACTGTCCGGTGAAGCACTGAACAGTGTCCGGTGTCACACCGGACTGTCCGGTGTGCCAGCGGAGCAACGGCTACTTCGCGCGCAACGGTCGACTGCAACCGCATTCAATGCGCTACAGTGCGTGCCAGAGTTAGAGCACGCGCAGTTGGCGCACCAGACAGTCTACAGGACCTGTCCGGTGCACCACCGGACAGCCCAGAGGCCCCACAAGTCAGAGCTCCAACGGTCGAACCCCAACGGCTGGCTGACGTGGCTGGCGCACCGGACAGTGTCCGGTGGCGCATCGGACTGTCTGGTGCGCCATGCGACAGCACACTTCCAACAGCCATTTTTGGTGGTTGGGGCTATAAATACCCCAACCACCCCACATTCAATGGCATCCAAGTTTTTCACCTTCAACACATTACAAGAGCTATAGCATTCAATTCTAGACACTCCAAAGAGATCAAATCCTCTCCCAAGTCCAAAGACAACTCCAATCAATAGTGACTAGTGAGAGAGTGACATTTGTGTTCATTTGAGCTCTTGCGCTTGGATCGCTTCTTTTCTTTCTCATTCTTTCTTGCGATAAACTCAATTGTAACCGAGGCAAGAGACACCAATTGTGTGGTGGTCCTTGCGGGAACTTTGTGTTCCGTTTGATTGAGAAGAGAAGCTCACTCGATCTAAGTGACCGTTTGAGAGAGGGAAGGGTTGAAAGAGACCCGGTCTTTGTGACCACCTCAACGGGGAGTAGGTTTGCAAGAACCGAACCTCGGTAAAACAAATCCTTGTGTCACACTCCTTATTTGCTTGCGATTTGTTTTTGCCCTCTCTCTCGGACTCGTTTATATTTCTAACGCTAACCCGGCTTGTAGTTGTGCTTAAGTTTATTAATTTTAGATTCGCCCTATTCACCCCCCTCTAGGCGACTTTCACCGACCAAAACCGCTCGGGCGTCTTGAATTCTCCAAGCATCATTCTCGCCATGTCGATAAGCGTCCTGTTCTTCCTCTCTACCACACCGTTTTGCTGTGGTGTGTAGGGAGCGGAGAACTCGTGCTTGACGCCTTCTTCCTCAAGATACTCCTCCACTTGCAGATTCTTGAACTCGGACCCATTGTCGCTTCTTATCTTTTTCACCTTGAGCTCAAATTCATTTTGAGCCCTCCTTAGAAAGCGCTTTAGGGTCCCTTGGGTTTCTGATTTATCCTGCAAAAAGAACACCCAAGTGAAGCGGGAAAAATCATCAACAATTACAAGACCATACTTACTTCCCCCGATGCTAAGGTAGGCGACGGGTCCAAAGAGGTCCATGTCAAGAAGCTCCAGTGGTCTTGATGTTGTCATCACATTCTTGCTGTGATGAGTGCTTCCCACCTGTTTACCTGCCTGACATGCTGCACAAGGTTTGTCTCTCTCAAAACAGACATTGGTTAGTCCTAACACATGATCTCCCTTTAGAAGCTTATGAAGGTTCTTCATCCCAACATGTGCTAGACGGCGATGCCAGAGCCAGCCCATACTAGTCTTAGTCATTAAGCATGCATCTAGATCGGCATTCTCTTTCGAAAAATCAACTAAATAGAGCTTGCCGTCTAATACACCCTTAAATGCTAATGAACCATCACTCCTTCTAAAGACAGATACATCAACATTTGTAAACAAACAATTGTAGCACATGTGGCACAATTGACTTACAGACAGGAGGTTGTATCCTAATGACTCTACTAAAAATACATTTGAAATAGAGTGCTCGCTTGTGATGGCTATCTTTCCCAAACCTTTGACCTTGCCTTGATTCCCATCTCCAAATATGATTGTATCCTGGGAGTCCTTGTTCTTGACGTAGGATGTGAACATCTTCTTCTCCCCTGTCATGTGGTTTTGGCATCCGCTGTCGATTATCCAGCTAGAGCCCCCGAACGCATAAACCTGCAAGGATTTAAGCTTGGGTTTTAGGTACCCAACTCTTGTTGGGTCCTACAAGGTTAGTCACAATAGTTTTTGGAACCCATATGCAAGTTTTGTCTCCCTTGCATTTGGATCCCAATTTCCTAGCCACTACTTTTGCATTCTTACATGAAAGAACAAAAGAAGTGTTGCAAGCATGGAAAACAATAGTAGATTCATTACACACTTTCCTAGGCACATGATGCACAACATGATTTCTCCTAGGCCTACTTCTACCATGAACAAAAGTAGAACTAGTGTCGGCGTTCCAAGACCGGGGGGTCCCTGGGCCGACGAGTGAGTGTCGCCGCGTGCCCCAGCCCAGATGGGTCGAGCGCGAGGGCGAGCGCGAAGGGGGGAGAGCGAGGCGGCCAGAGACCGGCGTGAGAGAGGTGGGAATCCCGCGGCCTTCGTGTTCGTCCCGCGCCCAGGTCGGGTGCGCTTGCAGTAGGGGGGTACAAGCGTCCACGCGGGAGAGGGAAGCGAGTGGCTCTCAAGCGAGCGCCTGTCTCGTCCTCGTCCCCGCGCTGCCAACCTTCTCTAAGAGGGCCCTGGTCCTTCCTTTTATAGGCATAAGGAGAGGATCCAGGTGTACAACGGGGGGTGTAGCAGAGTGCTACGTGTCTAGTGGAGGAGAGCTAGCGCCCTAAGTACGTGTCGTTGTGGCAGCCGAAGAGATTTTGGCACCCAGCTGGTGTGATGTCGTGGCCATCGGAGGAGCGATGGAGCCTGGCGGAGGGACAGCTGTCGGAGCGGTTGGGTCCTTGCTGACGTCCTCTTGCTTCCGTAAGGGGGCTGAGAGCCGCCGTCGTCATAGAGTATGCGGGGCGCCATCATTGCCTATCTGGCGGAGCTAGCGAGATGGGACGCCGGTCTTGTTCCCTGCGGCCCGAGTCAGCTCGGGGTAGGGTAATGATGGCGCCTCCTGTTGACGTGGCTGGCCTGCGCCCTAGGTTGGGCGATGTGGAGGCTCCTCCGAAGCCGAGGTCGAGTCTGTCTTCCGTGGCCGAGGCCGAGTCCGAGCCCCTGGGTCGGGCGAGGCGGAGGCCGTCGGCTGAGGCCAGGGCGGAGTCCGAGCCCTGGGGTCAGGCGAAGCGGAGTTCGTCGTCTTCAGGGGCTGAGCCCAAGTCCGAGCCCTGGGTCGGGCGGAGCGGAGTTCGTCGTCTTCTGGGGCTGAGCCCGAGTCCGAGCCCTGGGTCGGGCGGAGCGGAGTTCGTCGTCTTCTGGGGCTGAGCCCAAGTCCGAGCCCTGGGTCGGGCGGAGCGGAGTTCGTCGTCTTCTGGGGCTGAGCCCGAGTCCGAGCCCTGGGTCGGGCGGAGCGGAGTTCGTCGTCTTCTGGGGCTGAGCCCGAGTCCGAGCCCTGGGTCGGGCGGAGCGGAGTTCGCCGTCTTCCGGGACTTAGCCCGAGTCCGAGCCCTGGGTCGGGTGGAGCGGAGTTCGCCGTCTTCCGGGACTTAGCCCGAGTCCGAGCCCTGGGTCGGGCGGAGCGGAGCTTCCTATGGTGCCTTCGGCAGGGCCTGACTGCCTGTTAGTCTCACTCTGTCAAGTGGCACTGCAGTCGGAGTGGCGCAGGCGGCGCTGTCCTTCTGTCAGGCCGGTCAGTGGAGCGGCGAAGTGACGGCGGTCACTTCGGCTCTGCCGGGGGGGCGCACGTCAGGATAAAGGTGTCAGGCCACCTTTGTCACACCCGGTTTTGAAGGTAGACCGAATGCGAACCATGTACGTGCCAGGATCAGTAATTCACGTACACGGCGATTACATAAATGACTCATCATAGCACAATGCTTCAAATTACAATAAAGAGTAAGTAATAATATTACAGACTAGAGCCATTTACATAATATAAATCAAAGTACACAGAATCGAAACGTAGCCAACGTAAACAACCCACCACAGACAGCTGACTGGGGGAGGTCGCTAGCCTAGTTCTCGAACTCGTCGAAGTCCTGGAACTCCTGGAGATCCGCCTCGACACCTTCTTCTTTACCTGAGCATAGATTGCACCAAAGGCAACCTGGTGTTTTGTGAAAGCAAGGGTGAGTACACATCAACGTACTCAGCAAATGTCCCGTTTGGCTGTAGTGAACTAGCTTTATGTGGGGTTAAGTCAAGCAGTTGCTTTTAGTTGGTCAGGTTATTATTACTAGTAGAAAGCCAGGTTTTAGCATTAACCCAAGTTCTTAACCCAAAGTACCCTTTCCAAACGGAAAGAATACCACTTACCATTACCATAATCATAATAAAAAAAAACCATCATCCTCATCACCACCTGCAAACCAACCATCTCTGGTCAAAGTATCTCTAATCAAAGAGGATCCCAAGGCCGCTCATAACCGTGAGCACGACTGATATATCAGTTTCGTTACCCTCTGCAGAGGTCGCACACTTTACCCATGAGCCGTGATTCCCGTTTTGCCCGGGGATCATCACTCCCCATTGATCACTTCCTAGGTGGTCCGGCAGGGTATCACTACGTAGCCTTTACAAAGATTCCTTAGAGGTCATAGCCGCCCGTTAGGTTTCTCCAGTTTGATAAACACAGTACCTCTCCCCGCAGGAGGGTGACTAACAAAAGCAAAACAAAAGAACCTCGGTACTCAGCCTCGGCAGAGCAAGTACTGTGCCTGGACCCCATTGACGACACGACGGCGAAGCAACTACACCTCTAGTTCCTCTAATTAATTAGCTAAGGGCATCCCATTTCACCCTCATGGTTGCACTGTTATCCCGGGTGGTCTCTCAACGAACAGGTCCTTACGGAGAGGTACTCGGGAAACAGCCCGAGTCCCCTAAATGCCACAAGTATATCATCATATCCAGAATAAAATCATAGTATCATCATTGTATCTCATCATGTTCATTGATTAAAGTAAAGCGCTAGCATGTAGCTAACCATAGTGACCCCAAAAGGTAAATTAAGGACAAGGTAAATAGAAAGCTAGTAAATCCTTAGGTTGTTCATAGTATGCGGGACAGTGTATTATAAAGTAAATGGGACATAATGGGTCAGAGGACACTTGCCTTCACCAAACAAATGCTCAGGATCTTCAGCCTCGTAGAACTCGAAGAACCAGATCACTTGGTCGCCAACCCTTGATCTTCGATCCCTCGAAGCTCGGAAACGAATCGCGATCTAATCACAACGCGAAGCGAAGACGAACAAGCACATGCAAACAAACATATATAAATGCATAAGAACATTACACCATACAAGATAAAATGTTATAAAAACATGCAGCATAAAATACAGCTCGATTCTATGGTCACGCGAGGGAAAGAAATGTCGAACTCGGAGCGACGGTCGGGAAAATATCGTGTTTACGCTAAACAAGTATTAACGCTAACAATTAATTCGACCTTACCAATTATAAACTATATCCACTATTTGGTTTGATTAATCGGCTACACTAACAACTATCAAATAAATAAGTAATATAATTAGCATGAGAGATTCTAAGCCAGGTAAGTTTACTATGCGCGAAACAGCACGACAGCGCGAAACAACACGACAGCGCGAACGATGCGTGAAACAGCACGCGACCACAAGCACATCACGCGCGCAAGCGCGCGCGACAGGCGAGAAAGACTAAATAGATGACGCGTTTATACTAAACAAGAAATGACTAATTGGTGTGGGCTACCATAATCAAAATATTAAACAACACGAGGACAACGTGAAACGGCGCACGAGGGCGATGGCTACAACGGCGCACGACAGCTCACTCGACCGAGCGAGGGCACGTGTATGACTAGACGACGAACAACGAACGACGCGCACAAGGGTTGGATCGAGGGTGCGCAGGTTGCGCAATGACCACTCCGAACCGGCGACGCCGAGGCTTAGCGCAGGGACAACTTCGCTGGCCGAGGGACGGGGAGGGTAACGACGAGCAGGAGAGCGGGGGGCTTGGCGTCGAGCTCCTAGGGACCGTGCCCCGGTCGGCTGAGCCGCGGACACGTGCACGAAGGGGAGGGCAGGGGCTGCTGACCACCGCGCGCGGGGACACAACCTCGGACTCGCCCGGCGAGGGTGCTGGTCGTCGGTGGGTCGGAGGCGCAGCGACAGTTGCCCGCACGCGCGTGCGCGACCATGGGTGAGGCAGCAACGACTGGACATATGGCGGCGTGCGAGGGGCTCGACAGTGGAGCCTCGCCACCGCAACGGGCTCGATCGAGGCCGACCATGGCAAGCGCAGGGAAGGGCATGGGAGAGGGGGGGGGGGGGGTAAGCGACGAGCTTCACCTCCAACGATGAACACCAGTGGGAGCACGGACGACGACACATGGAGCTTCGGCGGTCGACGCGACGCGAGCTTCGGACGGGTCGGCAAGGGCCGACCGCGACGCCGCTGCGTTGGGCAGGGAGCCGCGCCGCGCACGGGGCTGCTGCGGCTAGGGCTGGCTGGGTCTGGCCGCCGTGCCACGCTGGCTGAGAGCCGTTGGCTGCGCGCCACGGGCCGCTGGCCGCGTTGGCTGGGAGCGCCGAGCTCACGCGCGCTCGCGCAGGCTGGCCGCGCCGGGGGTGGAGCAGGGGCGGCTGGCCGGGCTGCACCGCCGGCCGTCGCGCCATGGCCACCGGTCACTGCGCCGGTCTCGCAAGGTCCCCCAATGGAACTGGTGAGGGAGAAACAAGGGAGAGATGGGGGAAGAAGGTGGAATAGTGCGGGCGTGGGGGCGCGCTTGGCGAACGGAGAAGTTCGGGAAGATGAACAGTGGGCGACGCTCGTTCGATTGACAGGTGGACCCGGCGGCGCGCGTGGCTGGGGAATGCGACGGCGCGGGCGCTAGGGTTTAGGGGAGGGGCGCGCTGTGCTGGGTGGGCCGTTGGGCTGGCGCACGGAGGGGGGGGAGGTGCGGGTTGGGCCTGCTGGGCCGCGGGCGCGAGGCAGGCCGAGGGGAGGGGTGCGCTGGGCTGCGGGCGCGAGAGGCGAGCCGGGCCAGCCAGGGGGAGGCCAGAGCTGGGTGGGCTGGCAGGGGGGAGGGGAGGAAAAGGTTTTTCTTTTGTTCTTATTTGATTTTATTCTATTTCCTTTCTTCTTACTATTTGAATCTAAACTCCTAAATTAAATGAATGCCCAACGAAATCACTCCACAAACAAAATAATATATGCTCCGACATGATGCAACAATCAAAGCACCTCTAGGGTTTTATTTTAGTAGGCTTACATATATAAAACAAAATAACTCTCCACTATTTGGAAAAAAGATTAAAAAAGAAGGATAGAAAGAGGGTAACACCTGAATTTGGTGGATATTAGAAAAAGAAATTTTACACCCCAAATTCAGGCTGTTACAAATCTAACCCCCTTAACAGAATCTCGCCCTCGAGATTCAAGAAGAGGCTAGCAAGAAAATGAGATTGGTTCATTGATTTTTCGTAGCTTCTTCTAAGTCAGCTTTGGCTCTGCCAGCTTTAACTTGCCGACTGGTTGCTTTGACCTTCAGATGCTTGAGATCGATTGATGCAATTCTTGAGGATCTCTTGGGCCTATGGGTTAGGACCCACACACGCTTTCGCTGCGCCACTCTGATCTTGTTGGTTGATGTTGATCACATTGTCTTCATTGGGGTTAGCGACTAACCCCCTTAACAGGAGCATTGATACGCACTTGATGAAGATGCTGCCAACTCTGATCTTGACTGATTATGAGAGGTTGGAGGTTGCCAAATGGATAGGTGCAAGAGGAAAGAATAGCGAGAAAAGGTAAGTAAAGATGGATTAGAGAGAGCAGGGAGAGAACCCAACTACTTAACTCTATGGTACTCAGCTAGTAAACAGATGCCATTGTGGACCAAGGGCCACAACACTTCAACACTCATCACAAAGAAGCAAATCAGTCATAACACAAGGACAACCAGCACAAGCATACAATAACAAACATCTCGTTGCTATACGTTCCTTTTAATTAAATGGTGGTCTTTCCTTAAAGGGGAATAACTACTCTCTAAGTTGTTGGAGGACAAGGAGAAAAACAAGACGGGTAGGATAGGGACACAAGCACAATAAGGGGTGGAGTTAAAGCAAGAATTGTAATCGACAAGGGAGAAAATGCAACCAAGGACAGGGTAGGTAAAACATCATTCTCTAATCGAGGTGAGAAAGACGATATTTCAAATGATAGGCATAGGATAAGCATCATGGAAAGATCTAGTGATGACAAAGGTAAAGGAGGTAACAGACAAAAGCACACCAAAAGATCGAGTTAAGACAAGATTTGCAACGTGATAGAGGAATAGGGAACGAACAAGAGCAGGGAGGGGTAAGACAACACTCTTGAACTAAAATGGGCGAGGAAGCTTTAGAATATGAGTACATGATAAGCATCAAGGTAAAGATCGATGGATGACAAGGGTTAAGGTGATAACGGACAACCACACAACAAAGGATGTATTTTAGACAGAACTTGCAAGGTGTCAAAGAATGGGGAGCAGTCAATGATGAACTAGATTAGGCATCATCTCCAAACAGGGATGGAAAAGAGGAGGCTCCCAAGGATAGGTTCAATGTAAGCAGGAAGGCAAGGGCATAGATATCACGAGGGTTTTAAAGATAATAATGGTCAAGGGTGTATGAGAGGAGATAATTAGTTCATACGACAAAGGATATAAGTACCATAAAGGATGGAGTTAAGATCGGACCTTCAAATGGAAAAGGAGAGGATACGCTCAAGGGCCAGGTGGGTAAATCACCGCTCTCAAATTGAGGAAGAAGAGAGGGGATTTTTAAAGAGCAGGAATGGAGATAAATGTCAAGGTAAGATCGATAGATGACAAAGGAATGGTGATAGCAAATAAAAACACATCAAAGGATGGAGTTAGGACAAAACCTGTAAGGTGACAAGGAGTGAAACGAAATCAAGGGAGAGATAGGTAGCTCACAACTCACAAACTGGGTTGAAAGAAAGGGGAGGCTTTTAAAGGATAAGTTCAAGGTAAGCATTTAGGTAGAAGACATCAATATTGCAAGGGTCAAAGGCGATAACAGACAAGGGTATGAGAGAAAAGATGAAGGCATTGAAGAGCCAGCGGCACAAGTACAACCCAGAATGGGGTCACGACAAGACTTGCACATGGCAAAGATGAGGTTACGAACAAGGGCGGAACAAGTAAAACACCACTCTCGAACTAAGATGGGAGATTAGAGATTTTAGATAATAGACATAATGTAATCACAAGGTAGGATAGAGTGATGAGAAGGGTAAAGAAGATGACAAACAAAACACAACAAATGATAGAGTTAAAAAAACTTGCAGGTGACAAAGAAGAGGATACGACCAAGGGAAAATAGGTACAGTACAATGCTCAGATTGAGATGGAAAATAGGATATTTTAAAGGCTGATATAAGATAAACATCAAGGTAAGATATATAGGTGATAAGGGTAAAGGTGGTAATGATGAAAAGCATAACCATGGATAGAGTTAAGGCAAGACTGACAAAGTGGAGAAAACAAGCAAGGGTAAGATAGGTAAGGTTCCAACAAAATGGTTGAAGTAAAGAAAATTAATTACCAAGTGGAGTTACAAGGAGACAACGAGATTACCAAGGATATGCAAAATAAAATGACCGCTCATGGATCATTAAGAAACAAGAGTGGTCAAGGGCACGTTAACTGAAATGTCTTAAACAGACATTGGGGTATGAAAATAAGCATACATAAGAATATAAGAGTATGCAAGATTCCAAGGATACGAGCATACTAAGACCAAGGGCATAGAAATTTCCGAAAGATAACGACTTAACAACAAAATAAGAAAGGATCTCAGAAGACAAGAAGGTCATGGATACATAAACTGAACTGTTTAAATAGGCAACAGAGGTACAAGGGTAAGTAATTTAGATCAAGGGATAAGGGTATTAAAAATGTAAGGATATGAGCATGTCAATAACAAAATGGAATAGAGGTCAAATGGTAGCAATTTAATAATAGAAGGGGAAAGAGTCTCAAAAGACTAAAGGTTATGGCTAGGGGGCATCTACAAGGATGTCGCAAGCATAAGAGTGAGATCAGATCTAATAGATTGAGAGAAGTATAAACCATATTAGAATAAAATACTTTTCGCAAGGAGGCATATAGGAGCAAACATAGAATTAGTCGAGGTGACTAATATTTTGAAGCAGAATCAAGGATGAGGTGAAGTAATAGTCAATAAGTCCTTAAAACGGCCAATGCTACTCCAGGTCAGCGGTCCTACAGTCAACCTGGCTTTGATACCACTTATGTCACACCTGGTTTTGAAGGTAGACCGAATGCGAACCATGTACGTGCCAGGATCAGTAATTCACGTACACGACGATTACATAAATGACTCATCATAGCACAATGCTTCGAATTACAATAAAGAGTAAGTAATAATATTACAGACTAGAGCCATTTACATAATATAAATCAAAGTACACAGAATCGAAACGTAGCCAACGTAAACAACCCACCACAGGCAGCTGACTGGGAGAGGTCGCTAGCCTAGTTCTCGAACTCGTCAAAGTCCTGGAACTCCTGGAGATCCGCCTCGACGCCTTCTTCTTTACCTGAGCATAGATTGCACCAAAGGCAACCTGGTGTTTTGTGAAAGCAAGGGTGAGTACACATCAACGTACTCAGCAAATGTCCCGTTTGGCTGTAGTGAACTAGCTTTATGTGGGGTTAAGTCAAGCAGTTGCTTTTAGTTGGTCAGGTTATTATTACTAGTAGAAAGCCAGGTTTTAGCATTAACCCAAGTTCTTAACCCAAAGTACCCTTTCCAAACGGAAAGAATACCACTTACCATTACCATAATCATAATCAAAAAAACCATCATCCTCATCACCACCTGCAAACCAACCATCTCTGGTCAAAGTATCTCTAATCAAAGAGGATCCCAAGGCCGCTCATAACCGTGAGCACGACTGATATATCAGTTTCGTTACCCTCTGCAGAGGTCGCACACTTTACCCATGAGCCGTGATTCCCGTTTTGCCCGGGGATCATGACTCCCCATTGATCACTTCCTAGGTGGTCCGGCAGGGTATCACTACGTAGCCTTTACAAAGATTCCCTAGAGGTCATAGCCGCCCGTTAGGTTTCTCCAGTTTGATAAACACAGTACCTGTCCCCGCAGGAGGGTGACTAACAAAAGCAAAACGAAAGAACCTCGGCACTCAGCCTCGGCAGAGCAAGTACTGTGCCTGGACCCCATTGACGGCACGACGGCGAAGCAACTACACCTCTAGTTCCTCTAATTAATTAGCTAAGGGCATCCCATTTCACCCTCATGGTTGCACTGTTATCCCGGGTGGTCTCTCAACGAATAGGTCCTTACGGAGAGGTACTCGGGAAACAGCCCGAGTCCCCTAAATGCCACAAGTATATCATCATATCCAGAATAAAATCATAGTATCATCATTGTATCTCATCATGTTCATTGATTAAAGTAAAGCGCTAGCATGTAGCTAACCATAGTGACCCCAAAAGGTAAATCAAGGACAAGGTAAATAGAAAGCTAGTAAATCCTTAGGTTATTCATAGTATGCGGGACAATGTATTATAAAGTAAATGGGACATAATGGGTCAGAGAACACTTGCCTTCACCAAACAGATGCTCAGGATCTTCAGCCTCGTAGAACTCGAAGAACCAGATCACTTGGTCGCCAACCCTTGATCTTCGATCCCTCGAAGCTCGGAAACAAATCGCGATCTAATCACAACGCGAAGCGAAGACAAACAAGCACATGCAAACAAACATATATAAATGCATAAGAACATTACACCATACAAGATAAAATGTTATAAAAACATGCAGCATAAAATACAGCTCGATTCTATGGTCACGCGAGGGAAAGAAATATCGAACTCGAAGCGACGGTCGGGAAAATATCGTGTTTACGCTAAACAAGTATTAACGCTAACAATTAATTCGACCTTACCAATTATAAACTATATCCACTATTTGGTTTGATTAATCGGCTACACTAACAACTATCAAATAAATAAGTAATATAATTAGCATGAGAGATTCTAAGCCAGGTAAGTTTACTATGCGCGAAACAGCACGACAGCGCGAAACAGCACGACAGCGCGAACGATGCGTGAAACAACACGCGACCACAAGCACATCACGCGCGCAAGCGCGCGCGACAGGCGAGAAAAACTAAATAGATGACGCGTTTATACTAAACAAGAAATGACTAATTGGTGTGGGCTACCATAATCAAAATATTAAATAACACGAGGACAGCGTGAAACGGCGCACGAGGGCGATGGCTACAACGGCGCACGACAGCTCACTCGACCGAGCGAGGGCACGTGTATGACTAGACGACGAACAACGAACGACGCGCACAAGGGTTGGATCGAGGGTGCGCAGGTTGCGCAAGGACCACTCCGAACCGGCGACGTCGAGGCTTAGCGCAGGGACAACTTCGCTGGCCGAGGGACAGGGAGGGTAACGACGAGCAGGAGAGCGGGGGGCTTGGCGTCGAGCTCCTAGGGACCGTGCCCCGGTCGGCTGAGCCGCGGACACGTGCACGAAGGGGAGGGCAGGGGCTGCTGACCACCGCGCGCGGGGACACAACCTCGGACTCGCCCGGCGAGGGTGCTGGTCGTCGGTGGGTCGGAGGCGCAACGACAGTTGCCCGCACGCGCGTGCGCGACCATGGGTGAGGCAGCGACGACTGGACATATGGCGGCGTGCGAGGGGCTCGACAGTGGAGCCTCGCCACCGCAATGGGCTCGATCGAGGCCGACCATGGCAAGCGCAGGGAAGGGCATGGGAGAGGGGGGGGGTAAGCGACGAGCTTCACCTCCAACGATGAACACCAGTGGGAGCACGGACGACGACACATGGAGCTTCGGCGATCGACGCGACGCGAGCTCCGGACGGGTCGACAAGGGCCGACCGCGACGCCGCTGCGTTGGGCAGGGAGCCGCGCCGCGCACGGGGCTGCTGCGGCTAGGGCTGGCTGGGTCTGGCCGCCGTGCCACGCTGGCTGAGAGCCGTTGGCTGCGCGCCACGGGCCGCTGGCCGCGTTGGCTGGGAGCGCCGAGCTCGCGCGCGCTCGCGCAGGCTGGCCGCGCCGGGGGTGGAGCAGGGGCGGCTGGCCGGGCTGCACCGCCGGCCGTCGCGCCATGGCCACCGGTCACTGCGCCGGTCTCGCAAGGTCCCCCAATGGAACCGGCGAGGGAGAAACAAGGGAGAGATGGGGGAAGAAGGTGGAATAGTGCGGGCGTGGGGGCGCGCTTGGCGAACGAAGAAGTTCGGGAAGATGAACAGTGGGCGACGCTCGTTCGATTGACAGGTGGACCCGGCGGCGCGCGTGGCTGGGGAATGCGACGGCGCGGGCGCTAGGGTTTAGGGGAGGGGCGCGCTGCGCTGGGTGGGCCGTTGGGCTGGCGCGCGGAGGGGGGGGAGGTGCGGGTTGGGCCTTCTGGGCCGTGGGCGCGAGGCAGGCCGAGGGGAGGGGTGCGCTGGGCTGCGGGCGCGGGAGGCGAGCTGGGCCAGCCAGGGGGAGGCCAGAGCTGGGTGGGCTGGCAGGGGGAAGGGGAGGAAAAGGTTTTTCTTTTGTTCTTATTTGATTTTATTCTATTTCCTTTCTTCTTACTATTTGAATCTAAACTCCTAAATTAAATGAATGCCCAACGAAATCACTCCACAAACAAAATAATATATGCTCCGACATGATGCAACAATCAAAGCACCTCTAGGGTTTTATTTTAGTAGGCTTACATATATAAAACAAAATAACTCTCCACTATTTGGAAAAAGATTAGAAAAGAAGGATAGAAAGAGGGTAACACCTGAATTTTGTGGATATTAGAAAAAGAAATTTTACACCCCAAATTCAGGGTGTTACAGGCTGAGCCCGAGTCCGAGCCCTGGGTCGGGCGGAGCGGAGTTCGCCGTCTTCCGGGACTTAGCCCGAGTCCGAGCCCTGGGTCGGGCGGAGCGGAGTTCGCCGTCTTCCGGGACTTAGCCCGAGTCCGAGCCCTGGGTCGGGCGGAGCGGAGCTTCTTATGGTGCCTTCGGCAGGGCCTGACTGCCTGTCAGTCTCACTCTGTCAAGTGGCACTGCAGTCGGAGTGGTGCAGGCGGCGCTGTCCTTTTGTCAGGCCGGTCAGTGGAGCGGCGAAGTGACGGCGGTCACTTCGGCTCTGCCGGGGGGCGCGCGTCAGGATAAAGGTGTCAGGCCACCTTTGCATTAAATGCTCCTGCGATTTGGTCGGTCGGTGCGGCGATTTAGTCAGGGTTGCCTCTTAGCGAAGGCAGGGCCTCGGGCGAGCCGGAAATATGTTCGCCGTTGGAGGGGGGCCTCGGGCGAGACGGAAATCCTCCGGGGTTGACTGCCCTTGTCCGAGGCTAGGCTCGGGCGAGGCGTGATCGAGTCGCTCGAATGGACCGATCCCTGACTTAATCGCACCCATCAGGCCTTAGCAGCTTTATGCTGATGGGGGTTACCAGCTGAGAATTAGGAGTCTTGAGGGTACCCCTAATTATGGTCCTCGACAGTAGCCCCCGAGCCTCGAAGGGAGTGTTAGCACTCGCTTGGAGGCTTTCGTCGCACTTTTTTGCAAGGGGACCAGCCTTTCTCAGTGGCATTTTGTTCCGGTGGGTGCGTGCGAGCGCACCTGCCGGGTGTAGCCCCCGAGGCCTCGGAGGAGTGGTTTCACTCCTTCAAGGTCTTAATGCCTCGCGTAATGCTTCGGCTGGTCTGGTCGTTCCCTCATGCGAGCTGGCTGTAGCCCGGGTGTACGGTCGGGGCCCAAGTTCTCGGGCTGGTATGTTGATGCTGTCAACGGTTCGGCCGGAGCCGGGTTTGCGAGAGCAGCCCCCGAGCCTCCGCACAGGGCGAGAGGGCGATCAGGGACAGACTCGGCTTTTTTTTACATACGCCCCTGCGTCGCCTTTCCGCAAGGAGGAGGGGGGGGGGGAAAGCGCCATGTTACCCTCGATGGGCGCCGAACATGGTGTCTCCGGTGAGCTGCAAGCGGGTAATCCGAGTGGACGTCCGTGCCCCGTTCGTTAGGGGTCGGCTAGGGGCCCAGAGGCACGCCCAAAAGTACCTGCGGGTGCTCTGCCGGACCCAGTCCCCTGGCGACGGGGTCCGAGGGCTCGATGCCTCCCTCTGATGGGATTCCGTTACAAGATCGTTCCCGCTGGTCTCGGAAATGTCCTAGGGTACCTCGGGAGCGCAGCCCGAGCCTTGGTTATGTATCGAACGTACCCATGGTCATCCCTCGCTCGGCGTCTGAGGTGGCTGTGAACCCTTCGGGGGCCAGTCTTCGAACCCCTGAGCAGTAATGGGCGCGGAGCCCGAGTAGCCTGAGGCGGCCGTGGAACCCTTCGGGGGGGGGGGCGGCCTTCGAACCTCTGACCAGTAGTGGGTGTAGGGCCCACGCGATCTGAGGCGGCTGTCGAACCCTTCGGGGGGCCAGCCTTCGAACCTCTGATCAGTAGGGAGGCTCGGAGCCTGGTTCCTTCCCGGGGAAGGATCCTTTTCGGGGTATCCCCCTTTCCCGGTCCCTGTTGCAAGAGAGAGAAAGAGGAAAAAATGAAAAGGATACGAAATCGAACGACGCGGCGTACCTTTGTTGGTGCGGTCATTATGGCGAAGGCGAAACGTCGTCTGCTTCTCCTACCAGAGGCGCCGCCTGTCCCGCCGCGGAGTTAATGCGACGGGGCGAGTGGTTGGCGGGGCGACCGTTGTGCATGCGCGAGCCGTTCGAGGAACGGAACACGGGCGCATTGTCTTCACGCCGTGAGAGAGGGTTCTCTCACTGCCCCCGGATGGGATGTGGGCTTGGCTGACGACGTGACTGCTGCTCCTGCCCGCCTGCTACCGTCATTACTACCGGCCCATTTTTGGCCGCATTGACCGTCGCGCCAGGCTAGCGCTGCTGGGTCGTGCGCTGGGTTGCCTCGAGCCGCGGTATTGGTTCCGCAGTCGAGGAGGCGCGGTAGTGGCGTGAGTGGCGGTGCAGTTGCTTGCACGAAGCATCCGGCGCGCCGGTTGCGTGACGCGTGGGCCTGGACCTCCATGCTGGGCGTGTCGGGAGTCGGAGAAGCGCGCCCACTTGGCGCGGTTGCATGCCGCCTGCATGGCTGCCCGCCCCTTTCGCCCGTTGATCTGGGCAAAAGTGGAGGGTCACTTGTAACCGCTGGGTGGTCGTGCGCACCGCGCGCGGCGGTTTGGCTTCTTTTGCTCTGAGCCGGTTTGCATGACGTGTGGGACCCAGCCCCCGCGCCGCAGGGGGGACCTTGGAGTGTGTTGGAGAAGACTCAGCCCGCGACGGTTGAGGGCGCAAGTAGGGAGAGTCGCCTTAAAAAGGAGGGTGACCCCCTTCGGAAGGCGACCATGTCTTCGCGCTCCCTTATGCATCGTGTCTTTCCACCTTCCAAGCCCCCGGATGAGGGATACCCGCCGTCTTTTCGCCTCATCGTCGGGGGAACGCAACTCCGCGGGAGTTGGTACCTTTCGGCCATCGTTCGGCTTCAAGGATTTTCATCATGCAGCCCGGCTGCACCCCTCCGCCGGTGGTCACCCAAGATGGTGACCTCCAGCTTGATGGTGGGGGAAAGCGAGCCGGGCTGCGGCCTCTGCCCCTCCCTCAGCCTCAAGGATTTTCATCACCAGGGCTGGGGAGGGGAGTGTGCCGAGTTGGGGTCGGCCCCTGCGTGGGCGGTGGCCCGCTCCTTCACTCAGTGATCGGAGGGAAGGGCGGTCGTTGTCCGTGGCGCCGGCAGCTGCACCGTGCCTGGCTCTCGGACGCGAGTGGCTTTGGAGCCGCTCGCGGCGCCGACGTCCGCCACGGCAGCTGGAAGAGGTTCTTCCACCGACGAGATAGCCAGGGCCGCCCACGGACCGACCTCCAACTCTACGGCCTTCTGCCCGTCCTTGCCTCACGAGTTTGGGCATGGGCGGGGGCCTCTTGGCAGCAGCATCCGCCCTGAGGTCAGTGCTGCCGCTGTTCGGCCCCCTGGAGCAGAAGTCGTCGTTGTCGCTGCTGCTGGAGCAGGCGACGACGCGCCGTTCGTCGGTCTTCTGTTGCTCCGCAGGCCCTCCCCCGTCGAGTGGGGTTGTTCGTACCTGCGAAGGGGGAACCGGAGTTCCGTTTGTAATGGCACTTTGAATGCCAGTGTTTTTGTTCATTGTGGCTGTCGAGGCCTGAACATGTATGTAATTTTGGCACGGAGCCGTGTTTTTTCCTCATTTTCGAGCACTAAGACTCGCCTGTTGGTTGTCTGAACCGCTTCACCAAGCATGAGTCGCCCCGTGTCAAGGTGACGAGTGAGGTATCCGTATCTCGGAGGCGTAGGAGTCCCTCGGCTCGGTCGGCCTTGTTGTCTGAGGCTCCTCTAGCTTAGTTAAAGGGACCCCTCGGCCGCTCTTGGATGAGCCGAGGCCAGGGGTAGCGATATCAGCGTGAACAGGGGCAGAGTTGGCTCAAAAATGAAACCTGGTTGGCCGGAGCCTAGCCGGGTCGTCCGTTGGGGGGACCGACGCTGGAGTTGACCAGCCCACGCCTCGGGTCGGGCTGGCGCCCTCGGTGGAAGGCTGGTCGAGGCCCCGGGGCGACCGGCCGAGCCGCCTGCTCGGGCCGGACTCCCGGAGAAAACCCTGGCAGCGATTGCCCAGGCGTGGCGATGACGTCGTCCTTCAGAGTGGAGATCCTCGGACCGCGTCGCCGTCCGAGGCTAGGTCGGACCTCGCCGATGGTGTCGTCGATGCCGAGGGTGCTGCTGCCCCCTTCCAGCGTCAAGACCCGAGCCTGCAGGATCAGATTGTCTTGTTGCGTGTGTCTCCTGCGGTCGCTGAGGCCAGAACACACCCTCGCTGTGTTGTAAAGCTGCGTCTCTTTTCCTCTTGTTTCGAGTATCTGGACTTTTTTGTCGGTAACAGGGATGTTTGTGCGAGCGAGAGTTGCTTCTCGCGGAAGGTGATGAGTGAGGTATCCGTATCCCGGAGGCGTAGGAGTCCCTCGGCTCGGTCGGCCTTGCCGCTTACGCGCACTTTTACCCGTCCATGAGGCTCTGTCACCGACTCAGTCGAGAAGGCTCGAAGGATCGCTTCGGCAGAAGAACTTCCGAATGTGAAGACTTGTTCGGTCCGCGGAATCACTTATCCGAATGTGAGTTACTTATCGCAGAAGGTGATGAGTGAGGTATCCGTATCCCGGAGGCGTAGGAGTCCCTCGGCTCGGTCAGCCTTGGCTGCTTACGTGTACTCCGTCGTTTTCAGGATCCACTTTTCGAAGTAGTCAAAAAGCACGAAAGACATTCTGGCAGAAGAGATCTTTTTTCGAGGAAAATTTCAACGCAGAGGGGGTTCCCCCCCTTTTAGCCCCCGAGGGAGGGTCGGGCTTTGCCGAGGCGAGGCCGACCCTTCCTTGATGACTATACTTTGCGTGGGTGCGAGGTATATGAACAACTTGAAAACATCTTAAGGGTAGAAGCGACGTAGCTGTTGGATGTTCCAAGCGTTGCCGTAGACCTCGCCTTGGCTGTTGGCCAGCTTGTACGTTCCGGGCTTCAGAACCTTGGCGATGACGAACGGTCCCTCCCAGGGGGGCGTGAGCTTGTGCCTCCCTCGGGGGTCTTGTCGCAGCCGAAGCACTAGGTCGCCCACCTAGAGGTCTCGGGACCGGACCCCTCGGGCGTGGTAGCGTCGCAAGGACTGCTGGTACCGCGCCGAGTGTAGTAAGGCCTTGTCCCGAGCCTCTTCCAGCTGGTCCAGCGAGTCTTCTCGGCTAGCTTGGTTGCTTTGATCGTTGTAGGCCCTCGTCCTCGGGGAGCCGTATTCCAGGTCAGTGGGCAAGACAGCCTCGGCCCCGTAGACTAGGAAGAACGGCGTGAAACCCGTGGCTCGGCTCGGCGTTGTCCTCAGGCTCTAGACCACCGAGGGGAGCTCCTTCATCCATCGCTTGCCGAACTTGTTGAGGTCGTTGTAGATCCGAGGCTTGAGCCCTTGTAGAATCATGCCGTTGGCACGCTCTACTTGCCCATTTGTCATGGGGTGAGCTACGGCGGCCCAGTCCACCCGGATGTGGTGATCCTCGCAGAAGTCCAAGAACTTTCTGTCGGTGAACTGGGTGCCGTTGTCGGTGATGATGGAGTTTGGGACCCTGAAGCGATGGATGATGTTGGTAAAGAACGCCACCGCCTGCTCGGACCTGATGTTGTTCAGAGGTCGGACCTCGATCCACTTGGAGAATTTGTCGATGGCGACCAGCAGGTGCGTGTAGCCCCCGGGTGCCTTCTGCAAGGGGCCGACGAGGTCCAGACCCCACACAGCAAAGGGCCAGGTGATGGGTATCGTCTGCAGAGCCTGAGCGGGCAGGTGGGTCTGCTTCGCATAGAATTGACACCCTTCGCAGGTGCGGACAATTCTAGTGGCGTCGGCCACCGCCGTCGGCCATTAGAAGTCCTGTCGGAAGGCGTTCCCGACAAGGGCTCGAGGCGCTGCGTGATGGCCGCAAGCCCCCGAGTGTATCTCCTGTAGGAGTTCCTGACCTTCGGCGACGGAGATGCATCGTTGGCGGATGCCTGAGGGGCTGCGGTAGTGTCATGCGGGAAGTCCTGCCTTTCGACCACAATCGCGGCGCTAACCACCTGAGTGGTCGCGGCGACATAGATCAAGAGGGCTTCTCCGACAGCTGGAGGCACCAAGATAGGCGCCTTTGTGAGGAGCGCCTTCAAGTTCCCGAGAGCTTCCTCGGCCTCGGGGGTCCAAGTGAAGCACTCGGCCTTCCTTAAGAGGCGGTACAGAGGTAGACCTCTTTCGCCGAGGCGTGAGATGAAACGGCTCAGAGCCACGAGACATCCCATGACCCTCTGTACGCCTTTCAAGTCCTTGATGGGCCCCATGCTGGTGATGGCTGCAATCTTCTCTGGGTTGGCTTCAATGCCCCGCTCGGAGACGATGAACCCCAAGAGCATGCCTCGGGGCACTCCGAAGACACACTTCTCGGGATTGAGCTTGACGCCTTTCGCCTTGAGGCATCAGAATGTCACTTCAAGGTCGGAAAGGAGGTCGGAAGCTTTCCTCGTCTTGACTACGATGTCATCGACGTAGGCTTCGACCGTGTGGCCAATGTGTTCGCCGAACACATGGTTCATGCACCGCTGGTATGTCGCGCCCGCATTCCTCAAGTCGAACGGCATGGTGACATAGCAGTACATGCCGAAGGGCGTGATGAAAGAAGTCGCGAACTGGTCGGACTCTTTCATCCTAATTTGATGATACCCTGAGTAGGCATCGAGGAAAGACAGGGTTTCGCACCCAGCAGTGGAATCCACGATTTGATCGATGCGAGGCAGAGGGTAGGGAACCTTCGGACATGCTTTGTTGAGACCAGTGTAGTCTACACACATCCGCCATTCCCCCCTTTCTTTCTCACAAGCACAGGGTTGGCAAGCCATTCGGGATGGAATACCTCTTTGATGAACCCTACCGCCATTAGCTTGTGGATCTCCTCGCCTATGGCTCTGCGCTTCTCTTCGTCGAATCGGCGCAGAGGCTGCTTGACGGGTCGAGCTCCGGCTCGAATGTCCAGCGAGTGCTCGGCGACATCCCTCGGTATGCCGGGCATGTCCGAGGGACTCCACGCGAAGACGTCGGCGTTTGCGCAGAGAAAGTCGGCGAGCACTGCTTCCTATTTGGGATCGAGCCCGGAGCCGATCTGGACTTGCTTGGAGGTGTCGCCGCTGGGGTCGAGGGGGACGGCCTAAACCGTCTCCACTGGCTCAAAGTTGCCGGCGTGACGTTTCACGTCTGGCACCTCCTTAGAGAGGTTTTCCAAGTCGGCGATGAGGGCCTCGGACTCGGCGAGGGCCTCGGCGTACTCCACGCACTCCACATCGCATTCGAACGCGTGTTTGTACGTGGGGCCGACGGTGATGACCCCGTTTGGGCCCGGCATCTTGAGCTTCAAGTAGGTGTAGTTGGGGACGGCCATGAACTTCGCGTAGCATGGCCTTCCCAGTACCGCGTGGTAGGTTCCTCAGAACCCGACCACCTCGAACGTCAGAGTCTCCCTTCGGAAGTTGGAGGGCGTTCCAAAGCAGACGGGAAGGTCGAGTCATCCGAGGGGCTGGACGCGCTTCCCGGGAATGATCCCATGGAAGGGCGCAGCGCCTGCTCGGACGGAGGACAGATCAACACGCAGGAGCCTGAGGGTCTCGGCGTAGATGATGTTGAGGCTGCTGCCTCCGTCCATAAGGACCTTGGTGAGCCTGACGTCGCCGATGACGGGGTCGACGACGAGCGGGTATTTCCCCGGGCTCGGCACGTGGTCGGGGTGGTCGGCTTGGTCGAAGGTGATGGGCTTGTCGGACCAGTCTAGGTAGACTGGCGCCGCCACCTTCACCGAGCAGACCTCCCGGCGCTCTTGCTTGCGATGCCGAGCCGAGGCATTCGCCGCTTGCCCACCGTAGATCATGAAGCAGTCGTGGACCTCGGGGAACTCTCCTGCTTGGTGATCTTCCTTTTTGTCGTCGTCGCGGGCCCTGCCACCCTCCGCGGGTGGCCCGGCCCTGTGGAAGTGGCGCCGAAGCATGACGCACTCCTCAAGGGTGTGCTTGACGGGCCCCTGATGATAGGGGCACGGCTCCTTGAGCATCTTGTCGAAGAGGTTGGCACCTCCGGGGGGTTTCCGAGGGTTCTTGTACTCGGCGGCGGCGACAAGGTCCGCGTCGGCGGCGTCGCGTTTCGCTTGCGACTTCTTCTTGCCTTTCTTCTTGGCGCTGCGCTGAGTTGACGCCTCGGGAGCATCTTCCGATGGGCGGCCCTGGGGCTGCTTGTCCTTTCGGAAGATAGCCTCGACCGCCTCCTGGCCGGAGGCGAACTTGGTGGCGATGTCCATCAGCTCGCTCGCTCTGGTGGGGGTCTTGCGACCCAATTTGCTCACCAGGTCACGACAGGTGGTGCCGGCGAGGAACGCGCCGATGACATCCGAGTCGGTGATGTTGGGCAGCTCGGTGCGCTGCTTCGAGAATCGCCGGATGTAGTCCCGAAGAGACTCTCCCGGCTGCTGCCGGCAGCTTCAGAGGTCCCAGGAATTCCCGGGGCGCACGTACGTGCCCTGGAAATTGCTGGCGAAAGCTTGGACTAGGTCGTCCCAGTTGGAGATCTGCCCCGGAGGCAGGTGCTCCAACCAGGCGCGAGCGGTGTCGGAGAGGAACAGGGGGAGGTTACGGATGATGAGGTTGTCATCGTCCGTTCCACCCAGTTGGCAGGCCAGGCGGTAGTCCGCGAGCCACAGTTCCGGTCTCGTCTCCCCCGAGTACTTTGTGATAGTAGTCGGGGGTCAGAACCGGGTCGGGAACGGTGCCCGTCGGATGGCCCGGCTGAAGGCCTGCGGACCGGGCGGTTCGGGCGAGGGACTCCGATCCTCCCCGCTGTCGTAGCGTCCCCCACGCCTGGGGTGGTAGCCTCGGCGCACCCTCTCGTCGAGGTGGGCCCGACGGTCGCGGTGATGGTGCTCGTTGCCGAGGCGGCCCGGGGCCGTAGGCGCGGTGTTGCGCGTGCGCCCGGTGTAGACCGAGGCTTCCCGCATGAATCGGGAAGTCGCGGCATGAGGTTCCGAGGGGTACCCCTGCCTTCGGGAGGCAGAGCTCTCGGCCCGTCGGACCGCAGCGCCTTCCAGGAGATTCTTGAGCTCCCCCTGGATTCGCCGGCCCTCGGTGGTTGATGGCTCCGGCATCGTGCGGAGAAGCATCGCTGCTGCAGCCAGGTTCTGGCCGACCCCACTAGATGCGGGTGGTGGCCTGACCCTGACGTCGTCTGCGACGCGGTGCTGGAAACCCTGGGGCAGATGACGTATTTCTCCGGCCGGGGGTTGGCCCGCCCATGCCTGCCCGATGTCCCGGCGGATCGGCTCAAGCGCTCCTGCTCCCTCGTCGAGCCTGGCCTGCACCCCGCGGATTTGCTCGAGCTGTGGGTCATGGCCCCCCGCCTAAACGGGGACCACAGCTAGCTCCCGTGGGATGTCAACGCGGGGCACCGGCCTAGGGAGATCACCGTCCTCCGGCATGCCGATATGATTGCCTTTGGAGGGACCCCCTAGATCGACGTGGAAACATTCGCGGCTTGGGCCGCAGTCCTCGTCGTCGAGGCCGCGGCTACCGTCGGAACAGTCGGAGAGGCAGTAGTCACATGCGATCATGAAGTCCCGCAAGGCACTGGGGTTGCCAAGTCCAGAGAAATCCCAACATATGCTGGGGTCGTCGTCTTCCTCGGACCCAGAGGGCCCGTAGGTCGAGACGTCCGTCAACCGGTCCCAAGGTGACTGCATGTGAAACCCCAGAGGGTTTGGACTCGCCTCTACGAGAGCGCCCACCAAAGCAAGGTCGCTAGGCGGGTTGAGGCTGAATCCAAATGACGTGGGATGGGAATCGGTCGGTACCTCTTGGTCGACGAGCGGTGATAAAGTCACGTCGGGGACTGACTGCACCGTCATCTCAGGTACGAGGGCGACGTCCAGCAAGCCTTTTGCAAGCGCGCTGGCGTCGTCCGCTTGCTCGGGATTGGCGTGTCGCGGGGAGACGGTGCTCGTCTTCGTCTCAAATGCGAAGTCGATACCCGGTGCGCCCCCCGTTGGGGTGCCGGCGCCGTCGACTTGCTCGACAGCCGACGAGGCGCTGCCTCCTGCTTGGCCTTGGTTGCCCTGCCTTCCCCTCCGTCGGCGGGGAAGAAGGCGGGACGAGGTCGAAGGTTGTTCTTCCACCACGCGGGGAAGACGTCGTCGATTCCGCCGCCGGCGGGCGGGCTGTCGGTCGCCATTGTCGTTGTCGCACGGCGGTGGAAGGAGTATCATGTCGTAGCCGCCGCCGAGGGACATGAACTCAAGACTCCCGAAACGGAGCACCGTCCCGGGTTGGAGAGGTTGCTGGAGACTGCCCATCTGGAGCTTGACGGGAAGCTATTCGTCAACTGGCGCGCCAACTGTCGGCGTTCCGAGACCGGGGGGTCCCTGGGCCGACGAGTGAGTGTCGCCGCGTGCCCCAGCCCAGATGGGTCGAGCGCGAGGGCGAGCGCGAAGGGGGGAGAGCGAGGCGGCCGGAGACCGGCGTGAGAGAGGTGGGAATCCCGCGGCCTTCGTGTTCGTCCCGCGCCCAGGTCGGGTGCGCTTGCAGTAGGGGGGTACAAGCGTCCACGCGGGAGAGGGAAGCGAGTGGCTCTCAAGCGAGCGCCTGTCTCGTCCTCGTCCCCGCGCGGCCAACCTTCTCTAAGAGGGCCCTGGTCCTTCCTTTTATAGGCGTAAGGAGAGGATCCAGGTGTACAACGGGGGGTGTAGCAGAGTGCTACATGTCTAGCGGAGGAGAGCTAGCGCCCTAAGTACATGCCATTGTGGCAGCCGGAGAGATTTTGGCACCCAGCTGGTGTGATGTCGTGGCCATCGGAGGAGCGATGGAGCCTGGCGGAGGGACAGCTGTCGGAGCGGTTGGGTCCTTGCTGACGTCCTCTTGCTTCCGTAAGGGGGCTGAGAGCCGCCGTCGTCATAGAGTATGCGGGGCGCCATCATTGCCTATCTGGCGGAGCTAGCCAGATGGGACGCCGGTCTTGTTCCCTGCGGCCCGAGTCAGCTCGGGGTAGGGTGATGATGGCGCCTCCTGTTGACGTGGCTGGCCTGCGCCCTAGGTTCGGCGATGTGGAGGCTCCTCCGAAGCCGAGGTCGAGTCTGTCTTCCGTGGCCGAGGCCGAGTCCGAGCCCCTGGGTCGGGCGAGGCGGAGGCCGTCGGCTGAGGCCAGGGCGGAGTCCGAGCCCTGGGGTCGGGCGAAGCGGAGTTCGTCGTCTTCTGGGGCTGAGCCCGAGTCCGAGCCCTGGGTCGGGTGGAGCGGAGTTCGTCGTCTTCTAGGGCTGAGCCCAAGTCCGAGCCCTGGGTCGGGCGGAGCGGAGTTCGTCGTCTTCTGGGGCTGAGCCCGAGTCCGAGCCCTGGGTCGGGCGGAGCGGAGTTCATCGTCTTCTGGGGCTGAGCCCGAGTCCGAGCCCTGGGTCGGGCGGAGCGGAGTTCGTCGTCTTCTGGGGCTGAGCCCGAGTCCGAGCCCTAGGTCGGGCGGAGCGGAGTTCACCGTCTTCCGGGACTTAGCCCGAGTCCGAGCCCTGGGTCGGGCGGAGCGGAGTTCGCCGTCTTCCGGGACTTAGCCCGAGTCCGAGCCCTGGGTCGGGAGGAGCGGAGCTTCCTATGGTGCCTTCGGCAGGGCCTGACTGCCTGTCAGTCTCACTCTGTCAAGTGGCACTGCAGTCGGAGTGGCGCAGGCGGCGCTGTCCTTCTGTCAGGCCGGTCAGTGGAGCGGCGAAGTGACGGCGGTCACTTCGGCTCTGCCGGGGGGGCGCGCGTCAGGATAAAGGTGTCAGGCCACCTTTGCATTAAATGCTCCTGCGATTTGGTCGGTCGGTGCGGCGATTTAGTCAGGGTTGCCTCTTAGCGAAGGCTGGGCCTCGGGCAAGCCGGAAATATGTTCGCCGTTGGAGGGGGGGCTCGGGCGAGACGGAAATCCTCCGGGGTCGGCTGCCCTTGTCCGAGGCTAGGCTCGGGCGAGGCGTGATCGAGTCGCTCGAATGGACCGATCCCTGACTTAATCGCACCCATCAGGCCTTAGCAGCTTTATGCTGATGGGGGTTACCAGCTGAGAATTAGGAGTCTTGAGGGTACCCCTAATTATGGTTCCCGACAACTAGAGGCAAACATAGCATGTGAATCAAAAGCATCATGATCATAACTCCTATTATAATTGGAATGACTAGCATTTTTCCTATTATAAATGAAAGCATGATTCCTTTGAGTGCTACTAGCCATAGGGGCCTTCCCTTTCTCCTTGTTGGGAATGGGAGCCCTTTGGCTTGTTAAGTTATTGGCTTCCTTTCGAAAACCAAGCCCATCCTTAATTGAGGGGTGTCTACCAACGGTATAGACATCCCTAGCAAATTTTAACTTATCAAAATCAATTTTGCAAGTCTTAAGTTGAGCATTAAGACTTGCCACCTCATCATTTAGTTTAGCAATAGAAATAAAGTGTTCATCACAAGAATTAACATCAAAGTCCTTGCATCTATTGCAAATGACCACATGTTCTACACAGGAACTAGATTTATTAACTTCCTCTAGCTTAACATTTAGTTCATCATTTAAACTCTTTAAACTAGAGACCGATTCATGGCAAACAGACAATTCAGAGGATAACATTTCATTTCTCTTAATTTCTAAGGCAAGGGATTTTTGCACACTAACAAATTTGTCATGTTCCTCATATAAAATATCCTCTTGTTTTTCTAATAATCTATCCTTTTCATTTAGAGCATCGATTAATTCATTAATTTTCTCTACTTTGGCTCTATCTAAACCTTTAAATAGCCTAGAGTAATCTACTTCATCATAGGAGGAATCCTCACCACTAGAAGTAGAGTACTTAGGGGAATCTCGAACACTTACCTTCTTCTCCTTGGCCATGAGGCAAGTGTAACGTTCATTGGGGAAGAGCGATGACTTGTCGAAGGCCGAGGCCGCCAGTCCCTCATCGTCGGAGTCGGATGAGGAGCAGTCGGAATCCCATTCTTTTCCAAGATGAGCATCGCCTTTCGCCTTCCTATAGCTTTTCTTCTTCTCCTTATTCCCATGTCTTTCTTGTCCCTGGTCACTTTCATTATCGGGACATTGAGCAATAAAATGACCAGTCTTACCGCATTTGAAGCAGGAGCGCTTTCCCCTTGTTTTATTCTTGTTGGGGTACTCCTTGCGTCCTTTAAGTGCGGTCTTGAAGTGCTTGATGATAAGCGCCATCTCATCTTCATTGAGGTCGGCAGCCTCCACTTGAGCTACCTTGCTTGGTAGTGCCTCCTTGCTGCTAGTTGCCTTGAGCGCAACGGGATGCGGCTCGTAGACGGACAGAGGGCCGTTTAAGGCGTCTTCTACATGCCTTGCCTCCTTAACCATCATGCGCCCGCTTACAAACTTTCTGAGTATCTCCTCGGGCGTCATCTTTGTGTACCTAGGATTTTCACGGATAAGGTTCACAAGATGGGGGTCAATAACTGTAAAGGACCTGAGCATGAGTCGAACGACATCGTGATCCGTCCATCTTGTGCTTCCATAGCTTCTAATCTTGTTGACCAGGGTCTTGAGACCGTTGTAGGTTTGTGTTGGCTCTTCACCCCTTATCATGGCGAATCTCCCTAGCTCGCCTTCCACCAACTCCATTTTGGTGATCATGGTGGCGTCGTTCCCCTCATGAGATATCTTGAGGGTGTCCCAGATCTGCTTTGCATTGTCCAAGCCGCTAACCTTGTTGTATTCATCCCTGCACAGAGATGCTAGCAAAATAGTAGTGGCTTGGGCATTTTTATGAATTTGCTCATTAATAAACATGGCATTGTCAGTACTATCAAAGTGCATTCCGTTTTCAACAATCTCCCAGATACTAGGATGGAGAGAAAATAAATGACTACGCATTTTATGACTCTAGAAAGAATAGTCTTCTCCATCAAAGTGGGGAGGTTTTACAAGAGGAATTGATAGCAAATGAGCATTACAATTGTACGGAATACGAGAATAATCAAATGAATAGTTTTGATTAACCGGTTTTTTCTTTGACGAGGAGTCATCATCGTCGTCGTGTGGTGAAGAAGACAAGGCATCACTGTCGTAGTAGATAATCTTCATGATGCGCCTCTTCTTCTTCCCGTCTCTTTTCTTGTGACTCGAGCCTGAGTCGGTTGGCTTGTCGTCTCTAGGCCCGTTGAGGACGGACTCCTTTTCCTTGTCGTTGACCACCATCCTCTTTCCCTTAGGATCCATCTCTTTGGGCGGTTAGTCCCTTAGATGAAGAGTATGGCTCTGATACCAATTGAGAGCACCTAGAGGGGGGGGTGAATAGGTGATCCTGTAAAAATCAAACACTAATAGCCACAAAACTTAGTTATGAGTGTTAGTACGGCTAAATAGGTTGAAGTGAGTTCTTGTGAACACAAACAATCACAGAGAGACCAACACAAGACACGATTTTTATCCCGTGGTTCAGCCAAGTAACACTTGCCTACTTCCACGTTGTGGCATCCCAATGGACGAGGGTTGCACTCAACCCCTTTCAAGTGATCCCATGATCAACTTGAATACCACGGTATTTTCCTTAGAGTATTTTCCCGTTTGCGAGGAATCTCCACAACTTGGAGTCTCTCGCCCTTACAATTAAGATCACAAAGAAAGCACAGAGTAAGGTTGGGAAGAGCAACACACACAAGACCCAAATACGCAGCACAACCATGCACACAAGTGAAGACTTGAGCTCAAATGACAACTCAGGGAGTACACAACTCGAATGGAGCCCAAATCACTAACACAATGAAGCGAATGTGCGAGAGTGGAGTCTGGATGCTTGAGAATACTTAGAGAATGCTTGGGTGACTCCTCCATGCGCCTAGGGGTCCCTTTTATAGCCCCAAGGCAGCTAGGAGCCATTGAAAATCAACATGGAAGGCTATCCTTGCCTTTTGTCGAGTGGCGCACCGGACAGTCGCGGTGTGCCACCAGACAGGTCCTGTAGACGGTCCGATGCTTGATCTCCTTCCAAATTTGGCATATCCGACCGTTGCTCCTCTGGGCTGATTGGCACACCGGACAATTCGGTGCACCAGCCGACCGTTAGAGCAGTCCACATGTCGCACGAAGATTGCGCGGCCGATCGTTGGCGCAGGCGACCGTTGGCTCACCGGACAGTCCGGTGAATTATAGCCACGTCGCCCCTTTGCTTTTCCCGAGGGCGACGAGTTCGCCGCGGATGACTCACCGGACAGTCCGGTGCACCACCGGACGGTCCGGTGAATTATAGTTGTACGCCGCCATCGAGTCCTGAGAGCGGCCTTTTCACGCGGACCAGCCTGGCGCACCGGACACTGTCCGGTGCACACCGGACAGTCCGGTGTGCCAAGACGAGCTGGAGTTGGCTGCACAAAGCCAATTCTTTTTCCAATTCTTTTCTCCCTGTTTCTAGCACTTAGACAAAATATGTTAGTACTCAAAACAATGTACTAAGTCTAGAAACGTACCTTTTTCTTTGATTTGCACCTTTTGCTTGTTTAACACATAGAGAGTTCAAAACATTTGTGTTGGACACTTAATCACCAAAACACTTATAGAAATGGCCCAAGGGCACATTTCCCTTTGAATGGGCCGGTGGTGGGCCGTGGGCGAGGGAGGCGCAGCGCGCGGAGAGGGGGCTGTGGGCCAAGGTCGGGCTAGCCGAGGGGAGGGTTTTTTCCTTTTTATTTTTCAATTTGTTTTCAATTTCCTTTTATATATATACATATATAAGATATTTTCTAGGTGTAAAAAATGATATGCTATGTGAGACTACTAGAGTGAAGTGCCACTAGCAAACATGGTTTATGCATATGAGAAATAAAATGCTTAGGGTGCTTAGGGTTCGGGGGGGTTAAGAAGTTAGGGTTTCTAACCTTGGAGTAAAAGGTTGGGGTGCTACAAACCTACCCCACTTAAAGGAATCTCGCCCTAGAGATTCAAGCTGGGTTTGGGAAAAGGTAAGGACATTCCTTCCTCGTTGAGTCTTCACTTTCCCATGTTGTCTCTTCTTCACATTATCTGCTCCACTGGACTTTACAGAGTCTTACATCTGAATTCCTGGTCTTTCGAACAGCTGAGTCAAGAATCCTTACTGGTTTTTCTCAGTATTATAGATCCCCCTGAATCTGGATTAACTCTTCTGCGATGTGGCTTTCTGGCAGTTTCAATGATTTTCGGAGCTGGGACACGTGAAAACACATTATGGATATTTGACATTGATTGGTAACTAGAGGCGGTAAGCTGCTGGTCCTACCTTGCCGATAATAGGATAGGGGCCAACGTAGCGTGGGGCTAACTTTCATCTTGCTTGAAACCTTCTAACACCTTTCATTGGGGAAACTTTGAGATAGACAAAATCTCCTTCTTGAAAACTGAGTTCCCTTCTCCTATTGTCAGCATAGCTCTTTTGCCGACTCTAGGCTTCGAGGAGTCTCTTGCGAATCAAAGCAACCTTCTCTTCTGCCTCTTAGATAAAGGCAGACCCTTCTAAGGTCTTTTCTCCCACGTTAGACCACATCAGAGGGGTTTGACATCTCCTTCCATAAAAAGCTTCAAAATGTGACATTTTGATGCTCGCTTGGTAACTGTTGTTATAAGAAAACACTGCATACAGTAAACTGGATTCCCAATTTCTACGAAGGTCAGAACACATGCTCTTAACAAATCTTCAAGGACTTTGTTGAATCTTTCTGTCTGCCCATCTGACTGAGGATGATAGGTGGTGCTGAAATCTAACTTGGTGCCCATAGCTTGCTGCAGACTTAGGATGGTAGGTGTGCTAAAATCTAACTATGTTCCTCTGTCTGATACTATTCTTCGTGGAATGCCATGCAGTCTGACTATTTCCTTTATATACAACTGAGCAAGGGTGGCTCCTCCGTAGGTAGTCTTTACCGGTATGAAGTGAGCTACCTTGGTCAGACAGTCAATTATGACCCAGATGGAGTCATTCCCTCTTTGGGTTCGGGGCAGCCCAATCACAAAATCCATGCCTATTTCTTCCCATTTCCATTTGGACACTAGAAGGGTTGGAGCAGTCCTGCATGTTTATGATGCTCTGCCTTGCTTCGCTGGTAGGTGTCACATTGTGCTACATGATGAGCTATATACTTTTTCATTCCTTTCCACCAGTATCTAGTTTTGAGGTCTAGGTACATTTTGGTGGACCTTGGATGGGTAGAATAAGCCGAACTGTGGGCTTCATTTAGCAGAATTTCTGTGCTTCTCCCTTAGGTACACACAAGCGGTCTTTGAACCAAAGTATTCCCTTTTCATCTGTTCTGAGGTCTCAGGGTTGTTCTTTGTTGGCCTTTCCCTCTCTCAATCGGTCACCTAGACCGATCGAGTGCATCTTCTTAATCTCACGGGTCACTAAGACCACGCAAGGATCACCACACAATTAGGTGTCTCTTGCTAGCTTTACAAATAACTTGGAAAGATTAGAGAGAGATGAAGAAAGCAACCAAGCAACAAGAGCAACAAAAGAAACACAAATCACCCTCTCTCAATTCACTAAACACTTTAGATCACTTGACTTGATTTTGCCACTTGGAGAGGATTTGATGCTTTGAATGTGTCTTTGGAGTGCATTCTTTGCTCTTGTATTGAATGAAGGGAGTGGAATGCTTGGATGGCTTGAATGGTGGTGGTTGGGGGTATTTATAGCCCCAACCACTATTCTAGCTGTTGGCTGACTGTTCTGTTGATGGGCACACCGGACAGTTCGGTGGTGCACCAGACACAACATTGTTCATTGTCCGGTGTGCACAACGTCAACCGACTGTTGGGGTCTAGAGCTGTTGACCATTGAAGTCTTTTGTCATTGTGGTGCACTGGAAAGTCCGGTGGCACACCGAACAGTTTGGTGCGATCTGTCGTCGCAGATTGTCTTCTGACATCTGGCGCTGCAAACTGCGGGCACAGTCCCGTAGTCGATCGTTGCTCACAGGGCTCACCGGACAGTCCGGTGGCACACCGGACTGTCTAGTGATTTTTAGCAGACGAGCGCCGAGAATTCCCGAGAGCGACCAGTTTGCGGAGTGCTCCAGCCAGGGCACCAGACACTGTCCGGTGCGCCACTTGCTGCAGCAAGTCTGTTTTGCTCTAGTCTTGTATAATTGCCCCAAGGCTATTTTCGTTATATGTGTATGTGAACTTTATGCACCTGAGAAAAATATTAACTAGGCAAACTAGTTAGTCCATAAGGTTTGTGATGGTCGTCAAACACCAAAATCGATTATAGGAAATGTTGAGTCCATTTCCATTTCAGTAAGTGCAATCAAGATTTTGAGGGGTTTGGTAATCAAATGACAAAACAAATAAAGATTCTAATAAGTGTACTTCAAGTATGTACTCAGTTATCTCAAGATCCAAAGAAGTACATGAGATCATGTCGAATAAAAATTGAAGCATATAATACAACAAAATCATGCAGGTCTTTAATCAATATTCATTTAATTCTCGTGGTTCCACGCACGAACAAGACATTACAATTGATAGTCACCTAGGGGGTGAATAGTTGTGAAAGGTAAATGCACCCTTGGGCGATTTCTAGTTGTTTTGGTGATTAAATACTCAACACACCGCTTTGAACTAACTCTCTTGATATGAGCATGAGCACAGGTTTAGAGAAAGTAAATTGAAGACAACAAGTCAAGATGAGTTGATTTGGAGGCCCAAATGTGCAACTCTGAGCAAACCAACATAAACACAAGGTTTAAATGTTTAGATAAGTTACACACCCCTACTCTATATTTATAGCACTTTGTTTTGGTGTAATATCCAAATAGTGAGAGTAATAGAATGTACAAGAAATGAGAAATATAAAAGGTTCATTTGACCATTTGTGTTGTTATTCTCATTTTTGCATATTTCAAATCATGTGATTAACCTTGACTACCAATAAATATAATAAATAAAAGAATGGTGCATCATGTTGGAGTTCAATTGCTTGTTCATTAATGATAAAAATAATCATAATAAAAACACATTAATAATGAAAAGGAGGTTTTGATCTAATTTGAAACTTAGAATTTGGAGAGGGAATAGAAAAGGGAGACTACATGCAAAGTAAATAAAAATATATAAATAAAGATATTATTTTACGCTGGCATATTGAAATTGAAGGATTAATCCAAAGTACAAGTTCACAACAAATATTTGAATCCAAATTTGGGGTTTAAAAATAAAGAGGAAAGAAAACAGAAAATGTAAAAGAGAAAAGAAAGAAAAACAGTGCGCCTGGGCCGATTTCAGTTGGCTCGGCCCACTTGTTCACCGCCCGCGGCCCAGCCGACTCTGGTGCGCGCGGGTCACTGAGCGAAGGGGCCCGTGGGTCAGTTTCCGCGGAGGCGCGCGTTTGCTCTTTAGATTACTGCCATGCGGGTCCGGCTTGTCAGACACTCGCTCGTCGCCCAGTCCGCGTCGTGCACCCGTTACGCCGACCGGTGGGCCCGACCGTGCAGGATCGTCAACTACCTCCCGGATGGAGTGTGGCATGGGCGGACCTGCTCGAGCTCCGTAAAACGGCCGCTGACCGAACCCAACCGGAGTATAAAACCCTATCAGACCTCGCCTCCTTCTCAACCCTCCTGCGCCGCCACAAAGGAACCTCGATGTAGCAAGAGGAAGGGGAGTACAACGAGAGGGAGAGAGAGGTTTCCGCCGCCGCCGGATAGATCCATACCACGGTGGTGGCAGGGCCGTAGTAAAGCGCCTGGGGTGACCGCGAGCGGCTACTGAAGCTATCCGTGGCATCTCCTGGCGATGTAATCCAACAACGCGCCACCAATTTCTCGACGCCTTTCCACCGCCGCCGCGAGTGCCTGTGCCGCCGTGGGTAGGGTTCTGCGCGTCGCCAACTCTGGTAAGAACCTGCCCATAGACTCACGTCAATCCCTGCTACGCGTAGCACCATCGGAATCAAAGTTCGATGCGCGGGTTGCGGGATCGTAGCCCTACGGCGATGGCGCCGCCGTAGATGGAGTAGGCATCGCCGCTGTCGGGTTCGAGTGAGGAAGAGAGTGCGTGGGCCGTCCATCCATCACTTAACGACTATGATTAAAAGATTGGATGGGCACGCCGTAGCCATTGATCGGAAGATGAACGACATAAATTAGATCGGGCATACCCCTTCGCCGGATGAAGCCACGCCGTTGGATCTCAATCGGACGCATCTGGGGCGGTCTGGAGCGTTTTAAATCCGTGCCGTCAATCGCGAATCGAAGAGCTACCATAGCGTACCGGTTTAGGTAGTCTTAAACTAATCTGAGTCGTCCAATGGGGATCGGGCGGCTGAGAATAAACACTACCCTTCGGCCTCTGCGGTCTTATAAAAGAGCCCCTATCCTTTATCTATATCAACCCGCCGTCCAGAAGCAGTAGAAAAGGATTTAAATCGGGTCCCTGGTATTTACGGTTTAGACCCCATGTTCTCTGGAAATTCGGTGTGCACTCCAGGGATATGTGAAAACAGGAAAAAGAATCTAGAAAATGGATTTCTAGAGTAAAAATAATTCCAGAACTCATTTAATTCATAGAAAATTCATTTTAAATCTTTTTTTATCCATTCTAGTGACATCAATTATGTTTAGCCATAAAACATAGATTAAAATTATCTACTTAATTTATT
This sequence comes from Zea mays, assembly GCF_902167145.1. NCBI lineage: Eukaryota > Viridiplantae > Streptophyta > Magnoliopsida > Poales > Poaceae > Zea > Zea mays. Next base: position 143,586,414 of record NC_050098.1, read on the forward strand.
CTATAAAAACACTTAATAACTTCAGAAAATCATAACTCGGTAATCGTAATTCGGAATTTAGTGATTCTTGTTCCTACGATCTCATTACGACGCGTAGAATATTATCATGCATTCTGTTCTGTTGTTTTGTGTGATGTTAATTTCTCCTGTACTATGTTTGTTTGTATTGTTGCGAGTAGACGAGCAAGTGACCGAGAACCCAGATGTTCAGCAGGTGGAGACTGCTGAGCAGGAGCTCGTTGAAGGCAAGTTGTGTCCTTGATCACTTCTATTTACCCATTAATGTTCATATTAATCATTATGATCTGTATAGGTTAATTTTGATGGGACCCAATAGGTCATCCTAGTTTGGCTATCTTTATACCTTGTTTACCACTGAACTTTTGGGTAGTACCTGCTATTGCTTTATGTGGTTTTGGGTATTGAGATACACATTATTCATGATCATGCTTTTATTATCAATTTGTTATTTACTGTACATGATAAGATCATATTGTTAATTGGAACATGGAGAACCACCCGCGAAACAGTGTTACCACAAGGGTGGTATGGGACACCCTTGTCTGACTAATTGGGAAAGCTAGTGGAGGACTACCTTACCCGAAAGGGGCAAGGGCAGTAGGGAGTGGTCGGTGTAGGGAGGTTCTCGGGTTTATTTTGCTGCGATGGCGGTCAGATGGGGGATCCTTGCATCGCGCTTCCTAGAAATTGTAGCGGGTTTTCTGAAGCTAGTGGAACTTTGTAAAGGCCTTGTAGTGTTACCTTGCCTCGCTTCCTTGGTAGAGGTGTATGGGATTCATGACCCCTTGGTAGATGGGTAACATGACTCGTGGGTAAAGATGTGCAACCTCTGCAGAGTGTAAAACTGGTATATCAGTCGTGCTCACGGTCATGAGCGGCTAGGACCCTCACATGATTAACTTATGGAATTAAATTTAATTGGTCATTTGCATCGCATTGTGGTTTATTATTAATCTGATCTATTATTACTCTGGTTTGGTATTTACTTACATTTAGTAACTGCTAATAAAATTTGACCAACTTATTAAAAGCAATGCTCAGCTTTAACCATTATTTGTTGATCAGCCTTACACTTCACATGAGCTCCCACCTTTGATGAGTTCATGCACATTATTACCCATAACTTGTTGAGCTATGATCTTTTGTGAGCTCACTCTTGCGATATATAAACCCGCAGGAGAAGAACAGGTGGTCCAGGAGGAGCCCTACAACGAGGAATATGAGCTTATCTAGGTTGCGTCTCCCAGTGTGCTTGATGACGACAAGGAATAATTATTTAGTTCATTTTATTGTTATCATCTATTTTTGTAAGACTTCCGCTATGTAATAATGATACTTGTGACATTTATCTCTATACACTTTGTCATTATATGTGATGTTCTCCTTTGGCGCACATATGAGACGCACTCAGCTTTATCCCTTAAATCCGGGTGTGACATTTGGCTACTAACTTAGTTTTGCAAAGAAAGTGCATTTTAGACTTAGTTTCAGGCATAATGCAAATCCGAGAGATAACGAGTGAAAAAGGTATAGTTCCTATCGTTAGTCAATTGTTTTATGTGCTAACTATGTTTGTTTAAGTTGTAGGGAACCCCTAAAAATAAGACAAAAAAGAATTGGAGAAATTAGGCTCAAACAAGCCTAACTTGGTATGGTTTGGAGAGCACCAGATCAGGTCCGTGTGACCCAGCTGAACTGTGCACTCTCGGAATTTTTCTTCAAAATTACTGTACCGCCTGCGCAATGGCTACTTCAACGAGCGCCAGAAATTACAACGACTACGTGACATCGCTTGACGGTCCGGTGGTGCACCGGACCAGTTCGGTGCCCGCCCGGTTTGGAAACTGGCCAATCAGATCCCGAAATGGGGCTACATGACCCGGTCCGGTGCCTCGAACAAAGTAGATTTTTGGTTGTTTTTACAAGGAAGGAGAATTGGCTCCTAGGTCCCTTGGGGCTATAAAGGGGACCCCTTGGCACCTTGATACAGTACCCAAGCACCTCAAGAGCTACACAACATTCCGATACGTTGTGACCACGCTTCTGAGTGACTCTAGAGAGATTTGAGCATTGCTTTTTAGCTATAACTCTATCACTATGTTCTTGCGCTATTGTCTTTGCATCTCTTCTATGTGTTGCTGTGATTTGCTCTTGTGTGTTCTTTCTCCCTCCCTTACTCGGTTTTGATTGTGGTCATCTTAGATGGTTGTGAGAGACTCCAATTCCTCACAAACGGGATTGTGATAGGAAGAAAATCGTGGCACTCAAGTTTGATCTTTGGATCACTTGAGAGGGGTTGATCGCAACCCTTTTCCAAAGGAGGACACCACAACGTGGAGGTAGGCTTTGGCCAAACCACGAGTTAAAAATCATTATGTCTTTTGTGCCATTTACTTTTTCGCGATTTATATCTTCCTTCATGTTAAAACTTCACTTACAATATTGCTCCTATTTTTTAAACATATCTTAAGAGAGCAATTAAGTGAAGAGACCATTTTTCTCTCCTCTTCTTATCCAAACTTGGTTTTCGTTTACACTAACACTTTTATTAGACCAAGTTGGTGTTGTTTTTAGTTATTTTTGTAGGATCATCTATTCACACCCCACTCTAGGTCCTCTCAAACTGACACCTAAAAATCACAACTTAAACAAAACTTTATCCAAATAAAGTGTTAATGCAAAACTAGATCTAGTCAGAGTGTGAAAGAGTGAAGTTTCTTGCACTTGATTGCTCTCACAATGTGGAGTGAACTTGAGCAATATCGCAAGTGAAGAAACAAAGAGAAGAGAGTAAGAATAAATCACAAAGATCAAGCACAAGAGATGCAACGATTTTATCTCGTGGTATGGTCAAGCCTAAAATGCTTACACGTTGTGGTGTCCCCAACGGTCAATGGTTGCAGTCAACCCCTATCAAGTGATCCAATGATCAACTTGAGTGACACAATCTTCCTTATCTCGATATCAATCCCTCGCAAGGATCTCCACAAGTTGGAGTCTCCTACAGCCGTACACAAATCAGTGAGAATTACACTTAAAAGATCAAGAAGGGAGAGTAGAACACACACAAGAGCAAAACACAACTCCGTAAAGTCACAACAAGAACACACAATGAAAGAAGAACACTATCTTGCAACAAATGGCACTTGGATCACTTAAGGGTGTCTCAAATGTGTATGAGTGACGTATATGCTCTTGGAATGCTTTAGGGATCCTTGAAGGTCGAAATGAGGGTCCTTTTACAGCTCAATGGTAGCTAGGAGCCGTTGGAACTTCCTCCAAAAAACTGCTAAAAATTAGCTCTTAGCGGCTCCCCCGAGATCTTGACTGAACCCTTCCAAGTCGAGCTGACACCGGACCGGTCCGATCCACTACCGCACTGCCACATGTCACCTGACTGTTGGAACTAGCCATTGCACGCCAAGTATCCGTTGGAGCCGAGGTCCAGTGCACCACCGGACCCTCTATAGTAGACGGTCCGATGAATTATAAAAATAATTCTCGAGACTGTGGAGTTCACCTGTACAGGCAGTCCGGTGCACCAAGCCGCCCAAAGTCGAAGTCTGGGCTCTTTGCGTACGTGGTCTGGTGCACCACTGGATCGGTCCGGTGAGGCCCAAAACAGACCAGTTAAGCACATTTCTTTTAAAACTTGTTATATTTGACTTGGCCTTTATTGTGAGCTTTCCTACGATTTAGACAAACATAGTTAGCACGTAATAAAATTGACTAAGTCTAGGAAACTCACGCTTTCTCATAGTTTCTCCAGGATCTGAATTATGACCCAAACTAAGTCCAAATGACACTTTTCTCTAAGGGTATCTCCATCAGCTTATCCATCCCTATACTCATATTTAAACTCCCCTATGCGAACAATACAGTCTACAGTGCAAAATATTGCTTTGGGTGACCATATTAGTGAACTGCTGGACACGATCTAAAGGTTTATTTGGATGCATGTGTAATGGAGGGGATTGAGGGACACACCCCTTCAATAATCTTCTAACCAAACAAGCCCTAAGAAAAGTTGGTTGATAAGTGTCATTCTCACTACTTTAAATGATGACATCAATGTGAAGTGATGCTGCCACTAGCAGTGTTCTCTAGATTTCATCATCTAAAGAAATATTCTCTGTAAGTCCTTTACAGTATACTCTAAAAAATTCTGTCATCTATACCTTCACTATCTCAAGCAGCGTTCTCTGAATTTCGTCTTCTATATCTTATCTTTTAAAAAATTTCCAACCATATCATCAAATTTTATTTTTACTATTTTTATTAGATTAAATAAAGTTACCGTTAGCATTTTATGAATTAAGATTGAACTTATCTTACAAATTGTAAAATCTACCCTCTGATGTGAAATACCTTTGGCGCTTTGTGACAGGACAATTTGACGCGTCAGCTAGATAGTGTAGCAATGTTTATATTCTATTGATAAATATTATGCTATTTGTTGTCATTAACAAAAATAAATAAATAAATGCAATGGCATTCGCGCGAAGGAGAGAGAAAAGAGATAGCCGTAACCCTTTATGCATGATCTCGATCTAGAGTTGAGTAGGATGTAAATTAAACTAATTTACACTTTAATTTATTTTATCTTAACATATGTGAATTAATGTTAATGCTAGAGTATCCAAATAAAACCGTATCGAATAGAGGAGCTACTAGATTTGGTGGACCGTGGTGTCATTCGCTATCTATATTCTTATCCATACTACTATTAAAAACGTAAGGTGGGCAACTGGTGCTACCACGGTTTCATCCGAGCTGACACACTGGACCCGCCTCACGGCGTCGTCGTCCGTGCAGCCACACCAGACCACACGTATCTTAGTGTTTGTTTAGAAATAAACAATAATTATATAAAAGTAATGCAAAGTGAACATTTGAACACACGCTCCCATATATTTTAGAAATTTGGGGCTAACCACCAGACTACACATAACTTAGTGTTTAGAAATAAACAATAATTATATTTGAATAAATATCTCAATATCTATTTATACGATATATATATATATAGGGTCCATAACAAAGCACGGGCGAACCTAATGTAGGCATCTGGTGCTACCACGGCTTCACCCTCGCCACGTCTAGCGCCCGCGCAGCGCGCGCAAAAAATAGTCGAGAGCGAGCACTCGAACCCACACCTATTGCTTTAGAAACTTGGGCCTAACCATCAGATCACACGTATCTTAGTATTTAAAATAAACAATAATTATATTTAAAGTCTAGGCGCCGCTCCACCCGCTCTCTCGCCTCGTGACAACCCACGGGCATATAACTAGGTTCTTAACAGATTATTAGTATAGTGCCCGTGCGTTGCGACGGCGCACAATTATTCAATAACATGTTCGAGCACAACGATTACATGAAAACGAACACATATATTAACAAAGTATAATTGTCTCATAAATTCTTTTTCTAACAACCAATATAGTGTGTTGCGACGATGTACAATGATAATTGGTAAATGACTCTAGCAATTCACCTAAGGGCTTGTTCGTTTTGATCTCAATCCATGTGCATTCGGTGGGATTGAGTGAGTTTAAATTCCAAACAAGTCAAAATCTTTCATAATTTTTTTAATTCCATCTAATCCATATGGGATAGGAATAACCGAACAAGGTCTAAGTGGGTAATCAAAAAGCACACCAACGTGATGCCTACACATGAACTTCTAACATCTATTTCTGCAAGTCTTGTAGAAAATTTACAGCTCATCTGGAATTTCAAAGCACTCAAAACTGTTCAGACTCTCTGAATCGGAGCACTACGTCATAGTTAAGACTGTTGTACTCATAGACATTTGGTGTTAAAATGGCAAGAGGATTTCCTTCAACAAGGTTAAGGTTATTCTTTACAATAAATAGACCATCCTAGAAATCATACACGGTGAGTTTAAACGGCTCATAACTGAAGCTAAGGGAAAAAGAACAAATAAATAACTCCAAGTACTACCCCATCCACAACACTTCGAGTGACTCATAATTTGTTCAGAAACAAAAGAACAATTCGAGTCATATCCAAAGCAGCTCGAGGAAGCCATCGACTAAAACAAAAAGATTATAATATTAAGGAAAGATTTGAATATTAAAAGAAACCACTACTCAAAGCAGTTAATTAAATAATAGGGCCATTCCTGATACATTTTTTGTCCTAAAAAATATGTAGAAATTCAAGGGTATTAAGAAGTGCTAGTTCCTGAGATCAACACAATAACATCGAATATTATTTTGGGCCCAGTATGAGTAACCTGACAATCTAGAGAAACAATAAAAGCACTGGAACCTACTTCTTCGACCCGCATTTCCTTGAATAATTCAAGGGGACTCGATAATGATGGAAAATTCAAAAAATTACATACTATTTCATTTTCAACTAATATCTAAAACTATTTAGGAAAACAAATTATGCTATAAAAATTAAGTATGAGAATTGAGAAAGTATCACCTGACACAACTCTGCTGCAGAAAATGGTTGAAGTACCCTATAGAATTCTTCACGACAAAGATATAGTAAGGAGGGAACTATTTAGACTCCTCTACTCTTGAGATGATCTAATATATCATCATTCATGGGTGGCAACAGCTATAGGGATTCATAATCTCTCTCAAACCAGAGACCCTAGCAAGGTAAAAATAGAAAAGATGAACCAGTGCAATCCTTCTCCAATGAAGGATTTAGACTCGTTTTTATATTTTTATATAGTTGAAAAAAGAAAAGTTGATCCAATGCAATTCACATGTATGATCATCTACAAGTCAATGCACTCATAAGCCATCCACTATTGGTGCATACATCAATCATTGCCTATATGATACGTATGCTCCGATCAAGCACTGATTTCAAGTTAGTGACATAGTCGCTTATTGGAAGTTCTGCTTCAGAGAAATGTGCATGCAAGACAAATAGAATAAAAAACGATTACCACATCATTGTGCATCAAATACTATCAAACTAAAAATACTGCTAAAGAAAGAGCATTCTGGTCATATGTTCAACTCATTGTACCTGAAAGAGTAAGTTGGCTTTAACATGTGGATTGTCAAGGTGATGTTGATCAACTGGATATGGGACATTTCCACTGATTATTTGATTCAGATTGTCCTAAATCAACAAAGAGCATAAGTGCAAAAAAGATCAAAACATGACAAAAACAGATTCAGGGTGAACTAAGGTTAGAGTGCATTTTTGGAATTAGATCTATAAATTTCAATTTCTCTCCTTAATCAATACAGTGACCTCATCTTCAGAAGAAGAAAAGTTGTTTTGACTTCAATCATATGTGAACAGAAGTTGAATAGTGCTTGTTTTCTTATGATAAATAAAAGGAAGAAAAGCACACCTCATTGTCTTCGTGCTTCAAGGGGAAGCAAATAAGATCAGAAGATCAAGTTGGGTCGGTCAGACGCCTTTGTTGTACTCTTAATAGAGTAGTAAAGATAATAGAGTAGTAAAGATAGGCAGAGAGAATCCGAGAGGCTTACCCTAATGCCGTGGTGTCCTGGTGGTTGCAGATGAGGGCGACGATGTCGCGGCGCATCTGGCGCACCTACGCGTCCTGTCGATTCCACAATAGCTTCATCTACCATGTCGCCATCCGCACCTCCAACAGCCATTAGCCTCAAATCCTATTAGTTTGAAACAAAGAATGATAAAGACCAAACATTAGTGACCAAGAGATCAAAGAATGCATAACCATATAAACAAATGAACCTTGAAGTCACAGTATTTCTTACAGTTGTTCTGGTCTCTGTTCTTTCCTATTATTGGTGCCCTGAGTCATGATGCTCTTGTACTGGATCTTCTACACAAAATATTTTCTCCTATATCCATGCAAAATTTTTTTGTAAAGTTGGCAAGCAGAATCAAGAGGACACATGAATAACCAATGCACCGAAAAATCTATTCACCTTTTTGTTTGTTCCTAGCTTGGCTTATGCCCGTTCACTACAAATATAAGATGCCTACCTGCAAGAAAGACACTACACAGAGAAGACCAATGTATAAGCATCAATAGCACGAAGAAATTGCCTCAAGAAACATGATAATAACCATTTAATCCGTGACAGTCCTCGTGAGTTGTGGGGGACAGATATCCCCCGGGTCCACTGGAAGGATAAAAGACCTCACGAAAGACCCAAGGGCCCAATAAATCGTAAGGTCATCCCTTCGTGGGCCTGGGGAGGAACGACCAGTGAAGCAGATTGACGTAAGGCCGGATCGGTGCGAGCCCAGACGGCCCAATGACTTCGAGCAAGTAATCACAACAGTGACCCGACCTTCCCGCGCTGGAACCCCGTACAACGGAACCAAGCGAGGATGGGTCGGCGAAACTATAGGAAGATAGACTCAATTGGTTCACTATCATTTAGGCGCATACTGTTATCATATCCGCATGTAATGCCCCACGATCGAGTATATAAGGCCTAGGGGGCACCCCTTCAGAACGATCGAACTCACTACTCAGCCATCCACCTCAACTCTCTATGTTTCCCGCACTAGAGAGCTCCCTCGTAACCAGTCACATAAAGCATTCTTGCAAGGACGTAGGGTATTACACATCTCAAAGCGGCCCGAACCTGTAAACCATTGTCTACTGTTTCTCGTGCATCCGGCACGAACCATTGAGCTACAGTCGGTAACACCGTCCTACTCCTAAAAAACACCTTGAGGGGCAACCCCGGGTGTGCGGTCGGACCCAAAACACCGACAGCTGGCGCGCCAGGTAGGGGGTGTGTCTCCGATCCAAGCTAGCTCAATGGCCGTCACCTTCCAGCACAAGATCATCCTCCGCCTCGGATCCGTGTTCTGCTTTGGAACTATCTCATCTGTAGCGGATGAGGAAGGAACTCTACATCGCATTGCAGATCTGCCAAGGAGGAAGTCTCCTCCAACAACCTCCGAAAACATCGGGGTGAAGCAGGGAAAAGTGCAACCTCCAACGCTCCGAAAAAGATCGCCCTCAGCAAGCTAGGAGCCAAGGGCCCGCTGATCCGGAGAACTCCACTGTCTACCTCTCCGACGAAAGAATGGACACAAATCGCAAGGAAGAAAGAAACAAATAAAACCGGGAGGAAGCAAGTTGTTCTTTCTGTGCCTCTGCCCTCAAAGGAGAACAGAAAGAAGATCGCCACAACAGCTACACCATTCTACCCCGACATCCTATTCATCAGGAGAGTGGAGTCGCCCCCGTCTCCGACGACGAGCCGACTGCACCCGGAGAGGAACCTCCTCAGCGGGAATCTCGCCGACGAAGGAACTGACGCCGAAATATCCGGCGACATCACAAGGCCGGAGAGCGGGACCTGGAGCAGCCTGTACCGTGAGACGAGGTCTCAGAGATAGGAGAAACTCCAGAGGAACGTGTCTTCAGGGAGCGAAGGAATTCCTAACGGCGTGATCGCCGACGGGCTCAGGAACAAGCCGAGCAGGAGGCAAGGCAACGTCGGGAAAATCCACTCTTCGGGCGCATCCTGAACCCCGACTTTGCCCGAGCCATGAACACGCCAAGTGAAGTCGGAGGGGTGCTAGCTCGGATAGCTGATGGGCTCCCTCGGACTCCCGACGCCGAGGGCTATCGGTGGCTGTTCACTCAGGCAGCCAATCACCTTCTACCTCTCGCTCACCCACCGAACGATCTACGACACGCCATCAACAGTCGCCGGGACGCGCGGAGCTCCATCAATGCCTCGCGTGAACGACGACACGAGAACGAGATCTGCCGCCGGGAAGAGTACGACAGGGACCATGGCATCCCAGCCCGGAGTCAGGCCACCAGGACTGAGTCGGCAACGGCTTCGATCGGCGGTACCACCCGGGGACGGTCGAGGCACCACGACAACCACTCCCCTCCCCGGGACAGACATCATCCCTGATGATAGGAGGACACGTGTGGAGTATCTGCACTTACTCCACGCCTCAGGGCCATTCAATGGCCTCCTAACTTCAAGATATCCAATGTCGACAAATATGAACCTAAGCAGGATCTAGGAGGCTGGCTGGCCGTCTACACCACCGCTGCTCGAGCTGCTGGGGCGACCGAGGATGTAATGACCGCATACTTACCCATTGTCCTCGGGCAAGACGCGCTGCAATGGCTGCGACATCTACCCCGACACTGCATCGATGACTGGAGCGACTTCAGTCGGCGTTTCACCGCCAACTTTTAGTCCCTCTCCGACAAACCGGCGCAACCATGGGACCTCAAATCCATCAAGCGCCGGGGGGACGAAACTCTCCGGTCGTACCTCAAAAGGTTCCAGACCATGAGAAATCGTATCCTCGAGGTCGCGGAGGCGGTAGTGATCGAGGACTTCTACAGATGATCCAACGACTCGGCCTTCGTCCGCACCATATTACAGAAGGCGCCAACTACCTCCGAGCAACTGTTCCGGGAAGCCGACCTCTACATCACCGCCGACGAGCGAGCTCAGGACCTCATCGGAGGAGCGAAGCCTGCACCAGCAGCACCACGACGCGATACGAACCAGCAGCCCAACAAACGTTGGGAGAAGAGGCCTCGCGAAGAAGTTCACGCCGCCGGACCACCCGCCTCTCGCGCCCGGGGAGGACCTCGAGGAGGCGAACGCACGCTGGACGACATCCTCGATGCTCAGTGTTCGTACCACAAAGACATGCGCCACACCCTTCAGAACTGCAGAGACTTCAAGCACTCCGTCGGGCACGGCCGACCCTTCCAACCTCTACCTCCTCCTCCACCATGGGGAGGACCAAGAGAACCGCGACAACCCCAGCAACAGGAGGAGGGAGGAGGTGGAGCCTTCCCGCACGTCGACAGAGAGGTCAACGTCATCTTCGGCGGACACGGATCGCAAGAGAACAAAAGACAACAAAAACTCAACGATCGCCAAATACTGGTGGCGACCACCGGTCCTCCCGCTCCATACCGATGGTCGGAGCACCCGATCACCTTCACTCGGGCAGATCAGTGGCTCAACTTCGACCACCCAAGCAAATACCCGCTCCTCGTCGATCCGGTGATCCAAGAGAGCAGGGTGAAGAAGGTGTTAGTGGACGGGGGGAGCAGCATCAACGTCACCTTCCCCCGGACACTCCAAGGCTTGGGAGTTCACCTCAAAGAGCTCCACGAGTTAGATATTCCTTTCTTCGGCATCGTGCCGACTGAAGGAGAATACCCGCTGGGCCACATCTACATGCCGGTCACCTTCGGAACTCTGGAGAACTACAAAACCGAGTTCCTAAGGTTCGAAGTGGCAAACTTCGACTGTGGGTACAACGCCATCATCGGGAGGCCTGGATTGGCGAAATTCATGGCCATTCCACATTACACATACATGATATTGAAGATGCCAGGGCCGCAAGGGATCATAACTGTGCGCGCTGACTTCCAAGGCGCCGCAGAATGTTTCCGAGTGGCCATCCAGGCGGCCCTCACCACCAAACCATCGACGACCTCTTCTGTGCAGGCAAACTCTAAGCCTGAGGAAGACCTCGCAGTGCCTGCGAATGAAGCTCAAGCCGCGACCTCTATGCGGTCGACTGAAGAAACTAAAAGGATCAACCTCGGGTTCGCTGATGAACGCAAGACCGCCATCATTAGCTCCAGCCTGGACGACAAATAGGAAAGCACGCTCGTCCAATTCCTGCAAGATAACCGAGACGTATTCGCATGGCAACCTGCGGATATGCCGGGAGTCCCGAGAGAACTGGCCGAGCACAAACTGAAGGTTTACCCCCAGGCGAGGCCTATTCGGCAAAAGTTACATCGTTTCACGCCCGACAAAAGAGAGGCCATTCGCGCTGAGCTGGCTCGCTTGGTCGCGGCTGGATTTATTAGAGAGGTGTTACATTCCGAGTGGTTAGCCAATCCTGTTCTTGTACTCAAAAAGAATAAAGTGGATTGGCGCATGTGCGTCGACTATACGGATCTCAACAAACACTGTCCAAAGGATCCCTTCGGGCTCCCTAGGATAGATCAGGTGGTGGATTCCACCGCTGGATGTTCTGTGCTGTCCTTCTTGGATTGCTACTCTGGGTATCACCAGATTAGCCTGGCAAAAGAAGATGAGGAAAAAACAGTGTTCATCACTCCATTCGGTGCTTTCTGCTATACCTCCATGCCGTTCGGCCTCAAAAACGCTGGAGCGACTTATCAGAGAGCTATTCAAACATGCTTAGCTGATCACTGGGGCAAGCGTGTGGAAGCTTACGTGGACGATGTGGTAATCAAAACAAAAAATTCGGAAAATTTCATTGAAGATTTACAGCTGGTTTTCAACAGTCTATGGCGATATCGATGGAAGCTTAATCCCGAAAAATGTGTCTTCGGGGTACCAGCAGGAAAGTTACTCGGGTTTATTGTCAGCCACTGGGGAATTGAAGCTAATCTAGAAAAGATCGAAGCTATCATGAAGATGGAGGCACCGCGATCACAAAAGAAAGTTCAAAGACTTACCGGATGTATGGCAGCCCTGAGCAGATTCATATCCAGGCTGGGAGAAAAAGGCTTTCCATTTTATAAGTTACTCAAGAAGGTGGACAAGTTTTAGTGGACTTCAGAAGCACAGGAAGCCCTAGACGCATTGAAAAAGTTCTTGACAACACCACCAGTGCTGAAACCGCCACGACAGGCCACGTCGACTCAACTAGCTGAAGATTTGCTGCTGTATATCTCTTGCACGACTCACGTGGTGAGCACTGCGTTGGTAGTCGAGCGAGCAGAAGAAGGGCATGCCTACCCAGTGCAACATCCTGTTTATTTCATCAGCGAAGTTCTGGGTCCCTCGAAGAAAAAATATCCTCAAGTTCAGAAGCTATTATATGAAGTACTTCTAACTGCACGCAAACTACGTCACTACTTCGACGACCACAAAGTCATAGTAGTCACTGGTTTCCCGATAGGGGATATTTTTCACAACAAAGAAGCCATTGGCAGAATAGCTAAGTGGGCTTGCGAGCTGGGATCTCATGACATTGAATTTCAACCTCGCACTGCCATCAAAACTCAAGCACTGGTTGATTTTGTGTCAGAGTGGACTGAACAACAAGTACCAGATAACCCAGAAACTGCAGAAGTATGGCGAATGTATTTTGATGGCTCGTTAAAGCTGCAGGGAGCAGGCGCGGGGATCCTCTTTACCGCACCTGGAGGCGAGCACCTCAGATATGCCCTTCAGTTGTTATTTCCAGCCTCTAACAATACAACCAAATATGAAGCTCTGATTCATGGAGTGAACATTGCTATATCACTGGGCATCAAGAGACTGATGGTATACGGAGATTCTCTGGTAGTCATAAGCCAGATAAACAAAGAATGAGATTGTTCGAGCGATTCAATGGGAAAATACTGCACTACCGTCCGGAAACTAGAAGATAAATTTGAAGGTCTGGAATTTCACCATGTAGAGAGAGATCGAAACACGGCAGCTGATGTATTATCCAAGTTAGGATCCAGTCGAACTCAGGTCCCACCTGGAGTCTTTGTTCAAGAGATACCACACCCAAGCATCTCACTGGATCAGGCAGAAGAATGTAATACCTTGAGCCAGCTAGAGTCAGATTCCGATGACTGGAGGAAGCCGATCATCAGATATATAAAGAATGAAGAGGAACCAGATGACAAAAATGCAGCCGAGCGCATTGCTAGACAGTCAGCTCACTACACACTCATTGGGGAAACGCTATACAGAAGGGGCGCATCGGGCGTCCTCATGAAATGCATTCTCTCATCTACTGGAAAGCAACTTCTGGATGAGGTCCATGCTGGGCAATGTGGAATACACGCAGCATCTAGGACACTAGTCGGGAAAGTCTTCAGGTCAGGATTCTACTGGCCAACAACAAAAAGTGATGCAACCGAGTTAGTTCAGAGGTGTGAAGCCTGCCAGTACTTGTCAAAACAACAACATCTACCAGCGCAGCAACTGCAGACCATACCAGTAACCTGGTCGTTCGCATGCTGGGGACTGGATATGATTGGACCTTTCAAGAAAGCTCAAGGAGGATACACTCATATACTGGTAGCAATCAACAAATTCACTAAATGGATAGAGTTCAAACCCATTGCTTCTTTAACTTCAGCTAAGGCCATGGAATTCATACAAGATATAATATTCAGATTCGGAATACCGAATAGTATCATAACTGACCTGGGATCCAACTTCACAAGTTCAGAGTTCTTCGATTTCTGCGAACAAAAGAGCATTTAGATCAAATATGCTTCGGTGGCACACCCAAGAGCCAACGGGCAGGTTGAAAGAGCTAACGGGATGATATTGGAGGCACTCAGGAAAAAAGTCTTTGATAAAAACGAAAAGTTCACAGGAAAGTGGATAAGGGAATTGCCCTACGTCGTTTAGAGCCTAAGAACTCAACCTAGTCGAGCTCTGCATGGAAATACTCCTTTCTTCAAGGTCTACGGTTCAGAGGCAGTACTACCTGCTGACCTCAAGTTTGGGGCGCCAAGGTTGATCTTTGAAAACATAGCAGAAGCCGAGGCTACTAGGCTGGAGGATGTTGATATACTCGAAGAAGAACGGCTGAACATGGTAATTCAATCAGCATGGTACCAACAAACTCTGAGGCGCTATCACGATAAGACCATGCGACATTGATCCTTCGCAGTAGGAGATCTCGTCCTCCGCCGAATTCTAACGGGGGAGGGACAGCACAAGTTGTCACCTCTATGGGAAGGACCATTCATAGTAGCAGAAGTCACTCGGCCGGGATCATATCGCCTCACTCAGATGGATGGCACGGAAATTGGGAACTCATGGAACATAGAACACCTCAGGAAGTTTTACCCCTAGCTGTATTTCAAAAGCTATTGGGACGACAATGTACTTTGTAAACTGGGAAATAGATCATCAATAGAAAGGCTTCAAGAGTGCTCAAATTTTTCATTGTCGACCTGCATTCTTACTTAACTCAGGGTGACCACTATACCCTACTAACGGAGCAATCGGCTTAAGTCGGCGACGACTTAAGACGGTGCAACATGCTCACGCTTACCTAACTCAGGGTGACCACTATACCCTACTAACGGAGCAATCGGCTTAAGTCGGCGATGACTTAAGACGGTGCAACATGCTCGCGCTTACTTAACTCAGGGTGACCACTATACCCTACTAACGGAGCAATCGGCTTAAGTCGGCGATGACTTAAGACGGTGCAACATGCTCACGCTTACTTAACACGGGGTGACCACTATGCCCTGCTAACGGAGCAATCGGCTTAAGTCAGCGATGACTTAAGACGGTGCAACATGCTCGCGCTTGTTTAACTCGAGGTGGCCACTAAACCACACTAACGGAGCGATCGGTTTGAGTTAATACTAACTTAAACTGGCGCAGCACACTCGGCGCGCATACGTTTACTCATCCAGGGCCGGCCTCTATGTCCCATGAAGAAGTCTCGAAACCATCACGCTGCATTTTACTTCTACAAATGTAGATACTACTGAATTCTAAACAATAGGAGAACAATAGTAGCATTCAATACTAAGAAGGTGTCCTCTAACAAAATATCCGAGCGCGTTAACCGCGCGCTCAAAGCATGCAATGTTTTTCTATTTTGCAACATTCTTCTCAGGAGCAACCGACGAAGAAGGGCGACTTGAGGAATCAGGAGCAGCGTTCACATCAACCCTTATGTCGTCGGGAACAACCACACCAGGTCTCCTCATCAAGATCCGCCCTGCGCGAATGGCTTTATCCATAGCTCTGTCGCGCTGGGCCCTCAGAGTAGCGGAAGTTTCATCAACAACCTTGACAGCCAACTGAGCGGTCTCTAGCTCCTGGGCGATGGATTTCTTGGAAGCATGCAGTTCCTTGATGACAACATCTTTAGCCGATATCAACTGCCTAAGGCGAATCACGTCATCCAAGGATTCCTACAGCTTATAACGATGATTGTCTAACTCTTCCTTGGTGAAGCGATGACTCCTCTCCAAGATGGTCAACGAGTTGCTGGAGTCACGGTATAGCCTGTCAAGATTGTCACGAGAAGTAACAAGGGCACATTTTTCTTCCTGCAAACAAGAATCAGCTTCTTCAAACGTCAAGCAAGCAATAAGAGCATGACAAAACAAAGCCCGGATTCACAGGTCACCTTTTCAGAATCGAGCTGAGCGCGAAGAGTAGAGTTCAGCATGCTAGCATCATTCAGAGAAGCAGAAACCTGGGCCAGCTCAGTCTGACTTTGAGAACACTTTTCCTCAAGATCAGAGCACCACCGGACCAGTTCAGCCCGACTTTGAGAATGTTTTTCTTCAAGAACAGAATACTACCGAGCCATATATGGCGAGAAACAGTCAAGCAAAAGGGTTAAAGTAAGAAGCAGTTTAATAAAGTAGCCAAAAGGAAGCAGAAGAGCACTAACCAGCATTCGCCGCCTCTAAGTCAGAAACACGCTGCTGAAGCAGCACCGGATTCCAACGCGCCAGAGACAAAGCTCCTTCTGGAACAGAAGCACCCTGCAACTTCAGCTGACTAGCCATCCCGTCCACCAATGCCTGACATCAAGAACAGATGAGTATAATAACAACAGTCTATCCGGTGTAAAAGTCAGACTAGGATAAACCACAATACCTGGAGGTTGGAGAAGAATGAGGGGACCCCCAAATCAGGAGAGATCAACTAATGGCTCGGCGAAGGATCACCACCCGGAGCAACTTGCAACGAATCAGCAGGAACCAATTCAGTGTCATCAACAGAACCCAAAACTTTGTCGTCGGGTACGCTGGCCTCTAAAGCGACTCCTTGACCAAAGGCTTGGGCTATCACCACGCAACCAGAGTGTGGAGGAGAAGACCCTACATGAACATCCATGGAAGTGCAAGAGGGAGAACCCGCTCGGACACCCTCGAGGGCTGGGTCATAGTTTGCGCTACCCATTCGAGCCGGATCGTCTCTGGCAATACCCTCGGGGGCTGGGTCGCAGCTTGTGCTACCCATCCGAGCCGAATCATCCCCGGCAACACCCTCGGGGGCTGGGTGAGCGCCAACACCATCCTTGAGAGCCGAGTTCTCTGCAGCAGCCACCTCTAAGGCTGAAGGTCCCTCAGTCACTTCCATGGGAACAGGGCAATCCAAGTCAGCTTCCTGACCCTCAAGACCGCGCTCCAAGGTCGATGAGGCGCGGGACGCTGCCCGGGATGACCCCAACCCGGCGTCGAGCACATCAGCACAAACATCCATCGTGTCACCATCTGCCGGTTCTGATAACAGATCCTCTGGAACCATGTCTTCAAGAGTTTGATCAAAGTTCGCCAGAGATAATTCTTGTAGACCAATAAGGGCAGACAAAGCAGGAGAAGGAACACCACTACTTTCCCCACTGGCTATGTAGCACCGACTGTTCTTCCAAATCAAAGGGATTTCATCTTCTTCTTCCTCCTCACCTTCATCAGCAACACCGACAGCACACCCATTGGGGTCAACGTCAGACGGGTCACACCCATTGGGATCAGCGTCAGTAAATTCAGGCACGGGCACTTCCTCAGCAGCAGGAGCAGAAGGACCAGCATCCCGATCCAAGCTAGACACTCGCCGAAGACGTCTCTTCTTCTTTTTCTGCCCATCAGCAGGAGAAGCAGGCTGATTGGCTCGGCAAGGGCGCTTCGGGCGAACATTGTCAGGCCTCTGAATATCCAAGGCTTTACTAGCTTCCAGGGGAGGCACCACCACCAATGTTCCAGCAGGAGCGGCATCAGAAGAATCCTCGGCTAACATATAAAGCATGGCACTTATCTCTGCATCACTGGGATCCAAAGGCACCTCAAAGTGAACCTGTCGTTCATCATCAGGAATTTCTTCAAGAGAAGCAACCAAAGCACTAACTTCTTCGGCAGAGGGTCGCACTCTAAGGCCCAAACCGCCATCACCAGCAGGAGGATTTGACACGAAATGAGTAAAGGCCTTGGAAGGAGGCAGGTTCCAGGCCGAGTATGCAACAGGGGCACCAACATTTGATACCTTGCCTCTGAGTATCATTTCGAGCCGGCTCACCAAGTCCACAGCAGTAATTCTTCTGTTGGTGACCCGGGTGGAGTCAGATAGGCCTCGGTACAGATAGGCCGGGTATGCCCTGTCCTTCAATGGCTGAATATTCTTGAAGACAAAGTCAGCAACCACAGCCTCTGCAGTCAGACCCCTCTCCTTCAACAATCCAACTTCAGCTAGTAGAACCCCTACCTCAGCCACATCCTGGTCTGTAGGGGACTCGATCCAGCTCGGAGTGCGAACATCCGGCTGTCTCCCTGACCGTGGGGGGAGAGAATTTCCGTGATTCTCAACGATAAACCACTCCAAGTGCCATCCTTTGATGCTATCCTTGAGGGGGATGTCGAGATAATCAGTCTTCCTTCCGTGGCGCATCTCCAAGCTCGCGCCCCCCACCAGCTGATGCTGTCCTCCGGCCATCCTAGGGCGACAATGATACAAATATTTCCACAATCCAATGTGTGGCAGGATGCCAAGAAAAGCCTCACATAAATGAACAAAGATGGAGACTTGCAGAATGGAATTGGGGTTCAGATGGGTCAGATTCAAGTGATAGAAATCAAGAAGACTGCGGAAAAAGGGGGAAATCGGAAGAGCAAGACCGCGGAGAAGAAAAGGAACATAAACAACGGATTCGTGGGTGTCCTCTGTTGGAACAGTGACCCCGTGGCAAATCCGCCAAGAACAGAGCTCCTTCGGAGGAAGAACTCCGATGGACACAAGATGGAGAAGGTCAGACTCATAAACAACAGACATATGGTTACCTGCGAAAGGCAACTGGCTATTGGGATCGATGGGGGGAATGGCAGCAACGGATGAACTTGATGCTTTCCGCTTGGGCGCCATCTCAATCTAGCTGGCGAGCGGAGCGGAAGCAGTATCGCACAAGCACAAAGAAGGCTTGGATACAGAAAAGCAAGAACTAGGGCACGGAAAGCAGAGGCGCGCAGCAATGCAGTACATATGGGGTTTTCCCAGGCCAGAAATCGTTTCCAAAAAGCGCCCAGTCATCACCCGACGGTTATTTCTAAAACGCTGGCATGCCATGTCATCACTCAGCTGCTATTCCTAAAAAAGCTGGCGTGCCATGTCATCACTCGGTCGTTATTTCCAAAACAGCCGACGCGGTCCGTTTAACTCGGCTGTTACCTCTAAAACGCCGATGCCACCATCAGTCACTCGGCTGTTACCTCTAAAACGCCGACGTTGCCATCAGTCACTCGGTGGTTACCTCTATAACGTTGATATCACCAGTAACCACTCAGTCGTTAATTCTAAAAACACCGATGTGGCCCTGCCATCATTCGGACACTACTTCAGAAGCGCCAATGTTGTCAGTAATAACTCGGCCGTCACCCCAAAAGCGACGATGTGACCCCGAGTGACTCGGCCACTGCCTCCGAGGCACCAACGTCGCAGCAATCGTTAACCGACCGGGAGGCAAAGTAATTAACACAGGAGGAGACAAAATCATTCTTCATAAAAGGGAAGCTACAGAATTTACAAATCAACTCGTTATGAGTTGATGACCTCCCTACTACTACATTACACTTCACTACTCTATACTACTAATTACTACTACATTACACTTCACTACTCTATACTACTAACTACTACTACATTATTTCATTATACTACTTCTAATATATACTAACATTTAAAAAACCAGTGGCATCTAGCCACTGGCCTTGTTGCTGCCCTTGCTCCTGCCCTTACTGCCGCTGCCATTGCCGCCCTTGCTGCCGCCGTCGCCGCCCCTGCCGCTGTCGTCGCCGCCACCACCGTCGCCTCCGTCGTCGTCGTCATCACCGCCATCGCCGCCGCTGCCCTCCTCGGATGAGTCCGAGGAGTCCTCCTCGTCCGAGGAGTACTCCGACTCATCCGAGCCCTCGAGCCTGGAGCGCTCGACGGCCCGGATGTAGGTCCAGACCTCCGCGGCAATCCCCTGGGAGTCGTCTGAATCATTAGACGACGCCGGGGGAGAGACGGGAGCCGGAGATCCCTCGGACTCGGAGGAGAACTCCTCCTCCGAGTACTCCGAGTCGCCGAAGTCCTCTGAAGGAGGAGTCGGCTCACGTTTGCGCTTGTCACCAGAGCGAGGAGAAGAACCGCTACCTTTCTTACTCTTGCCCATGGTGGCAGTGGAGGGAAGAAGAGGAGAGTAAACATCAGCAAGAGATGTGAAAAAACCGGAGAAGCAAAGGCACTATTTATAGAAGAAGAAGGCAACCGCTCACCTCCTACCACGGCCACTGAACAGTCGCAAAAATTCAATATGCACTTCAAACCGTCTGAAGACACGTCAGGCGGCTAATGCTGCTTCACGCAACACAACACCCATTGGGACTCCAGTCAACTGAGCGGGCGATATGATTACACCCGCGGTCACATCAAATTACTACTCAGAAGCAGTTTGCTAAAACACTCAGCGTACCAAGCCGTCCCTTGCCTACACCCATTGGTGGGGGGACGCCCAGGAATTATCAGTATATTTTTCAAAACTGTCACATCCGTGCAGTGCATGCAATGAATACCTCAAGACAAAAGTGAGATATCATCAAGGATCAAAGGAAAGCCAAATATAGCCGGTGAAGTACAAGTCTGACCGACAGAAGCGACATGAAGACTAGCCAGGGGACGTCTATCGAACGTCCAATCGGTTGCAGATCAAATAAATTGCACTACCTAGCAAGATACGGGCAGATCATGAACTCAGCCTCAAAGAAAAAATATACGCTGACCTCTAAAGCATAATATCAATAACATAATGCTGACCTCGAAGGCATTCGACAAAAAGAAAGGATGATTCTCGGCAAAAGGGCATGAAATGAAGACCTTTGAGTGGATTATTTTCAAAAATCCACTCGAAGCTCGGGGGCTACACCCATTGGGTGCACCTCCGGTGCACCCACTGAATCGTCATCTCAGATCAAGACAATGCTGACCTCTAAAGCATAAGGCAAGATCAAAACAAGGCTGACCTCCGACAAAGTACAAGTGGAAAATAAAAGTGATTTCTGATAATACTCGAAGTGAAGACCTTCGAGTGGATTGTCTGCAAAAATCCACTCGAAGCTCGGGGGCTACACCCATTGGGTGCACCTTTGGTGCACCCAATGAAGTTCGAAGTCCTACAATACGAAATGCTGACCTTCGAAGCGTGAGTCTGAGATAGAACACCAATTTTCGAGTGATAAAAGCAGAGGGAGACAGTAAGAAATCGTTTTTACCGGATTACCCAGAAAGCACTTCCTGTTACAAACAAAGACCGCAAGCTGGACCTAGGATCTTTGGGCCGATTATTTCAAAATCAACCCAAAGATCGGGGGCTTGTGGGGGACAGATATCCCCCGGGTCCACTGGAAGGATAAAAGACCTCACGAAAGGCCCAAGGGCCCAATAAATCGTAAGGTCATCCCTTCGTGGGCCTGGGGAGGAACGACCAGTGAAGCAGATTGACGTAAGGCCGGATCGGTGCGAGCCCAGACGGCCCAATGACTTCGAGCAAGTAATCACAACAGTGACCCGACCTTCCCGCGCTGGAACCCCGTACAACGGAACCAAGCGAGGATGGGTCGGCGGAACTATAGGAAGATAGACTCAATTGGTTCACTATCATTTAGGCGCATACTGTTATCATATCCGCATGTAATGCCCCACGGTCGAGTATATAAGGCCTAGGGGGCACCCCTTCAGAACAATCAAACTCACTACTCAGCCATCCACCTCAACTCTCTACGTTTCCCACACTAGAGAGCTCCCTTGTAACCAGTCACATAAAGCATTCTCGCCAGGACGTAGGGTATTACGCATCTCAAAGCGGCCCGAACCTGTAAACCATTGTCTACTGTTTCTCGTGCATCCGGCACGAACCATTGAGCTACAGTCGGTAACACCGTCCTACTCCTAAAAAACACCTTGAGGGGCAACCCCGGGTGTGCGGTCGGACCTAAAACATCGACATGAGTTGCTAAGGTGAAGCACAAAACTTGAGCAGGAACGTAAGAGATGAAAATAGCACGTGACCACATCTTCTTCTCTGGTCTCGATATCATGACATGTCTATATTTTACCTTGATTGGAAGAATTGTTGTGGGGCAGTTTGATATTAGGTCAGATGGAAGTTGCACGCCATGAGAATATGAGCCTACACATCCTGTCACTTGATTCAACATGCATACCTTTTTATCATCACTATCGCCAGAGTTTGCCTATATAACACATAAGCAACATATCAATGAAACTACGAGCAACCTGTTGCAGAGTCCAGTAATTGCCAGCTAGGTTTTAACATACCTGGATGGCTTTGTCAACCATCTGCCTGTCCTGTGATAGTAATCAGCCCAAGAAAAGCGAAAACTTCAAATAATGTCTTTGCGCGCCTGACAGACGTCATGTTTCAGACAATATAATTTTAGATACAATAAAATCCTAATAGCACAACGCTCTCTTCAGTAACGATAGGTTGTATAATGAAAGCTTAAAAACTTGAGCACATATAATATAATTTTAACCTAGCTAATAACTTATTAGTCGACTAATAATTAGAAGAACATATCAACATACACTTAGAAAAAATGTAATTTGAGTTCCACGTGTAAGCATTTTCTCAGGACCAATCTCTTCCTTGATGACATAAAGAGCTACCACCAGCCATAGCTTCCCACACATAGTGTTTATCTGATTTTGGACTCTTGGTAGACACCACAACCTGTAGATGAACAGTATCCATGAATGGCAGCATCAAATGATTTGTCATAGATTTCCAGATGAAGGTTCTAACCAAACAAACTCGCGAAGAAATACTTCCTTGTGACTATACAGACTTCACACCATTAAATCCATTACGCGACTCACCTACAAGGTACAACAGAAAACAAACATTCATGTTTTAGATAAAAATAAGAAAATTTCATGTTCAGTTGACTAAACATAAAAAGTTCTTGCATGCTATTATCAGATCTTTCAAATTCATGTTCATCATCCGAACTTCCCTGTAAAGAAACCGCAATAAGATCCAGTTTGGTCATCCTCCAGTAAACAAAAAAAATCTTGCGCGATTATCGCCTCCAATTTGGTCATCCTCATTTTCATCATAGACAGCCTCAATCTGATTCCCAATTTGGTCAGTTTATGCCAAATTGGCATCATTACCTTGCTCAAGCTCATTGGAACCCTCTTACAGCTAGAGTGTCTAGAGAACTTGCCTCCACAAGGGCGCAGATGGGGCGTGACAACGCTAGAATCGTGGGCGCGAGCGTCCGCGGGGGCATGGTGAAGGTGTGGACGCCCACACTATACCCTTATAGAGTAGTATATATATAAAGTTATTTAAATACGATAGTTGTTAAAAATATGTTCTAAATATTTATAAATATTACAATAATACTAACTATAAAATAAATTGACACATTTTAGTTACAATCATTTGAATACTAAGACAAATATAAAAGATAAAGAAATAACAACTGTTCATACGTAAAAATTATAAATCTTAGATAAATTGAACAGACCCAAAAATCACCTGGTGTGGGTGGTCTGTTGGCAGGTACCAAGTGAGCATTTGCAACGGTTCATCCACGAGTGAGTAAGCAAGTCGCCGCTTGATGTGACCATCCCCTCCGTGGCCCCCCTTCTTCAGGTCAAAGATGTGTGCATTGTAGCTGTAGGGCGTGTCGGTTAGGTAGACACGGACCGCCTCAAGATCGACCTTATAACTATGCCCATGACGCACGATGATGAAGAAGGGATAGCTCGCTCCTAGAAAAAGCACAAGATCTCCCCCAAGTCCGTCACGCTTACGCGTCGCTGCCAGCGTCGAGCTCGTCGAGCCAGTGATGCCGACATAATTGATGTTGGTATCTTGGTGTAACCTAGGGGCCCTTTTCTGTTTCAAAGAAATTTTGTCACATATTCAGGGGACAAAAAGTTAACCAAATTTGCTATCAGTAATTGGTCAGTATTATGTCGAATTCACGAAGTTTAACTCACCAAGTTTAGCAAAATAAGAATAAACTTCTTATGAAAAAGATACTTTTCATGGCAACAACCAACATTTTAAGTATACGTACAATTCATATCATACGACTCTTCATTTCTCCAATGGCATTTGGTTCTTTAGATTTCTGAATCATTTTCTGAAGTATCTACAAGAAAATGCAGATATAATTATTTTCATCGAATAGAAACATCTTCTAATCAATGCAATTGAATATGAACACTGAACACACTTCTTTTTCAGCAGGAAAGTTTTGATCAAATAAGAAATTGTATCTTTTCCTGAACTGCATACCAACCAAACCTATAAGTGTCAAAAATTCATCGAGCTTACAGCCTATACCAGAATGAACAAGCAAATAACACTTGAGGAGTATTGCTTTCAGAAGAAAAATGAATGGAAATACCAACTGGGTGAAATAGGTTAGGGTCTGAATTCACCAATTCCAATAGGAAGCAGATAAATACATGCTTAGAGCATTAGACTGAGAACACAATGGAGAACCTCTAATGGTATATCAAGATAAAGCAAATTAGATATGCATCCGAGTAACCAACTCTTACCCTTCTTTGTCAACAGATCCATATACAGGCTCAAATCTTGGATCCCTTCCAACATAGGGGGAAGAACGATGTCAGAAACATTATATGAATTTAGAAGACAAAGCGCACGATACAACCTCTAAAAATAGATTGATGATTACACATTTGCATGAAAGAAAATAAGATGAAAATAAAAGCACTAAGTGCAAGTGAAGGAAGTCAATATATAAACTTCACTCTTTCATGATGAATGTTTTCAGTTAATAATATCAATTCAACAAATATCTTTTATGTAATAAATTAAACATTAAGATGCATTCTTAAAACAACATGATTGCATTTCCCAGGACTATATAAGTAAATGAAATTACCAAAAAATAGGATAAAGAAACTGAAATTTACATGTAACAACATTCAGAAACACCTGAGTTGCAGGCCTGCAGCAGCAAAACATGCCCAACCAGACAAGTGACTAAAAACACACTGTTATCCATGCATATTGTATAAGTTTAGATAACTATAGCGCACAAGCTAATGGTGGAATCAGGATCCAAGAGTGCTACTTTTGTGAAAATAGGTAAACAACTCACCATAATAGCAAATAGTTAAGTGCCCTTGCTCATGCTCCATATAGACTTATTTATAGACTTTATCGCATCCTGCGCTTTCTTGGTGGCAGTAACAGGAAAAAGAAAAGTAACACATCATTCAAGTGTACAAAAAGCAACATTTTCCAAGTGACAACTCATGAGCCACGACTTATGTGCAATAAGAAAAATCATAGCCAACTGGCAACAAAAAAAGTGACAATGCTTCTAGATCAGTTTGCCGTACACTGAAAACAAATCATGACAATAAACGTGTACGATATCGAATTCATCGTCACAGGATCCAGCCAGCAGAAGTTGCAATGCTACTCAGTAAACAAGGGTTCTGAATGAAAAAAAACAGGGGGTGGCAGTCATACCCAGGATCTTGCTCCACAAGCGCGTAGATTTTGATCTTCTTTTCCCAATCCATCTCCTTAAGCTTGCCACTCATCGCCGCCTTCACCATTTCTGCAGCCATCTTCTCCCCTAGGCCTTCTCACTGTCGATCACATCTAGGCCTGGTATTCCACAACCACATGGCGAGGAAAAAGGCATGAAGAAATCAAAATTCAGTAACATAAGACCGAGTCTTCAAAATTGCCTTACTAATTCTGTTGAAAAACAAAAGATAGATTTACAGAAGGGTGCAACATGTACTTGTTGTTTCCTACAAAATATATAGAACGTTGATAGTGGTCAAAATATACATATCAAATCTTTGTCTATAATCACAAACATAAATCATTTTATATTATTTCATAACTCTAGGTCTCTAGCCTTGCGTGTAGTAATCAGGATTTGGCATAAAAGTTTGTGTGTCAAGCAGTCCATAGTTGCCACCGATGAGAGTCTGCCTGCAGAACACTTTTGTGTTGTACTTAGATGTCATCCCAAGCTAATCTAGACACATGTATCCATAAAAAAACTCCATCACAAATTCACACATCATACTCTATACCAACACCAGAGTATACACCAACACCAACATCAGAAATAGAAGCATGATTACTGAAGACCGATAGTTTCTCTAGGCATAGTTTTTTTAATTTGCTTCCGTAACAATGATTCACTAAATAACACAGGATTATAGAAGACAACACCAGCTGTGAGTTACAATATACGTTTAACAGTTCATAACCCTTCACTTATGTTCTACAAATTACTACTAAAGCCATTACTGTCTTGCAATTTTAGTCTTTCAGTGTTTTGACATGATCAAGCAAACAGAGACAAAAAAATGGAGGCAAACCTAGAGTTTTCTGAGCGCGTTCCAAACAAGCATTTCCCTAAACACCTAGTGGTCATTCTTCTAGCGGATGCAAGAAGAGAGCCTTAGAAGTGCACTGAGATGGGCCTAGCCACCTAGGCAATACACATGGAAGAGGCACACAACAGCCTCGCCCACCCGAGATTTCCTGAGAGATTGAGAACACTATCACGCACCTACGCCCGCGCGCCACCACCCGAGACGATGAGGAAGACACCACTGTGTGCTTGCGCATCGTGTCACCGTTGGCCGGACACGTCTCGCTTCGCACCCGCGAACCGATGCACCGCTGGCCGGACGTGGTGGTTTGGGCCTTTAGGGTGGGGTGGGGGAGGCTATCTCGATCGGAGGCATAAGGGGGGGGGGGTTGATGGCAGGCGCGTTGGGGCGAGCGGGGCGGACACGGAGGAGGGGGGAGAGGGGTGGGGAACGAGCAGAGAGGGGGGCCAGCATGGGAGCCGACCATGACATTGGTTCCAAGCAGCAACGTCAACATGCCAACGCATTGGATCCCCATGGTCTTGCCTCAACCCTCTTCCCCTTCCCCTATCGCGAGCTCCGCTTCATGCCCCTTGAGGTAGGACTCTAGGCTCTAGGGAGGAGGCATCTTTTAGGTGGCAGAGATGGAGGTGCTTGAGGAGGAGCTCATACCGCGGAGGGGGAGCCGAAGTGTAGGTGGAGCCGAGGGTGGGGGCAATGAATACAACGATGTGGAGGAGGCGGAGCCGGAGGGGGAAGAGCGGGAGATGAGGAGACAGCGATGCTGGGGGCACGGACGCGTGGTGAGGCGGGAGAGCCGGGGCGTGGGTGTGAACTGCGGTGGGGTGAGCGGTGAGCGTGATGAGCGGCCATCGCGACGCAGTTTGAGGCTGGGGCATCGCGGGAGCGGAGACAGGCGGGGGGTTGGGCGAGGGCGGCGCCATGGATCCCGCGGCGCGGCGAGATTAGCGGGAGGAGCGGAGGGCGAGGGCGGAGCCGTGGTGAAGCACGGTGGACGCCTACTTTGCCCTCTTATAGAGTAGTAAAGAAAATAAAATCGTGTAACCCACGGACATTACACGTTTATCTTCATTCATTTGAATATACACATTAAAATAAATATTTAAAATAACTACTATTTTAAAACGGAGGGAATATTAAAAACTAGAAAATGTGATAGTTTGGTAAAAGAGCACCTTAAAATTAATAAAATTACCAAACATCCTCCTCAGCCCGTAAGTTTTCGTAGCTGAGAGAAACACTAACTATTTTGTCTCCGTCGTTTTTATCTAAAGTTGAGTCAATTGGGCATAGAGTTCCAGATAAAATAATATAACTGTGTTTGGACAGGTCAGCACTGTGACCGAGAAGGTGGCCCATACAAGATACGATTTTCGATTGGCACGAACCCACATTGAAGCATGCCAGGCCGGCTACGACAATATTAAATGAGTCGTCCCCGCTTGATCTTGCTGGCATGAAAAAAGCGATAGAAAAAACCTATCTTGTCTTCACCTCTCTTATCGCCACATCGCCGTCTAACATCTCAAGAGCAAAATCCTTGGTGCACCACGAGGCACCTAGATCCATGTTGTTTGACCCTAAGGGCACCACTACCGGAATCCGGGCCTTTGCCGAGTGCCGGCGTCTTTGCCGAGTGCTTTTTATCGGGCACTCGGCAAAGACTACTTTGCCGAGTGTCGCCCTCGGCAAAGTCCTGCGCTCGGTAACAAGACAGTTTACCGAGTACAGGGCACTCGGCATAGCGAAGCACTCGGCAAAGAGCCCTTTGTCAAGTGGCAAACACTCGGCAAAGACGGCTCTCGGCAAAGGGCCGTTAGCGGTCGTCTGCAGCTGACGGCCGTTAGTCTTTGCCGAGTGCCGAAAGCAGACACTCGACAAAGCAGATTCTTTGCCGAGTGTCAAATAACTGGCACTCGGTAAAGAGTGTCATTGCCGAGTGTCTTTTGTGGACACTCGGCAAAACATATTTTTATTTTTTTTATTTTGGTCACCAAACTTTTTGTGGTATGTTCCTACACTATGTAGACTTACATGTACCATTTTGGGACAATTATAACAGTGTTTTCAATAGCTAGTAGATTTAGTTCGTTTATTTGATTTTCTTCGAAAAATCACATTTGAACTGCAGGTCACTCGAAACATGGAAAACCATGTATGCAAAAATGATATCTAGTTGTTTAAAAATTGTATAAAACACAAACAAAGTTAGAAAATCATGAAACCTGTCCACGTGTCATGATATCATATGTAGAGGCTGTGATAAAAATTTGACAAAGTTTCGAGAAAGCTGTGATGCACTATGTGTACAAACCTAAGAGATCCACATTGAAACTCTATGATTTCATGTGTAGTTCTCTTAGGTTTCTACACATAATGTCTCACACCTTTCTCCAAACATTCTAATTTTTTTATCACAGCCTTTACATATGATATCATGACACGTGGACATGTTTCATGATTTTCTGACTTTGTTTGTGTTTTATACAATTTTTAAACAGTTGGATGGCAAGTTCACGGACATGTTGAGTGAGCATGGTGCTCGAAGTTTCCGGTCCGCTCCTAAAATCGTTCGTAACTTGTGCTAAGTAGCATGGATATCATTTTTTGCATGCATGGTTTTCCAAGTTTCGAGTGACTTGCAGTTCAAATGTGATTTTTTCGAAGAAATTCAAATAAACGAACTAAATCGACTAGCTAAAGAAAACACTGTTATAATTGTCTCAAAATGGTACATGTAGGTCTATATAGTGTAGGAACACACCACAAAATTTTTGGTTGGGAAAATAAAACAAATAAAAATATGCTTTGCCGAGTGTCCAGAGATGACACTCGGCAAATGAGTCTTTGCCGAGTGGCACCTGGGCGACACTCGGCAAAGAATTGTAAAATAATCTTTGCCGAGTGTCGCCTAGGTGACACTCGGCAAAGACTACTTTGCCGAGTGTCCACGATCTGGCACTCGGCAAAGCGTATTTTAAAAATAAAAAAAATCTTTGCCAAGTGCCAGATCACGGGCACTCGGCAAAGCGCGCGTACATAGCAAACTGTCAGTCCTTTCTTTCTCACTCTCTCACTCTTTTCTCACTCTCCGCGCCGTCGCGCCGTCGCCGCCTCGCCCTCCACCGTCGGCCGCCGCGCCCGCCGTGCCTCGCCCACGCGCCCGGCCGCCCACGCAGGCCGCGCCCGGCACGCTGCCGCCCGCGCACGCACGCCCGACATGCCGCCGCCTGCCCCACCGCGCCCGGCACGCCGTCGTCGGCCGACCGCCGCCCGCCCCACGCGCCCGGAACACCGCCGCCGTTGCCCGCGCCCTCCACCGCCGGACGCGCCCTCCCCGCCGGTGATTTAGTTTATTATATTGTCATATGTTATTTAATTTATTTGTTTTATTTAGTATATGTGTTTATTAAATTTAGGGAGTTTATACTATGTATTTTTTGTGTTTATTGAATTTAGTATATGTCATATGAATTTTGTGTGTTTAGTATATGTCATATGAATTTTGTGTGTTTATTGAATTTAGTATATGTGTTTATAAAATTTATACTACATGTTTATTGAATTTAGGGAGTTTATACTATGTGTGTCAATTACATATATTTGTGGATGTCAGCCATCGTTTTGCTAGTTTTATTTGCAGGTTTTATAAACATCCTCGTACAGGGGAGGTGCTGCCGAATTTTTTGTTGATAGGCTTGAGTTATTTTGTTTGTAGATGTCTTACATGTTATATTAAACTATAGTCGGTTATATATATTATAGGATGGAGGACCGTGAGTGGACGTACACGGGCCGTAGAGGAAGGAACGATGTCACCACTGAATGGATTAGAAAGACCGATGATTTCGTGGAACGGGCATATGACGAAGCTGCTAAAGGAGCGAGTCTAGTCCCATGCCCTTGCAGCAAATGTGCCAACCGGAAAAGAAAACTAAAGAAGGTCATGGTAGAACATATTTGGAAGAATGGATTTACGCCAGGCTATACTCGGTGGATATTTCATGGTGAAGCGCATCGTACGAGAGAGGAGGTGCTGAGACAACGTGTCGAGGATTATGACGCGGATGCGGGGGTAGCAGATATGTTGAACGACTATCAGGAGGCACAGTACATGGGAGGATGTATGGATGACGAGCCAGAGCCGACTGCAAAGGCGTTCTATGACATGTTCGACGCGGCACAGAAGCCCCTTCACGGCGAGACAAAGGTTTCTCAATCGGATGCCATTAGGCGTGTAATGTCGTTCAAGTCGCAGTACAGCATGAGTAGAGACGCATTCGATGGCTTGTTGACGGTTATTGGGAGCCTGCTTCCAGATGATCACGTTCTACCAAAGAGCATGTACGAGGCACAGAAACTCCTTCGTGCACTCAAGATGACGTATGAGCAGATTCATGCTTGTTCGAAGGGCTGCGTGCTATTTAGGAAAGAATATGCGGAGGCAAAGTACTATCCCAAGTGTACATCGTCTAGGTTCATGGAGGTAAACTCTGGTGATGGACAGAATAAGCAGCTCGGCATCCCCTTGGCAATCCTATGACACCTTCCGTTCATACCAAGGATCCAGCGTCTGTACATGACAGAGGAATCCGCGAAACAGATGACATGGCACAAAAATGGAAAATGATACAATCCTGACAAGATGGTGCACGCATCCGATGGTGAAGCATGGAAACACTTTAATGCCATTCACCGTGAGAAAGCCGAAGAGGCTCGTAATGTACGTGTTGCGTTGGCCACAGATGGATCCCCGTACACAATGTTGGCCCGTGTTTGTTATCCCAATCAATCTCCCCCTAGTGTGTGCTTTCAAAGGCAGAATATATTCGTGTCGTTGATAATTCCCGAACACCCGGGGAATAAAATGGGCGTGTACATGGAGCCTTTGATCGATGAATTGGTACGTGCCTGGGAGGAAGGGGTATGGACGTATGACCGAGCTACGAAGACAAACTTTAGAATGCATGTTTGGTACCAGTACTCCATGCATGACTTACCGGCGTATGGGCTATTATGCGCCTAGTGTGTTCACGGTAAGTTCCCATGCCCAGTTTGCAAGGAAGCTCTCAGGTTCATTTGGTTGAAAAAGGGTGGCAAATATTCGTCCTTCGATAAACATCGACAATTTCTCCCTGCTGACCATCCATTCCGCCTAGACATCAAGAACTTTACGAAAGGTGTCATAGTGACAGACCGCCCACCTGCAACGATGACTGGTGCCGAAATTCGTCAACAGATAGATGGGCTCGTGGCCAATACAGAAGGTGGTTTTGTGGGATATGGTGAGCAGCATATGTGAACACATCAGTCTGGCTTGACTCGACTCCCCTATTATGATGACCTGCTCCTTCCACACAACATTGACGTGATGCACACTGAAAAGAATGTTGCCGAGGCACTGTGGGCAACAATTATGGACATTCCTGATAAGTCAAAGGATAACGTGAAGGCAAGAGTGGATTTGGCAGCGTTATGTGATAGACCAAACCTAGAGATGAAGCCGCCAAGTGGCGGAAAGACGTGGAGAAGGCCTAAGGCTGATTTTGTCCTAAGCAGGGCCCAGAGGAAGGAAGTACTTCAGTGGATCAAGATGTTGATGTTCCCTGATGGGTATGCAGCTAACCTGAGAAGGGGGTGAACTTATCTACTATGCGAGTCTTAGGGATGAAGAGTCATAACTTCCACATATGGATTGAACGGATTCTTCCTGTGATGGTTCGAGGCTATGTCCCTGAGCATGTCTGGCTAGCGCTTTCAGAGTTGAGCTATTTCTTCCGTCAGCTTTGTGCAAAAGAGTTATCTCGGACCGTGGTTGCAGACTTGGAAAGATTGGCACCCGTGTTACTGTGTAAGCTTGAGAAGATATTTCCAACTGGCTTCTTCAATCCAATGCAGCATTTGATTCTTCATCTCCCCTATGAGGCACGAATGGGGGGCCCGTGCAGTGATGTTGGTGCTATCCAATCGAGAGATGTCTAAAGACTATTCGAAAGAAATGTAGAAATAAATGCAAAATCGAGGCTTCCATTGCAGAGGCATACATTCTAGAGGAGGTCTCAAACTTCACAACAACTTATTATGGTGACAAACTGCCGAGCGTGCATAATCCACCCCCCCCCCCCCCCCGTTACAATGATGGCGACAATGAATCGAACCTTAGCATATTTCAAGGCCAACTCGGAAGCGCAAGTGGCTCGACCACCAAGACCCTGACAAATGAAGAGTGGCGGCATATCATGCTATACGTATTGACCAACCTTGAAGAGGTGACGCCATACATGGAACAATTTCTTCATGAATTCTGGCGTCGATCAAGGGACCCCACTCCATAGGAATATGACACTCTTCTTAGAAAGGGTGCGAGAAATGGGTTGCCCGATTTCATTTCCTGGTTCAAACGTAAGGTATGTGCTTAGTTTGTAAAAGAGATACGTCTTTGAACTCAATTTAGCATCTTTTAACTTGCGAATACTTGCAGGGCCAAAGAGATCCGTCTATGAGTGCCGAGTTGAGACAAGTAGCCAACGACTTTGCTTATACGGTCAAGAAATATTCTGGGTATGACGTCAATGGATACCGTTTTCGCACAACAAACTACGACAAAAGTCGACCCAATCGGAAAACAATGTGTTCTGGAGTCTTTACGTCCGGCCTTGACAATGTCGATTATTTTGGACGAATCGAAGAAATATATGAGCTCAATTTTTTGGTTCCAAACCTCTTACTCCAGTGATATTCAAATGTCATTGCTTTGACCCTCAAGTGACGAGACGGACACATTCTAATCTTGGGATAGTCGAAATTCGACAAGATTCCACCTTAGCAGGAGACGATGTCTATATCGTGGCCCAACAGGCCACACAAGTGTATTATCTCCCATATGCGTGCCAAACGAAAGAACATCTTAAGGGTTGGGATGTTGTGTATAAGGTATCGCCGCACGAGAGGTTACCTGTTCCTAACGATGAAGATTACAACTTAGACCCGGACACATATGATGGAGAGTTCTTCCAAGAAGATGGGCTAGAAGGGTGATTTGAGATAGACTTAACCGAAGCTATCGGAATGGACGTAGATATTGAAATGATTGTTGATGACGAGGATGATGAGGTGCAAAATGATAATGACTTAGTAATCCTTGAAGGCAATGACATTAATGACGAGGTTGCGTCTTCCGATGGTGTTGATATTGAAATGGTTGATAGTGATGATGAGAGTTATGATCCGGCTAACCCGGACACATATGAAGATTATTTTTAATCGATGTAATGCTATATGACTTTTTATTTCGCACCTGTTTTTAATTTATCTTTTTATATGTGCTTATTTTTTATCTTAATTGTAGGTTTTTGGACAAATATGGTCGGCAGTAATTGGCTGAGTAGGAGGAGGAGGGGGAGGAGGAGTAGGACAGCGGACGAGGCAGACCAGCAGCAGGCGGCGCAGCAGGACGACCTTGTCCAGCAGCAGGCGGCGCCTCAGGTCGATGACGACTAGCAACAGGACGACGACGACCAGCAGCAGGACGCCTTAGGTTCTGGCACCTCAGGTTCGAGGAGCATCTACCTGCGCGGTCCCGCGAGTCTTCCTCAACGTCCCATACTTCGGGACAGGCGGCCGCTGATTCAGCCGGAAGGGGAGAGGTATGTAACTTTATGTTCTTCATTCTTTGTTCATAATATGTGATCAAAATCATAATATAAACTAATACTTTTTATTTATCACTTGGACAGGTCTTGGACGGTTTTGGATTATGCTGGGGGTCATCATCGCCCCCCAATGGCATCCTCAGCCTGCTGTGCAGGGAACACTTCCCTGGACTGGTGGAGTACGCCGGAGTGACGGGCCCAACCTTCACCTTCGACCACTACGCCGTCGCCCCCGATGCAGTAGACCGGGACGGCCGTGAATTCAATAACAAGGCGGAGCGGGTGAAGCAAGAGCTGTGGGTAAGTCTTAGTATAATGTAAAATATGTCGCATTCGTTGCAAATTCTTGAAATAATATATGGATACATCGTTTTTGTATGTAGGATTTATTCAGATGTGAGGCTGGATACGAGGCTAGGGCGGATGTGGTGGCCACCACGAGCTGTAAGAAGCTCGTCGTGGACATGCACTATGAGGCCCGAATCCAGGCCATCGTCACCTACCATGGCTCCGTCCTTGGGGAGAGGGTGACCAAAACTCAAGCCCGAACCATGTCTTTGACCAGGGACCAGTACCTGCAGGTAAAGTCATGCATGTTTGGTACCAGTACTCCATGCATGAATTTTATTTTATCTTCTGATATGCACTTTACGTGTTTACTTTGTAGATGATTCCACATTGGTGCGCCGCACATCCTCTGTGTTGGGAGCAGATGGTGGATATGTGGTGTTCGGCTGAGTGGGATGAGGCGCACACCGCTAGCCGGGAATGACGTATGATGATGCAAGGTCCCTCCCACCACCAAGGCAGCCGGAGCCTGGACCAATATGCCGAAGCATGGGTACGCCCTCTTTTTTATTTAGGTATATAGCACTGGATTAGATATTATTTCTAACTATCTCGTTGGTTTTCTTGCAGTCGGCGTCACATGGTGGCCGGCCTTGCTCCACCTTCTTGGCCTATGCTATGGCCCATAAGGGCAAGGCGACGTCCGATGTCACCTACAACCCGGATGACGGGCTCGAGGCCTACACCAACCCCGTCGTCTACAGCCGCCTTCATGACTACACCGCCATGGCGCAGGAGGTCAATGGTCCAGATTATGATCCAAGCACCGAGCCGATCGACCCCGATGTGCTCATGAGGGTCGGAGGAGGCAAGAGACATGGACGGTACTGGATTGCCGACGGGGCAATTGACTCGTCCTCCACTCCCACTCTGTCTCAGGTGTAGGCAAGGAGCACGAGCTCGAGTCCAGCCATACGACCTCGGCACGACAGTTCATAGCTTCGCATACAGCAACTCGAGGTTAGTGCTTCTGTAACTCGTCATTCCTTGAGTTATATACCTTCTCTTTGAGTTACTATAACGTTGGCTTGTAATATTACAGACCCAACTAGAACAAGAGAGGAGGGAACATCAAGAGATGGAGGCTAGAATAATGGTGGAGCGGGCGGCGATTGATCAGAGGATGGCAGATATGTTCCAGTACATGCAGAGCCTTAGCGCGTCACAGGGTTTCGCTCCGCCACCTCCATTGTTCCCTGCAGTTGACCTTGCTGTGTTCCATACTCCTGTGAGTATCCAAATTGTAGTTAGATGTTGGTAATGCATCTGGTATAACACATGCAATCTCTTCTTTGTGCAGGGCTAATCTGGGGCCGCATCCAACAACCCTCCTGAAGGGTTCAGCCCAACGCAGCACCAGACCAACCGCCCACCTCCATGAGTTTTATGATTTAAGTGTTGAATACTTATGTCTGTGTGTTTGAAGACTTCAAAACTTGTGTTAGTCACTTATGTTTGTGTTGGATACTTATGTTTGTGTTAGCTATTTATGTTTGTGATGATATATGTGATGTATATATGTGATATATATGTGATATCTTTTGTTTGTGTGGATGGAATACAAAAAACAAATAAAAAAGGTGTATACTGGTCACTTTGCCGAGTGTAACACTTGGCAAAGAGGTTCTTTGCCGAGTGTCAAGACCATAGCACTCGGCAAAGAACCAAGACCTGGGCACCAGTATAGGTTCTTTGTCGAGTGTAATGTCTCTAACACTCGGCAAAGAGGCACGCTTTGCCGAGTGTCGTACGTAGCACTCGGCAAAGAACCTGACATGGGGACCCTCCCTGGCGGGTTCTTTGCCGAGTGTCTAGGTGGGCAGACACTCGACAAAGGAGTTACCTTTGCCGAGTGTCATCTGTGACACTCGGCAAAGACGCCGTCTCCGTCACCCCGTCGCCGTAACGACTGCTTTTCTTTGCCGAGTGCTCCCTGACACTCGGCAAACCTCTTTGCCGAGTGCCCGAGAAAAAGTACTCGGCAAAGAAGGCTTTGCCGATGCACTGTTTGCCGAACCTTCTTTGCCGAGTGCGACACTGGCTTTACCGAGTGCTTCGGGCACTCGGCAAAGCGCTCGTTTCCGGTAGTACACGCCATCGGGTGTTTAGACCCGTATGAGGCGCACTGATAGATCTAACGCATAGATATGGATGATATCGTCGTACGCCTATAACGCTCGATCTAGAGACTTGTTGTCGCCTTGTCGGTGCATGTGCTGACCATGTTTTCGCTCCACGTATGTCTCTAGCTTTAATGTGATATGAGAATCTATATGTTTAGACCATGTTTAAATAAATACCTCATTTAGATAAGATATTTTATATGTATATGATATATAGAAAACGTAGTTAAAGGCGCACTGCTATCCGAAAAAGAGCGAACAATATGTTGCATGTCCTCCGCAGCTATGCAGTGGCTTGTCCTCCCCCCACATTGGCCCGTAGAACTGCGTGTCCTCAATATATGCTGACGTCTCCTTGCTTCCATAGGGGGCTGAGAACCACCATCGTCATGGACGCACGCGGGGAGCCATCATTACTTGTTTCCGGGGCGAGCCAGATGGGACACCGGTCTTGTTCCCTCGTAGCCTGAGCTGGCTAGGGGTAGGTTAATGATGTATCCCCCGTGGCGCGGTTGGTCCGAGCCCAAGGTCGGGCGAGGCGGAGGTTTCTCTTGAGGCCGAGGCCGGGGTCGGGTGAGGACGCGATTCCTCCCGAGGCCGAGGTTGAGGCCGAGCCCTGGGGTCGGGCGTGGCGGAGACCTCCTTCCGAGGCCGAGGTTGAGGCCGAGCCCTAGGGTCGGGCGAGGCGGAGCTTCCTGTTGTGCTCAAGGCCAAACTTGGCTGTTGTCAGTCTCACCCTGGTGGGTGGCACAGCAGTCGGAGCGGGGCGAGCAGCGCTGTTTTCCTGTCAGGTCGATCAGTGAAAGGGTGAAGCGACTGTGGTCACTTCGACCTTACCGACTGAGGCACGAGTGTCAGGATAAGGTGTCAGGTGATCCCTGCATTGAATGCGCCTGCGATACGGTCGGTTGGTGAGGCGATTTGGCCAAGGTTGCTTCTCGATGAAGCCTGTCCGAGCTGGGCTTCGGGCGAGCCGAGGGTGCGCCCACTGCCTGAGGAGGCCCTCGGGCGAGGCGTGAATTCGTCCGGGACTACTGTTCCCGCCCGAGGCCGGGCTCGGGCGAGGCGAGATTGCGTCCCTTGGTAGATGAGGCCTTGACCTGAACCGCGCCCATCAGTCTTTGCGGTTTGTGCTGATGGTGGTTACCAGCCGTGTTTAGGAGAGTTGGGGGTACCCCTAATTACGGTACCCGACAGCACTGGATCCCCATGGTCTTGCCTCAACCCTCTTCCCTTCCAATACCGCGAGCTCCGCTTCATGCCCCTTGAGGTAGGCCTCTGGGATCCAGGGGAGGAGGCATCTTTTAGGTGGTAGAGATGGAGGTGCTTGAGGAGGAGCTCATACCGCGGAGGGGGAGCCGAGGGTGGGGGCAATGAATACAACGATGTGGAGGAGGCGGAGTCGGAGGGGGAAGAGCGGGAGAGGAGGAGACAGCGATGCTGGGGGCACGGACGCGCGGTGAGGCGGGAGAGCCGGGGCGTGGGTGTGAACTGCGGTGGGGTGAGCGGCCATCGTGATGCGATTTGAGGCTGGGGCATCACGGGAGCGGAGACAGGCGGGGGGGGGGGGGGGGGTTGGGCGAGGGCGGCGCCACGGATCCCGCGACGCGGCGAGATTAGCGGGAGGAGGGAAGGGCGAGGGCGGAGCCGTGGTGAAGCACGGTGGATGCCTACTTTGCCCTCTTATAGAGTAGTAAAGAAAATAAAATCGTGTAACCCACGAGCATTACACGTTTATCTTCATTCATTTGAATATACACATTAAAATAAATATTTAAAATAACTACTATTTTAAAACGGAGGGAATATTAAAAACTAGAAAATGTGATAGTTTGGTAAAAGAGCACCTTAAAATTAATAAAATCACTAAACATCCTCCTCAGCCCGTAAGTTTTCGTGGCTGAGAGAAACACTAACTATTTTGTCTCCGTCGTTTTTATTGAAAGATGAGTCAATTGGGCATAGAGTTTCAGATAAAATAATATAATCGTGTTTGGACAGGTCAGCACTGTGACCGAGAAGGTGGCCCATACAAGATACGATTTTCGATTGGCACGGACCCACATTGAAGCATGCCAGGCCAGCTATGACAATATTAAATGAGTCGTGCGAGCCAACCCACTAGGTATGATCCATTTAACCATCTATAGTTTAGCATCTTTTTTCTTATAGTCCCTGGTCGATCTCGTTGGCATAAAAAGAGCGAGAGAAAAATAATCTACCTTGTCTTCACCTCTCTTATCGCCACATCGCCGTCTGACATCTCAAGAGCAAAATCCTAGGTGCACATGAGGCACCTAGATCCATGTTGTTTGACCCTAGGGGCACGCTGTCGGGTGTTTAGATCCGTATGAGGTGCACTGATAGATCTGACGCATAGATATGCATGATATCGTCGTACGCCTATAACACTCGATCTAGAGACTTGTTGTCGCCTTGTCGGTGCATGCGCTGACCATGTTTTTGCTCCACGTGTGTCGTCTCTAGCTTTAATGTGATATGAGAATCTATATGTTTAGACCATGTTTAAATAAATACCTCATTTAAATAAGATATTTTATATGTATATGATATATAGAAAACGTAGTTAAAGGCGCACTGCTATCCAAAAAAGAGCGAACAACATGTTGCATGTCCTCCGCAGCTACGTAGTGGCTCGTCCTCCCCCGCATTGGCCCGCGCATAGAACTGCGCGTCGTCGAACCGAACACCTGCCAACCTCATCGCAAGCACGACCTTGTGGGCCAGGAAGAAGAGCTCGTCGGAGGGCAGCACTCTTTGATCTCAGTTACATCGCACTCAATTATCATACAATCGTCGTCAGTTTTGAGGCCTTACATTACATGCTAGATTTTGTATCCTTTATTTTTTAAAAAAGAATCTCAATACCGAACAGATCTGTCCTGCTATGGAACCATGAACAGCAGACATGCATGAAGAAGCAAGAAACAAAATCGACGTATATATCAATATATGTATATCTAATTTCGTCCATAAATCTCTGACGCTCATCCATAATAATGGATATCAAAACAGAAGCAAAAAACCACTCGGCGACAAGCTTGATGAACGCCGTTAAGATCATCTAGCTATAGCCATGCCAACTCCGTCGAAGCTTCAACGACGATCAGGAACCGCCGGCCGCCGTCACACGAGCATACGTAGCACCGTCACGTCAGCCGGCGTCGGCGTCGACGCCCTCGTTGGCGGCTTTCGTCGGCGTTGTTGACACCCTCGTTGGCTTTCTCGCACTCGTCGATCCACTCGGAGTAGACGTCGACGGGCTCCGTGAGCGCGTTGGCGATGGTGGCGTACACCGCCATGCAGACACCGCACTCCGCCTTCGCGACGCGGTCCTTGAGGTCGATGCTGCACTCGACGCTGCCGCTGTGGCCGCAGAAGAGGCAGTCGAAGGCCGTGGCGACCTTCTGCGCCACCTTCTTGGACGGCGGTGCCTTCCTCGACTTCCTCTTCCCCATCGTCGCGCGTAGGAACCGACGGACGACGACGGGAGGAGATGGCGAGTAGCGCGTGGCTTTTATAGAGAGAGAGCTCGATGGGATTAACATCAGATGGAAATCGATGGCGGCTATTCCTACGTACGATGGTGCAGTTTCCGGCTGGCTTGAGCCGTTAAGATCTTCCGCAACCCGCATGCCGACGATGTAATCTTTTTGAGGGTTTTGCGGCGAATAAGAGAACAAGGACCTTTTTTTAAACTAGATTTTTATGAGAACTAAACTATGTAGGATATGAAATAAAATAATACCGTAACAATAAACTCAAAGATTAGTGAAGTAGCTATTATGATTATCTTAAATGAAAGATGAAACATTGTTGCCTGCTAGCGTAGCACGTACAGAACAGAAATTAGCAAACCCTTGTAATATTGTAATGTGATTGTAAATTTATAATATACTAATATATGAACAATGAACTTCAATCCATTTGTATGAGACTTTTAAGTAGTGCCGTGTGTTTGTTGAAAAATTATATTGTTTTGTTACATGTAATATTTACTCATAAATACACTCCGCAGATAGCAATGATGGAGCAAGAGCGTGCTCTTCTTGTAATACCCAAATTATAGAACTTATAAAAGAGTTGATCTCGTTACATGTGTTACCATCCACTCATCACTTCATAGAAATAATCACATTTAAAGAATTAAATAAGGCACATCCATAAAACCATGCATCACGTGGAGGTCTCATGTTTATGCATTGCAAGATTAATAAAGATGTGCTAATGTCCAAATTAGAATTTAACCCAAAATTTCAATTTAGAAAAGTTGAAGATAACCTTGAAAAGGGGAAGAGGAAATGCTACCCAATAGAAATAAATTTATTATAAATTCTCCCCATAAGAGTATGTTTAAAGTGTACACTTAATCTGAAGATAAACTATCCACAAAGTTGAATTTGAAATTTGGAATCTAAAAATGGAAGGAAAAACAAAACAGGAAAAAGAAAAGAATAAAACACACACAAAATTTATGTACTCCGATAATAGTAGTTGCCTGCATGAGGCTTTTACATTACAATATAATACATCAAGACAAACATCACACAAAAAAAAACCAAAAAAAACAATACATACATGAACTTGATTCCTTAAGAACCTAGAAAACCAAAGTAAAACAAAAAATCATACATGGAACAAAAAATATAGTACCATACAACAATTTACATTACAATATAATAAATCAAAACAAACATCATACATAAAACATGAAATAAAACATCACCATAAAAACAACAGCAAAACAAAAAAAAAAAACAAAAAAAATTAAAAAGGAAACATCTACAATACAATACAATAACATGGTAGCCGCATAATATGAAACACAAAAGCTACAGAATAAAATCTTAAAACAAAAAAAATGATAATAACAACTTACAACACAAAAAAACATAATAGTACCTTCTCTATGAAGAGGTGATTGAGGACTATGTGCTGCGGCCGCGCGCAGCTTTCTTCCGAGTTCTGTGAGTTGAGGACGCCGAGATGGAGTTGAGCTGGAAGAGCAGGTGGCTCCTTGGCGAAGTCCTTGTCCTCAGGTGCCTGGAAACTGTAGCTAGAGTCTAGAGAAAGCGGTGGCTCAAATTCTACCACGCTCTCAACACTTTCTGGGACAAAATCCTGCATGCACAATAAGAGTTTCGGGGAATCATTTCAACAGAGGACCAAAATAGATGATGCCACGAGTACCTTTCTATATATTACATTAACTAAAAGTTCTCAACTCAGTAAAACCTTTTCTGTCAATCTACCACAGCGAAGGTGGCTACAAACAACCCCACAATTGGTACAAAATTCCCAGTGGATGACCTTTCGGAAAATTAGATAGATTATCGCAGTTTAAGCAGTAAAACAAACAAACTACTGTCATCTCATTCATTTTTACCATGAAATTAATACGGATTTGGCATGCTAAAGTTGAGTTAAGCTAAGACCAAAATTCTTCTTCTTTCTTTTGTTAAGGAAGGCAAACAAGCATATGGTTTATTGCAGTATCATGCGTTTTGTAAATTTCACCCAGTACTTTTTTTCCTTGCTGTGCTCAGGTCTTTGGAACAAAATTAATGCTCACATTAACATCAAGAAGGTTAACCGCATTGCCCATTGCATCAGTTTCACAGGGAAGGTCAGGAAGGCATCTCCTTTCTCCATCTACAACACATCTGTATCGGTAAACTCCTGACGGGAGTACCAGCAAAAGAGAGTGATCTTTCCCAGATTTTTGCATGGCTTTTCTGCAACACGTATAAATCAACAATCTCAGGATGAAATTCACCGCAGTCTGAAGTTACGTTCTGCTTAAGTTGGTTAGAACATTCGAAAAATCTCAGGAATTAAAGTTTGACTTATACAGGATTATATAAATAAATTAAATTATTGTACCTTGATTTCCAGTTATCCCATGATCCTTCAACATATACATTCTTTCCTCCAAGGGTCCAGACAATTAAAGAAGGAATTTCCTAAACAAAGGCAAAAGGCGTCCACAAAAGGCAAAAGGCGTCCAACCCAAGTGAGAAATTTAATAGTGATGTGAGAAATTAGGGTCCAGACAATTTAACTCCACAAAAGGCAAAAGGCGTCCAACCCAGCACGGCAGATAAACAAACAGGTCTCTCACGCATTGGGCCAACCCTCCACATGTACCGCCTACCAGCCCAAATGTAGTACACCTAAAAAGGCAACAAAACAAGCCCAATGCAGTACACAACCCCCCAACCGCCAGCCCTCCAGCCAGCCACCAGCAGCCCCCAACACAAAACCACAGAACCCCAGCCGCCAGCCCTCCACCCCAGCCGCCAGCGGCCAGCACAAAACCCTCCCCCCTCTCCAGAAAAAAGAACAGAACTTCAATGTCTATGAGGATACAAAGTACATGATGATGACAGAGGAAGATAAAAGAGGCAAAGAAATTGAAAAGGTATACTCATATGTGCTCCCAATCTCATTTTGTTGATGCTTCTCTGTTCAAAAAAGTTGAGGCCCCCTGGATTTTTGCAGAAGAAAAAAAATTCCCATGCTCGAAATAAACAACACAGCATCTCTGCCCACTCTTTCACCCCAACCAAAAGTCAGAGCTCCCATGGATTTCCGTGCCACGGGACACTTTCTGGTTTAAAACACCATCGTTGATACGTACTTGCCGGCATTAGCAAGCTGGTTAATGTCGTGGCCTTCTTCCAAGTACCTTCTCAGACACTAGCATGCAACAGTAGACCATTTTAGTTAGTCTGATGAGCAGATAGATCTGCTAGATTCGTTCAATGTCAGTCTACCTGCATTGCTCACCAGTAGTATGGCAGGAAAGAGAGCACGTATGCCAGGTTCTTGAATTGGGAGCCGCTGGTACAACTTCCATACGCGTGAGTTCTGAAAGTTTTAGCCATGAAGTAGCACCCCGTGAACTCGAGGTGTCTTAGCAGTGGGATCTGCAAAACAAGACATTTTGAGCCGCAAAGTAATAAGTACAATGGCTAGCTCTCCATGCATGCCTAGTGTACGGCTGAGCATAGTTTACCTGGCTGGTTAGCTGGTCAGCCATGAAGAAATCCGCCATCAGAACCTGCATGACAAGGCATTCTAGTAGATCAGATCAGATGAGCTATTTCAAACAGACTTGACAGACAAACAGATTTCTCACCCACTCCTAGTTTGTATTACTTGACAAACATCCCATGCTCGGATTTTTCTTGTACACCCCATGTAAAAAACACCTGCAACAAAAAACATGATAATTAGAAGATATCATAATAGATTTCTCACCGACTCCTAGTTTGTATTACTTATTCAAATTGGATTAACATATGCAAAAAAATATTTGTATTACCTCTTCGATTGGATAGAAGACTAACACACTATCCATTAATTTTTGCCCCCCCTCCCTCCCCTGATGATCTGCCGCAAAACACAAAAAAGATGGCTACACATGAACTTGCCCTCTGCCTGCCGCCTCCAAGAACTATATCTGCATGATCTGAACATCCTCTGACTTAGCTGAAAACGACCAGAGCAAATACACATCTACAAGGAAAAAAACCACATAACACAAAAAAAATAGCCAAGATTGAAAAAAAACTGGGCATAAATTTTCTTCCCCTTTTCGCAGATTCATGTTGATGGTACTAACAAGTTTGTCACTGAAAACAACATATTCTCAGAAGATGAAATTACCAATTTTCAGCACCATATATTGGAGATAATTGGAAGTACTCAGGTAAAAAGTATATGAGAATTCCCGTAATTACAGTTGAATAAGATGAAAAAATTCTATCCACATGTTTTGAAGACTAAAAAACTTTTTGTGATTTTTTTATGAATGTGCAAAAAACAGATGGCTGGAAGGCGTTTT
The DNA here is from genome assembly GCF_902167145.1 of Zea mays. Lineage (NCBI taxonomy): Eukaryota > Viridiplantae > Streptophyta > Magnoliopsida > Poales > Poaceae > Zea > Zea mays. The sequence goes on from NC_050098.1 coordinate 143,630,818, forward strand.
ACTCAAAATGGATCAAGCAGTACTCAGATATACGCACAAATGATGCTGCCATATGTTTCAAACCAGATAATAAAATGCAAAAAAAACATGAACAACACCTACTAAATTATATATGGGAATTTAATTGATCCTTGATGATTATGCAGGGTGGATACATGGATCTGATGATGGAACAGATACGTAACTCGCAAGGAGAATCAGTGAGTGAAGTAGGCAATGAAATGCAAAGTGGCCTATGCACACAAAATGAAACCATGAACAAAAACCTACTAGTGGCCCCATGTGAGACATACACACAGATGATTCTTGAGGAGGACTCAACGCTTGCAAATGCAGACATATCCAAGGTAAGTGTGGGGGTGTGTGGGAAAAAATAATAGTAATATACATTTCATAACATAAACAATGATGTTAACAATGATGTTTATAGCGGCAACAGGATGTGTTAACAGGATATGTTTCAAACCAGGTAATAAAATGCAAAAAAAAAACATGAACAACACCTACTAAATTATATATAGGAATTTAATTGATCCTTGATGATTATGCAGGGTGGATACATGGATCTGATGATGGAACAGATATATAACTCGCAAGGAGAATCAGTGAGTGAAGTAGGCAATGAAATGCAAAGTGGCCTATGCACACAAAATGAAACCATGAACAACAACCTACTAGAAGCACCATGTGAGGCATACACACAGATGATTCTTGAGGAGGACTCCCCGCTTGCAAATGCAGACATATCCAAGGTAAGTGTGGGGGTCTGTGGGCATAAATAATAGTAATATACATTTCATAACATAAATAAAAATTAGAAAACTAACTAAAAAACTGAATTTTTTTGTAGGAGACATTTGGGGAATGCAATGAAGCTGATACATCTAAATATGGGGAAACAATATACCACAGGGATCTCTTTGAGATAATGCATGTACAACAACTAACTGAATGTGCGCAAAATGATGATGGAAAAGAAACTAAAACATCGAGTGCTAGTGCAAACTTTGATGATGCAGAAGCTGAAACAACAAATGCAGGAGATGAAGAGTTAACAGAGGATCAGATTGATGCCTTCATTATGAGTGAGCAGATAGCTACAACAGAAGGGAACAATGCATCAATAGACAGCAAATACACACCTCAAGTTGGGATGGAATTTAAGACCAGGGGAGATGCAGAGCACTTCTTATTCTTCTATGGTTTTTTGGCTGGTTTTAAACCAGCAATCACCCACACTTTCAGGACTTCCAACAAAAAAAGAAGCAATGAAGTAACAAAGGTGGAGCTGAAATGTAACAAACATGGCAAAACAAAAAAGACAAACCAGCAGGAACAAGATATTTGCATAGAAAAAAAGCGCTGCGAGAAAGGGCCAAAAAGGAATACAAATGTCCAAGTTAAAACAGATTGCAGAGTATTCATGGTTATAAAGGAACATGGACAAAAATGGGTGATCGATAAGTTAGACTTGGAACACAATCATGAGCTCAGACCAGCAGACAACAACAACATGTTTAGTGGGCATAAGTACATGACAGATATGGAAAAAGGAATTATAAGAACATTGAACTACAACAACATACCTACACGGAAGATGATTGCTATATTGTCTTATCTGAGAGGAGGTATGACAACATTGCCGTAAAAAAAAGATGTTAGCAACTACAGAACTAAAATAAACAAGGAAGTAACAGGAATGATATGACGCAAGCACTGCAGTTTTTTCAGGAAAAACAGAAGGAAGATCCAAATTTCTTCTATAGAATTGTCATTGATGAAGATAAAAAGGTGAAGCACATGTTTTGGGCAGATGAGACATCTTTGAAATACTACGAGATGTATGGAGATTGCATCAGTTTCGACACCACGTACATGACTAACAAGTACAACCTACCATTTGCGCCATTTGTGGGTGTTACAGGGCATGCACATACATGCTTGTTCGCATGTGCATTCATTTCTGATGAAACAATAGAAACATTCAAGTGGATATTCAAGACATTCCTTGAGGCCATGGGAGGGAAACATCCCCGCACAATAATAACAGATCAACATAGGCAATGAGACCTGCGATCAAAGAGGTCTTCCCTGAAACAGTGCATAGGAATTGCTTCTTCCACATAAAAAGCAAATGCTACCAGAAAAATGGAAATTGCTTTGCAAGAAATATAGGAATGCCAGAGGACTTTAAGGACATAGTTAACTATTCACTAACTGTTTCTGAATTTGAGAGAGACTGGAAGCAAATGGTTGAGGACTACCACCTAGAAAACAACAAGTATTTCAGCAAAATGTGGGAAACAAGAGCCAGGTTCATACCAGTATATTTCAAAAATGACTTCTTCCCATTCTTGCAAAGCACAGGTAGAAGCGAGGGGACAAACTCAAGGTTTAAAGACAATGTGACTTCGACTTATAGTGTGATTAGCTTTTTGCGTGAGTACCAAAGGATTGTGGAGCAAGTGAATGTGTCAGAGGAGTATGAGGATAATGAAAGCAATCGTAAACGTCCAAAGGAACTAATGTTTGGATACACAATAGAGAGGCAAGCACAAGAAGTCTACAATAGAAACATATTCAAGAAATTCCAGTTCCAGTTGCAATCAACACCAAGGCTAAGTTACAACAGAACATCTAATCTGCATACTTTTGAGGTGTATCCAAAATCAAACCAAGAAGAAAAGCCACATAAAATAAGGAGGTACCTTGTTATGGCTAACCTAACATATGGAATGGAAGAGTTCACTTGTGTATGTGGCAAGTTTGACAAGGATGGCATTTTATGCTCCCATATACTTAAAGTGATCATTGAAGAAGGGCTCACGAAAATCCCAGAGCAATACATACTGAACAGGTGGAAGAAAAAACATAAACAAATAGATGGACCACTGCTGCGTGCATCAATGCCGACCCACCCAGTGCTAAGACACAACCTATTGAGCCGGAAAGCAGCATTACTCACATCAGCAACAGCAAAAACAGAGAAAACTATGGAGTTTATATGTGAAGAATTAGACAAACTACAAGAAAAGGTTTGCCAAATGCTATCATCAGAAGAAGATGTAATAGCAGGACCTTCGACAGGAAGAGAGAAGGAAGACAATGCTGCAAAACATACATGACCAGTAGTTGAAAATCTGCATAACCCTGAAGCAGTTAAACAGAAAGGAAGGCCAAAAAAACCTACAAGGTTAAAGCCACTAGTGGAGGAAATCCGCATCAAGATGAAGAAGGCAGAGCAAAAGAAAAACAAGAAAACAAGCAATGCAGCAGCAAGTATGTCTATCTAAAAAAACCTGCTTTTGGTTTTTTTTATAATTACATTGACTTAAAATCTATAATTTATGTTTATAGGCCCACAAGGAAAGGAGAAGAAGAAGATGAAAAGACAAACACCTTGAAGAATTACTGCTCCCCCCTCCCAACAGAACCACCAACACTCACACTGAAAAAGATGCAGAAAAAATGGAGAGAAAAATGAAGAACACTTAGTGGAGAAAGGGGAAGGGATGGACTGTGCATTTATGATATATTCATATAGTTGGTGCAAACAACAAAAAAAGTTTATTTTTCTTTCAGTTGAGTCATGTAATCGCTTGCAAAAACAAATTGTTGAAAAACAGATCATGCTTGCCTGATTAGATCCATCGCATCAGCCCATCCATGTACCGCATAACTAGCTTATCTGGTATTGGGTCGTGCTCCATTGGCTAGGCCCACCAGCAATGATTTACACACTTTATACCGCAAAAACATTATTTAGCTGCCACGGATTCCAATCTACTTGAGTTTATGGAGATGAAAAAGAAGTTCCTATTATCTGAGTAGAGCCGTAGAGGACAAAATGATAAAAGAAGTTCCTATTATCACAGTTTTTTTTTGTTTAACCAAAATTTCAATATGTGTTTTCTCTTCAAGAAACATCAGCAAAAAATTGCAGAAAAAGTGGAGAAAAGAAATGAATAAAATTTTAGGGGGGTTAGATGATGGGATGAACTTTGCATTTATAATATATTAATAGAGTTAGTACAAAAAGCAGAAAAAATGGTTTTGTTTTTAAATCAGATGAGTCATGAAATGGCTTGAACAAAAAAAACTCTTGACAAAAAAGAACTTACTAAATAGTAAAAAAACAAACTCTTTAATTCAATAATAGTACGGACAACTTGGAAACAAACTGCAATCACACTTTTATTACATACACTGGGGAAAAAATGAACATAGAAATGAACTTCAGATATAACATGTCTTTTTTGATTGGAAAAAGAAGCTATTGATCAAAACTTGGCGATGATGAATCAGAAATATCTGCCATTGCTGCTCCAACATCCATAGAAAACACGAACAACTACTTCCCAACGGTTCAAATATGCTAGTTGACAATCCGAGGATCAATATTCTGGTATAAAGAAAGCAAATCAGACCAAAAAATGATGCACAAAAACAAAAAACTCCATACCACCATCAGCACTGCACGCACCACCCACGAAAAAAGGAAAAAACTAGAAAAACAAAATAATAAGAGCGCCCAAAAAAACAACCCAAATTGAATCACAAAAAACCTGAAGAAACATGTTGCGAACTAGAGACTTGTCTTCAGTGTTCTTCTCACTAAAATAGAGATCGTTGGCCAACATAATTCGGATTTGAGGGATGTCCTCAGTGCGGAACTTGAGCATCATATCAACAGATATATCCCAATATTCCATGTATTGTAGTGTGAAAATACTGCAGTCATGCCTATGATAATTCAAGAAGGAAAAATTACTACAAGAAATAATTTATTGTGGGTGTTTTCAAACCATATAAAATATATAGAAAAAATTAAGATAGCAACTGAATTTGGATTCTAATAAAAAGAAATGATAGAAATGAAACTTACGTATTTTCCTGCTTTGGTACTGCAGGATATAAAATTTTGAATGATGATACATAAGCATGACCAACTAAACTAGGCAGAGCAACTCTAACTAAGGTCTAAACTAGGCTAAAAAAATAACGATACACTTCACATGGAAAAGGCAATGAAACAAACCAACAAAATTGCTGAAAATCTCGGACAGATCAGGCAAGAGCATTCATAAGACAGTAGAAGTGAGCAACACACTGGGAATAAGAATACAAACCACTTAGGAAAAAAATACTACATATACCAACTATGTCTTATCTGCCACCATCCATAACAGTATACCAAAAAATAGAGCCTCAGACTGTCATCACAGCAATACAACACTACACCCAATGAAGATCAGAGACATGGGCAATTAACAACTAAAACATGATAGTATCTGAATTTGTATTCTAATAATAGTAAAAACAACTACAAAATATCTACAATAAATAATATATTGAGTGAGATTTTAAACCATATAAAATATATAAAAAATTTAAGATAGCAACTGAATTTGGATTCTAATAAAAAAAGAAAAAAGGATAGAAATGAAACTTACGTATTTTCCTGTTTTGGTACCGCAGGATATAAAATTTTGAATGATGATACATTTATGTTTGAATCAGAATATAATAACCATAAGACTTTGAACACCTGAATCTAGAAAAAACACACAACATTAGAAAAAAATGAAAAAAAGATAAATATCAATAAAATATATAATATACACAAGAAAACAAAATACATGAAGAAGAAAAAAGGCACTTACAAGCTTGTCTCTAACAAAGCATTGAAAAGGATCTTCCTCATCAAAATATGAATCCATAAAAACAAAACGCTTATTCTTCAAATCAACAATGAACAAAAACCAATGGTTCCCATGGCACACTGGAAAATACAACTGTAAAAACAGATTGAGGTAAAATAAGAACAAGGCAGTGAATGTATGGCACATTAAGGCTGCTGCTTGGACAAAAAAAATTTACAACAAACTAAGCAAACAAAAAACCTTGTTAGAGCGATGCAACTTCAAAGCAGAATTAGCCCCCAGAAACGATTTCCTTAGATCTTCAACTTCATATTGGATATTGTATTCCATCATCGAATGCTGTAGTAACAATAGAAATTAAAAAAAAGAAAAACACTTAACAAAATTACAAAAAAATGCAAAACAAAACCAAATAAAAAGTTGAAGAACAATTACCCCCACTTTTGGATAAAAGAAATGTTTCTTTGACAGCCTAGGATGAATATCTTCAAAATGTTTCCGGCAAAATCCAGCAATAAAAAAGTTGGCACAGTGACCATTGAGTTCTATTGACAGTCCAAAAGATTCCCAATTTACAGTGGTGGTTTTGGAAAACCGAACTGCGACCAAACTGAAGAAAAAATAAGTAAAAAAATATTAGGCTATTATGAAAATTGGTGTATAGGAACAGAAAATAAAACTAATAAAGAAAAATTGAATAAAAATAAAAGCTACACTTACTCTTTCCATTGGCTCCGCCCCATGCCACAAAGAATATTATAATATCGCAATAGCACATTAGAACATGGAAAACGGGCGTGAGCATTTTGAACTTGTAAGCAATTTTCACCAACATCATTATTGACTACATTTCCAACTTCTAGTTGATTTCCCAAAAAGAATCCCCCAGCTTCTGACTCTACATTGAATATGTTCATATCATTGTACATCTGATCAACTGCAGCTGCTGATTTGGATCTACTACTACCATGTAAATTAGCGCCAACCATATTAACAGCAGCAATTTGAACCTAGAAAAATATAACATAATATATGATCATACGATATAAATTTAAAAAGATTGAAAAAAGATAACAAATATACAGCAGACTACATGAGAGAATAAACTGAAAAAATCACCTCCTGATCAGCCCCTACATCATCAGCAATGACAATAACTTCTTCCTTTTTGCCACTTATTCCTCCGGAGTTCCTACGTCTTTCGGTTGAGTTTAACTTTGAAAAGTTTAATGCTAGTGTAGGCTCATATATAGTGTCATTCCCTACTAAAAATGCACCAGCAGCATGTGCCTGACATATGACACACACAAAAAAAACAGATATACAAAAAGAATATTAAATCATAAACTAAACAAATATAATAAACATAAAAAATAACCACAAACTATACCTTTGGATTCTGAGACAACACCACTGTCGGCGTTTCGACCCCGGGGGTCCCTGGACCGACGAGTAAATTGTCGCTGCGTCCCCTAGCCCAGATGGGTTGGCGCGAGACGGAACACAGAGGGGGGAGAACTGCAGCTTCGTGTTGTCCTGCGCCAGAGTGGATGCGCTTGCAGTAGGGGGTTACAATCGTTCGCGAGGAAGAGAAAGAGAGAGCCTTTTCGTCAGCCCGTCCTCCCGCGCTACCACCCTCTCGTCTAAGGGCCCTGGACCTTCCTTTTATATACATAAGGAGAGGGTCCAGGTGTACAATGGGGGTGTAGCAATATGCTAACGTGTCCGGCAAAGAGGATCCAGAGCCCTATGTACATGCCAACGTGGCTGTCGGAGAGGTGCTAGAGCCCTGTGCATGCGATGTCGTGGCCGTCGGAGGAGCGCTTGAGCCCTGTAGAAGCACAGCTATCGGGGCTGTCGGGACCTTGCTGGTGTCTCCTTGCTTCCGTAGGGGGCTGAGAACCGCCATCGTCATGGGCGCACGCGGGGTACCATCATTACTTGTTTACCGGGGTGAGCCAGATGGGACGCCGGTCTTGTTCCCCGTAGCCTGAGCTAGCTAGGGGTAGGGTAATGATGGTCCCCCCTGTGGCGTGGTCGGACCGAGCCCAAGGTCAGGCGAGGCGGAGACTCCTCCGAGGTAGAGGTTGAGGCCGAGCCCTGGGGTCGGGCGAGGCGGAGACCACCTTCCGAGGCCGAGGTCGAGGCCGAGCCCTGGGGTCGGGCGAGGCGGAGTCCATCTTCAGAGGCCGAGGTCGAGGCGGAGCCCTGGGGTCGGGCGAGGCGGAGTCCATCTTCCGAGGCCGAGGTCGAGGCGGAGCCCTGGGGTCGGGCGAGGCGGAGTCCATCTTCCGAGGCCGAGGTCGAGGCCGAGCCCTGGGGTCGGGCGAGGCGGAGCTTCCTGTGGCGCTTGAGGCTGGACTCAGCTGCTGTCAGCCTCACCCTGGAGGGTGGCACGACAGTCGGAGAGGGGCGGGCGACGCTGTTTTCCTGTCAGGTCAGTCAGTGGGAGGGCGAAGTGACTGCGGTCACTTCGACCCTGTCGACTGAGGTACGCGTGTCAGGATAAGGCGCCAGGCGATCCTTACATTGAATGCGCCTGTGATACGGTCGGTTGGTGAGGCGATTTGGCCAAGGTTTCTTCACTACGAAGCCTGCCCGAGCTGGGCTTCGGATGAGTCGAGGGAGCGCCCGTTGCTTGAGGAGGCCCTCGGGCGAGGCGAGATCGCGTCCTTGAGTAGACGAAGCCTTGACCTGAATTGCGCCCATCAGCCTCTGTAGTTTGCGCTGATGGTGATTACCAGCCGAGTTTAGGAGTCTTGGGGGTACCCCTAATTATGGTACCCGACAGTAGCCCCCGAGCCTCAAAGGGAGTGTTGGTACTCGCTTGGAGGCTTTGTCGCACTTTTTAGCAAGGGGACCGGCCTTTCTCGGTTATATTTTGTTCCGGTGGGTGCGCGCGAGCGCACCCGTCAGGTGTAGCCCCCGAGGCCTCGGAGGAGTGGTTTGACTCCTCCGAGGTCTTAATGCCTTTCGTGATGCCTTGGCCGGTCTGGTTGTTCCCTCATGCGATCTGACGGTAGCCCGGGTGCATGGTCGGGTTCCGAGTTTTCAGGCTGGTTTGTTGACGCTGTCAACGATTTGGCCGGAGCCGGGTTTGCGAGAGCAGCCCCCAAGCCTCTGCACAGAGCGAGAGGAAGATCAAGGACTGACTCGGCTTTTATCATACGCCCCTTAGTCGCCTTTCCGCAAGGAGGAGGGGGGAAGCGCCATGTTGCCCTCGGAGGGCACCGAACATGGTGTCTCCAGTGAGTTGCTAACGGGTGATCTGAGTGGACGCCCGTGCCCCGTTCGATAAGGGTCGGCTAGTGGCCCAGAGGCGCGCTCCAAAAGTACCTGCAGGTGATTTGCCGGACTCGGTCCCGTTCGATAGGGTCCGAGGGCTCGATGCCTCCCTCTGATGGGACTCAGTTACAAAATCACTCCTGCTGGTCTCGGAAATGTCCTAGGGTACCTCAGGAGCGTAGCCCGACCCTCGGCCATGTATCGGACGTACCTAAAGTCATCCCTCGCTCTTCGTGCTCTAGGGCAGCTGTCGAACCCTTCGAGGGGCCAGCCTTCGAACCCCTGATCAGTAGTGGGCGTGGAGCCCGAGTGCTCTGAGGCGGCTGTCGAACCCTTCCGAGGGGCCAGCCTTCGAACCTCTGATCAGTAATGAGCCTGAAGCCTGAGTGCTTTGGGGCGGCTGTCGAACCCTTCCGTGGGGCCAACCTTCGAACCCCTGATCAGTAGGAGGGCTCGGGGCCCGCTTCCTTCGCGGAGAAGGATCCCTTTCAAAATATCCCCTTTCCCGGTCCCTGTAGCCAGAGAGAGAAAGGGGAAGAAGAAAAGGATACGAATTTAAACGATGTGGCGCACCTTTTTTGACGCGGTCATCATGGCGGAGGTGAAACGTCGCCCGCTTTGCCTGCCAAAGGTGTCGCCTTCCCTGCCGCGAAGTGATAGTCGCCTAGAGGGGGGGGGGTGAATAGGGCGAAACTGAAATTTACAAATATAAACACAACTACAAGCCGGGTTAGCGTTAGAAATATAATCGAGTCTGGGAGAGAGGGCGCAAAATAAATCGCAAGCAAATGAAGAGTGTGACACGCGGATTTGTTTTACCGAGGTTCGGTTCTCGCAAACCTACTCCCCGTTGAGGAGGCCACAAAGGCCGGGTCTCTTTCAACCCTTCCCTCTCTCAAACGGTCCCTCGGACCGAGTGAGCTTTTCTTCTCAAATCAAAGCCGGGAACAAAACTTCCCCGCAAGGGCCACCACACAATTGGTGCCTCTTGCCTTGATTACAATGGAGTTTTGATCTCAAGAACAAGTGAGAAAGAAGAGAAGCAATCCAAGCGCAAGAGCTCAAAAGAACACGGCAAATCTCTCTCAATAATCACTAAAGCCTTGTGTGGAATTGGAGAGGATTTGATCTCTTTGTTTGTGTCTAGAATTGAATGCCTAGCTCTTGTAAGTGGTTGAGAAGTGGGAAAACTTGGATGCAATGAATGGTGGGGTGGTTGGGGTATTTATAGCCCCAACCACCAAAAGTGGCCGTTGGAAGGCTGCCTGTTCGATGTCGCACCGGACAGTCCTGTGCGCACCGGACAGTCCGGTGCCCCCTGCCACGTCATCACTGCCGTTGGATTCTGACCGTTGGAGCTTCTGACTTGTGGGCCCGCCTGGGTGTCCGGTGCACACCGGACAGGTACTGTTTGCTGTCCGGTGTGCCAGCATGGGCGAGCCTGCCATCTGAGCGCGCATTAAATGCGCGGCAGAGAGCCGTTGGCGCGGAGAAGACCGTTGCTCTGGAGGCGCACCGGACAGTCCGGTGCACACCAGACAGTCCGGTGATTTTTAGCGGACTAGCCATTGGCGTTTCCCGAAGCTGGCGAGTTCCTGAGGCCGACCACCCTTGGCGCACCGGACACTGTCCGGTGTACACCGGACAGTCCGGTGAATTATAGCCGAGTCGCCCTGGAAATTCCCGAAGGTGGCGAGTTTGAGTCTTAGTCCCCTGGTGCACCGGACAGGTACTGTTCACTGTCCGGTGGCACACCGAACAGTCCGGTGCGCCAGACCAGGAGTGCCTTCGGTTGCCCCTTTGCTCCTTTATTGAATCCAAAACTTGGTCTTTTTATTGGCTGAGGATAAACCTTTTACACCTGTATAATCTACACACTTGGGCAAACTAGTTAGTCCAATTATTTGTGTTGGGCAATTCAACCACCAAAATTATTTAGGAACTAGGTGTAAGCCTAATTCCCTTTCAATCTCCCCCTTTTTGGTGATTGATGCCAACACAAACCAAAGCAAACAGAGATGTGCATAATTGAACTAGTTTGCATAATGTAAGTGTAAAGGTTGCTTGGAATTGAGCCAATATAACTACTTACAAGATATGCATGGAATGTTTCTTTTTTATTTAGTATTTTGGACCACGCTTGCACCACATGTTTTGTTTTTGCAAAATTTTTGTAAATTCATTTCAAAGATCTTTTGCAAATAGTCAAAGGTAAATGAATAAGAGTTTGCAAAGCATTTTCAAGATTTGAAATTTTCTCCCCCTGTTTCAAATGCTTTTCCTTTGACTAAACAAAACTCCCCCTAAAATTAAATCCTCCTCTTAGTGTTCAAGAGAGTTTTGATATACCATTTTGAAATACTACTTTCTCCCCCTTTTGAACACAACAGGATCTCAATTGATAAATACTTCTTGGAAAACACTAAGTTTTGAAATTGGTGGTGGTGCGGTCCTTTTGCTTTGGGCTCATACTTTCTCCCCCTTTGGCATGAATCGCCAAAAACGGAATCATTAGAGCCCACGAAGTAATTTCTTCCCCTTTGGTCATAAGTAAATGAGTTAAGATTATACCAAAGACGAGGTCCTTTTCTTTGATGCTTATTTTTCCCCCAAAGAATAGAGAGATGCTTGGAGTGATGGCGAAGTATGAGTTACGGAGTGGAAGCCTTTGTTTTCGCCGAAGACTCCAATTCCCTTTCTAGCATATACCTATGACTTGGTTTGAAATAGACTTGAAAACACATTAGTCATAGCATATAAAAGAGATATGATCAAGGGTATTCAAATGAGCTATGTGTGCAAGCTAGCAAAAGAAATTTCTAGAATCAAGAATATTGAGCTCATGCCTAAGTCTGGTAAAAGATTGTTCATCAAGTGGCTTGGTAAAGATATCGGCTAATTGATCTCTAGTATTAATGTAAGAAATCTCGATATCCCCCTTTTGTTGGTGATCCCTAAGAAAATGATACCGAATGGCTATGTGCTTAGTGCGGCTATGCTCGACGGGATTGTCGGCCATTTTGATTGCACTCTCATTATCACATAGCAAAGGGACTTTGGTTAATTTGTAACCGTAGTCCCGCAGGGTTTGCCTCATCCAAAGCAATTGCGCGCAACAATGACCTGCGGCAATGTACTCGGCTTCGGCGGTGGAAAGAGCGACCGAATTTTGCTTCTTTGAAGCCCAAGACACCAAGGATCTTCCCAAGAACTGGCAAGTCCCCGATGTGCTCTTCCTATTGATTTTACACCCCGCGCAATCGGCATCCGAATAACCAATCAAATCAAACGTGGATCCCCGAGGGTACCAAAGCCCAAACTTAGGTGTGTAAGCCAAATATCTCAAGATTCGTTTTACGGCCGTAAGGTGGGATTCCTTAGGGTCGGATTGGAATCTTGCACACATGCAAACGGAAAGCATAATGTCCGGTCGAGATGCACATAAATAAAGCAATGAACCAATCATCGACCGGTATACCTTTTGATCCACGGACTTACCTCCTGTGTCGAGGTCGAGATGCCCATTAGTTCCCATGGGTGTCTTGATGGGTTTGGCATCCTTCATCCCAAACTTGGTTAGAATGTCTTGAGTGTACTTCGTTTGGCTAATGAAGGTGCCCTCTTGGAGTTGCTTGACTTGGAATCCTAGAAAATACTTCAACTCCCCCATCATCGACATCTCGAATTTCTGTGTCATGATCCTACTAAACTCTTCACATGTAGACTCGTTAGTAGACCCAAATATAATATCATCAACATAAATTTGGCATACAAACAAGTCATTTTCAAGAGTTTTAGTAAAGAGTGTAGGATCGGCCTTGCCGACTTTGAAGCCATTAGCAATAAGGAAATCTCTTAGGCATTCATACCATGCTCTTGGGGCTTGCTTGAGCCCATAAAGCGCCTTAGAGAGCCTATAAACATGGTTAGGATACTCACTGTCTTCAAAGCCGGGAGGTTGCTCAACATAGACCTCTTCCTTGATTGGTCCATTGAGGAAGGCACTTTTCACGTCCATTTGATAAAGCTTAAAGCCATGGTAAGTGGCATAGGCTAATAATATGCGAATTGACTCAAGCCTAGCTACGGGTGCATAGGTTTCACCGAAATCCAAGCCTTCGACTTGGGAGTATCCTTTGGCCACAAGTCGAGCTTTGTTCCTTGTCACCACACCATGCTCATCTTGCTTGTTGCGGAAGACCCATTTGGTTCCTACAACATTTTGGTTAGGACGTGGAACTAAATGCCATACCTCATTTCTAGTGAAGTTGTTGAGCTCCTCTTGCATCGCCACCACCCAATCCGAATCTTGAAGTGCTTCCTCTACCCTGTGTGGCTCAATAGAGGAAACAAAAGAGTAATGTTCACAAAAATGAGCAACACGAGATCTAGTGGTTACCCCCTTATGAATATCGCCGAGGATGGTGTCGACGGGGTGATCTCGTTGGATTGCTTGGTGGACTCTTGGGTGTGGCGGCCTTGGTTCTTCCTCATCCTCCTTTTCTTGATCAATTGCATCTCCCCCTTGATCATTGCCATCATCTTGAGGTGGCTCATCTTCTTGATTTTGCCCTTCATCAACTTGAGCTTCATCCTCATTTTGAGTTGGTGGAGATGCTTGCATGGAGGAGGACGGTTGATCTTGTGCACTTGGAGGCTTTTCGGATTCCCTAGGACACACATCCCCAATGGACATGTTCCTTAGCGCGATGCATGGAGCCTCTTCATTACCTATTTCATCAAGATCAACTTGCTCTACTTGAGAGCCGTTAGTTTCATCAAACACAACGTCACATGAGACTTCAACTAGTCCAGTGGACTTGTTAAAGACCCTATATGCCCTTGTGTTTGAGTCATAACCAAGTAAAAAGCCTTCTACAGTTTTAGGAGCAAATTTAGATTTTCTACCTCTTTTAACAAGAATAAAGCATTTGCTACCAAAAACTCTAAAGTATGAAATGTTGGGCTTTTTACCGGTTAGGAGTTCATAGGATGTCTTCTTGAGGATTCGGTGAAGATATAACCGATTGATGGCGTAGCAGGCGGTGTTGACCGCTTCGGCCCAAAACCGGTCCGGTGTCTTGTACTCATCAAGCATGGTTCTTGCCATGTCCAAAAGAGTTCGATTCTTCCTCTCCACTACACCATTTTGTTGAGGTGTGTAGGGAGAAGAGAACTCATGCTTGATGCCCTCCTCCTCAAGGAAGCCTTCAATTCGAGAGTTCTTGAACTCCGTCCCATTGTCGCTTCTTATTTTCTTGATCCTTAAGCCGAACTCATTTTGAGCACGTCTCAAGAATCCCTTTAAAGTCTCTTGGGTTTGAGATTTTTCCTGTAAAAAGAATACCCAAGTGAAGCGAGAATAATCATCCACTATTACAAGACAATGCTTACTCCCGCCGATGCTTATGTAAGCAATCGGGCCAAATAGATCCATGTGGAGTAGCTCAAGCGGCCTGTCGGTCGTCATGATGTTCTTGTGTGGATGATGGACTCCAACTTGCTTCCCCGCCTGGCATGCGCTACAAATCCTGTCTTTCTCAAAATGGACATTTGTTAATCCTAAAATGTGCTCTCCCTTTAGAAGCTTATGAAGATTCTTCATCCCAACATGGGCTAGTCGACGGTGCCAGAGCCAACCCATGTTAGTCTTAGCAATCAAGCATGTGTGGAGCTCAGCTCTATCAAAATCTACTAAGTATAGCTGACCCTCTAACACACCTTTAAATGCTATTGAATCATCACTTCTTCTAAAGACAGTGACACCAATATCAGTAAAAAGACAGTTGTAGCCCATTTGACATAATTGAGAAACAGAAAGCAAGTTGTAATCTAAAGAATCAACAAGAAAAACATTGGAAATAGTATGGTCAGGTGATATAGCAATTTTACCCAAACCTTTGACCAAACCTTGATTTCCATCCCCGAATGTGATAGCTCGTTGGGAATCTTGGTTTTTCTCATATGAGGAGAACATCCTTTTCTCCCCGGTCATGTGGTTTGTGCACCCGCTGTCGAGTATCCAACTTGAGCCCCCGAATGCATAAACCAAAAATTTAGTTCTTGACTTTAGGTACCCAAACTGTTTTGGGTCCTTTGGCATTAGAAACAAGAACTTTGGGTACCCAAACACAAGTCTTGGAGCCCTTATGTTTGCCCCCAACAAATTTGGCAACTACCTTGCCGGATTTGCTTGTAAGCACATAAGAAGCATCAAAAGTTTTAAATGAAATAACATGATCATTTGATGCAATAGGAGTTTTCTTTCTAGGCAACTTGGCACGGGTTGGTTGCCTAGAGCTAGATGTCTCACCCTTATACATAAAAGCATGATTAGGGCCAGAGTGAGACTTCCTAGAATGAATTTTCCTAATTTTGCTCTCGGGATAACCGGCAGGGTACAAAATGTAGCCCTCGTTATCCTGAGGCATGGGAGCCTTGCCCTTAACAAAGTTAGACAAGTACTTAGGAGGGGCTTTAAGTTTGACATTGTCTCCCCTTTGGAAGCCAATGCCATCCTTGATGCCAGGGCGTCTTCCATTATAGAGCATACTTCTAGCAAATTTAAATTTTTCATTTTCTAAGTTATGCTCGGCAATTTTAGCATCTAATTTTGCTATGTGATCATTTTGTTGTTTAATTAACGACATGTGATCATGAATAGCATTAACATCAATATCTCTACATCTAGTGCAAATAGAAACATGCTCAACATTAGATGTAGAGGGTTTGCAAGATTTAAGTTCTACAACCTTAGCATGCAACATTTCATTCTTAGTTCTAAGGTCGGAAATGGTAGCATTGCAAACATCAAAATCTTTAGCCTTAGCAATCAAATTTTCATTCTCTAATCTAAGGCTAGCAAGAGAAATGTTTAATTCTTCAATCCTAGCAAGCAAATTATCATTATTATCTCTAGGATTGGGAGTTGAAACATTACAAACATGAGAATCAACCTTAGCATTTAAACTAGCATTTTCATTTCTAAGGTTGTCAATTATCTCACGGCAAGTGCTTAGCTCACTAGATAATTTTTCATATTTTTCAACTTGTAAAGCGTAAGCATTTTTAACCTTAACATGTTTTTTATTTTCCTTGATTAGGAAGTCCTCTTGGGAGTCCAAGAGATCATCCTTCTCATGGATGGCACTAATTAGTTCATTTAATTTCTCCTTTTGTTCCATGTTAAGGTTGGCAAAAAGAGTTCGCAAATTATCTTCCTCACCACTAGCATTATCATCACTAGAAGACTCATATTTAGTGGAGGAGTTAGATTTAACCTTCTTCTTTTTGCCGTCCTTTGCCATGAGGCACTTGTGGCCGACGTTGGGGAAGAGGAGTCCCTTGGTGACGGCGGTGTTAGCGGCGTCCTCGTCGTCAGAGGAATCGCTTGAGCTTTCGTCGGAGTCCCACTCCCGACAAACATGAGCATCACCGCCCTTCTTCTTGTAGTACCTTTTCTTTTCTCTCCTCTTGCCCTTCTTGTCGTTATCCCTGTCACTGTCACTTGATAATGGACATTTAGCGATAAAGTGACCGGGCTTACCACACTTGTAGCAAACCTTCTTGGAACGGGATTTGTAATCCTTCCCCTTCCGTTGCTTGAGGATTTGGCAAAAGCTTTTGATGATTAGAGCCATCTCCTCATTGTCGAGCTTGGAGGCGTCAATTGGTTGTCTACTTGGTGTAGACTCTTCCTTCTTGTCCTCCGTTGCCTTGAAGGCTACCGGTTGCGCCTCGGATGTGGATGGTTCGTCAAGCTCGTTGATCTTCCTCGAGCCTTCGATCATGCACTCAAAACTTACAAAATTCCCGATAACTTCCTCGGGGGTCATTTTAGTATATCTAGGATTACCACGAATTAATTGAACTTGAGTAGGGTTAAGGAAAATGAGTGATCTTAGAATAACCTTAACCACCTCGTGGTCATCCCACTTTACGCTCCCGAGGTTGCGCGCTTGGTTCACCAAAGTCTTGAGCCGATTGTACATGTGTTGTGGCTCCTCCCCTTTGCGAAGCCGGAACCGACCGAGCTCCCCCTCAATCGTTTCCCGCTTGGTGATCTTGGTGAGCTCATCACCTTCATGCGCGGTTTTGAGTAAATCCCAAATCTCCTTTGCGTTCTTCAACCCTTGAACTTTGTTATACTCCTCTCTACTCAAAGAGGCTAGGAGTATTGTTGTTGCTTGAGAGTTGAAGTGCTCGATTTGGGCCACCTCATCCTCATCATAGTTTTCATCCCCTACGGATGGTACCTGCGCACCAAACTCAACAACATCCCATATGCTTTTGTGGAGCGAGGTTAGATGAAATCGCATTAAATCGCTCCACCTAGCGTAATCTTCACCATCAAAAGTTGGTGGTTTGCCTAATGGGACGGAAAGTAAAGGTGTATGTTTGGAAATGCGAGGGTAGCGTAGGGGGATCTTACTATACTTCTTGCGCTCTTGGCGCTTAGAAGTGACGGAGGGCGCATCGGAGTCGGAGGTAGAAGTTGATGAAGTGTCGGTCTCGTAGTAGACCACCTTCCTCATCCTCTTATGCTTGTCGCCTTTTCGATGCGGCTTGTGGGAAGAAGATTTTTCCTTCTTCTCTTGGTGGTGAGAAGAGGAAGCCTTTTTCTCCTTCCGTTTGGAGGAGTCCTTCTTCTTCTCCTTTCTCTTGGTGCGGGACTCTTCCGATGAAGTGCTCCCATGGCTTGTAGTGGGCTTTTCGCCGGTCTCCATCTCCTTCTTGGCGTGATCTCCCGACATCACTTCGAGCGGTTAGGCTCTAATGAAGCACCGGGTTCTGATACCAATTGATAGTCGCCTAGAGGGGGGGTGAATAGGGCGAAACTGAAATTTACAAATATAAACACAACTACAAGCCGGGTTAGCGTTAGAAATATAATCGAGTCTGGGAGAGAGGGCGCAAAATAAATCGCAAGCAAATGAAGAGTGTGACACGCGGATTTGTTTTACCGAGGTTCGGTTCTCGCAAACCTACTCCCCGTTGAGGAGGCCACAAAGGCCGGGTCTCTTTCAACCCTTCCCTCTCTCAAACGGTCCCTCGGACCGAGTGAGCTTTTCTTCTCAAATCAAAGCCGGGAACAAAACTTCCCCGCAAGGGCCACCACACAATTGGTGCCTCTTGCCTTGATTACAATGGAGTTTTGATCTCAAGAACAAGTGAGAAAGAAGAGAAGCAATCCAAGCGCAAGAGCTCAAAAGAACACGGCAAATCTCTCTCACTAATCACTAAAGCCTTGTGTGGAATTGGAGAGGATTTGATCTCTTTGTTTGTGTCTAGAATTGAATGCCTAGCTCTTGTAAGTGGTTGAGAAGTGGGAAAACTTGGATGCAATGAATGGTGGGGTGGTTGGGGTATTTATAGCCCCAACCACCAAAAGTGGCCGTTGGAAGGCTACCTGTTCGATGTCGCACCGGACAGTCCTGTGCGCACCGGACAGTCCGGTGCCCCCTGCCACGTCATCACTGCCGTTGGATTCTGACCGTTGGAGCTTCTGACTTGTGGGCCCGCCTGGGTGTCCGGTGCACACCGGACAGGTACTGTTTGCTGTCTGGTGTGCCAGCATGGGCGAGCCTGCCATCTGCGCGCGCAGAGCGCGCATTAAATGCACGGCAGAGAGCCGTTGGCGCGGAGAAGACCGTTGCTCTGGAGGCGCACCGGACAGTCCGGTGCACACCGGACAGTCCGGTGATTTTTAGCGGACTAGCCATTGGCGTTTCCCGAAGCTGGCGAGTTCCTGAGGCCGACCACCCTTGGCGCACCGGACACTGTCCGGTGTACACCGGACAGTCCGGTGAATTATAGCCGAGTCGCCCTGGAAATTCCCGAAGGTGGCGAGTTTGAGTCTTAGTCCCCTGGTGCACCGGACAGGTACTGTTCACTGTCCGGTGGCACACCGAACAGTCCGGTGCGCCAGACCAGGAGTGCCTTCGGTTGCCCCTTTGCTCCTTTATTGAATCCAAAACTTGGTCTTTTTATTGGCTGAGGATAAACCTTTTACACCTGTATAATCTACACACTTGGGCAAACTAGTTAGTCCAATTATTTGTGTTGGGCAATTCAACCACCAAAATTATTTAGGAACTAGGTGTAAGCCTAATTCCCTTTCACGAAGTTAATGCGACGGGACGGGTGGTTCACGGGGCAACCGTTGTGTGAGCCATTCGAGGAACGGAACACGGGCGTGTCGTCTTCACGCCGTGGGAGAGGGCTCCCCTGCTGCTCCAGGAGGGGACGTGAGCCTATAGACGATTTGATGGCTGCTTCCGCTCGCCTGCTGCCGCCATTACTGCCGGCCCACTTTTGGCCATACCGACCGTCGCGCCTCCTCCCGCGGCTGACTGGCCCGTGACCGATGTGCTCGGTTGGCACTGTTGGGCCATGCACAGGGTTGCCTCGAGTCGCGGCGCCGGTTCCGCAGTCGAGAAGGCGCGGCATTGGCGCAAGTGGCGGTGCAGTTTTTCGCACGTAGTAACCGGCGCATCGGTTACATGACGTGTGGGCCTGGGCCTCCATGCTGGATGCGTCGAAGTCGAAGGGGTGCGTCTTCGTGGTGCGGTTGCACGCCGCCTGCATGGCGGTCCGCCCTTTCAACCGTTGGTTTCGGCGAGGATGGAGGAGTGCTTGTAACCGCGGGGCGGTTACACGCTCCACGCGTGGCGGTCTGGCTTCTTCTGTCCCGGGCCAGCTTGCATGACGTGTGGGACCCAGCCCCCATGTCGTAGGGGGAGGTCCCTGGGGTACGTCAGTGAAGACTTAGTCCACGACGCCTGAGGGAGAGACGCCTTTAAAAAGGGATCGATCCCCCGGGCGGCAGCCATGTCTTCGCACTTCCCTCATGCATCGCATCCTTCCACCTTCCGAGCCCCTGGATGGGGAGCGCCCGCGTTGCCTTCGTCTTGTCGTTGGAGGAGCGCAACCTTACGGAGGTGGGCTCCCTTCAGCCATCGCTCGGCTTCAAGGATTTTCATCAGGCAGCCCGGCTGCATTCCCCCACCGATGGTCACCCAGGATGGTGACCACCAGTTCGATGG
This sequence comes from Zea mays, assembly GCF_902167145.1. NCBI lineage: Eukaryota > Viridiplantae > Streptophyta > Magnoliopsida > Poales > Poaceae > Zea > Zea mays. Next base: position 143,650,811 of record NC_050098.1, read on the forward strand.
TGGGGAGAAGCAAGCCGGGCTGCGGCCTCTGCCCCGCCCTCAGCTTCAAGGATCTTCATCATCCTTGCTGGGGCGGGGGGCGAGCTGAGCCGGAGCCTGCCTTCGCGTGGGCTGGCAACCCACCTCTTCCTCCAGCATCTGGGGGTGGAAACCATCCTGCAGCTCTGCGGAGGAGGCGTCCTCCAGCCATGCGGGGGAAGGCGAACTGCTGCTGCCTGGCCAGGGTGCAGCATTCTGTCCTCGGTCCGGGCGACTGTGGCCGGCTGCACCGGGGGGTCGCACAACACGTCATACGTCGCGAGGGCGGTACTCGTGTTCTGGGACGGTCCCGTTCTCGTTTTCGTGGCGAGGACGGGAGTGAGGACCTACCGGTGCGCTTTGGGGCAGCCGACGCTCGCCGGTGCGGCATTGGTGGGCAAGTGGACGCTGCCGTCGGTGCTGAGGTGGTGGCAGCCGGAGAAGGTTTCTCCGCCGACGACACCGTCAACGTCACCTGCGCTCCGGGCCTCCGGCTCTTTGGCTTTAATGGCTGGTTCTCGTCCCCCGCGAGGGGACACGAACGAGAGCCTTCCAGCGGTAGCGTTCGCCCTGGGGCCATCGCTGCTGCTGCAGAGGTCGCCGGCGAGCCACCCGGAGTTTGTCGTCCCGCAGGCCCTCCGATGTGGGGGTTGTTCGTACCCGCCGGAGTGGAACCGGAGTTCCGTTTGTAATGGCACCCTGAGTGCCGGTGTATGTTCATTACGACTGTCGGGGCCTAAACATCTGTGTATTTGGGCGCGAAGCCGTGTTTTCCCCTCATTTCGAGCGCTGGGACTCGCCTGTCGGCTAGCTGAACCGCTTAACCGAGTGTGAGTTGCCCTGTGCGGAAGGTGCGTAGGAGTCCCTCGGCTCGGTCGGCCTTGCCACCCAAGGCTTCTCTTGCTCAGTTAAAGAACCCTCGGCTGCTCTGCGATGTGCCGGAGCCGGAGGCAACGGTGTCAGCGTGGACAGAGGCGGAGGCGGCTCGAGAAGAAGCTTTGTTGGCCCGGGAGCATGTGGCCTCCTTGGCCGAGGAGGTGCAGCAGCGGCGGCTGGAGCTTGGCCAGGTCGTCCGTTGACGAGACCAACCCCAGAGTCAGGCTGCCGAGGCCATGAGCCGGGCTAATGTCCTCGGGGGACAGCTGGCTGAGGCTACGGAGCGGCCGGTCGGGGTGTTTGCCCGGGCCGGGACCCTTACGGAGACCTTGGCTATGATGACCCGAGCTTGGTGCTGGCTTCCTCCTTCGAGGTGGAGATCCTTCCGCCCGCGTTGCCGTCCGAGGCTGGGCCAGATTCCGCCGAAGGTGGAGACGACGCCGAGGGTGCTGCTGCCCCCTCTGTTGATGTCTGAACCTGCAGGGAGAGTTTGTCTGTAGTGTGCGTACGTTTTTCGCGGCCGAGGCCCAGACATATCATTGTCGTGTTATAAAGCTGCATTTCCTTTCCGCTTGTTTCGAGTATCAGGACTTGTTCGTCGGTAACAGAATCGTTTATCCGAGCGGGAGTTACTTTTCACGGCAGGTGACGAGTGAGGTATCCGTATCCCAGAGGCGTAGGAATCCCTAGGCTCGGTCGGCCTCGACGCTTACGTGCACTCTTACTCGTTCATAGGATTCTGTTATCGATATAGTCGAGAAGGCATGAAAATCATTCTGGCAGAAAAGTTTTCGAGCGTTAAGACTTGTTCGGTCAGTAGAATCGCTTATCCGAGCGTGAGTTACTTATCGCAGAAGGTGATGAGTGAGGTATCCGTATCCTGGAGGTGTAGGAGTCCCTCGACTCGGTCGGCCTTGTCGCTTACTCCGTCGTTTTCAGGATCCCGCTATCGAAGCAGTCGAAAAGCGCGAAAAATGTTCTGGCAGAAAGACTTTTTCCGAGGAAAATTTTAACACAGAGGGGGTTCCCCCCTTCTAGCCCCCGAGGGAGGGTCGGGCTTTGCCGAGGCAAGGCTGACCCTTCCTTGACGGTTAGACTTTATTTGTGTATGAAAACGAGGTATATGAACGACTTGAAAACATTTTAAGGGTAAAAGCGACGTAGCTGTCAGATGTTCCAAGCGTTGTTGTAGACCTCGCCTTGATTGTTGGCCAGCTTGTAAGTTCCGGGCTTCAAAATCTTGGCGACGATGAATGGCCCTTCCCAGGGAGGAGTAAGCTTGTGGCGCCCTCGGTCGTCTTGCCACAGCCGAAGCACCAAGTCTCCCACTTGGAGGTCTCGGGGCCGAACCCCTCGGGCGTGGTAGCGTCGCAGAGACTGCTGATATCGCGCCGAGTGTAGTAAGGCCATGTCCCGAGCCTCTTCCAGCTGGTCTATTGAGTCTTCTCGGCTGGTCTGGTTGCTTCGGTCATCGTACGCCCTCGTCCTCGGGGAACCGTATTCTAAGTCTGTGGGCAAGATAGCCTTGGCCCCATAGACTAGAAAGAACGGTGAGAAGCCCGTGGCTCGGCTTGGCGTCGTCCTCAGACTCTAGACCACCGAGGGTAGTTCCTTCATCCATCGCTTGCCGAACTTGTTGAGGTCGTTGTAGATCCTCGGTTTTAGTCCTTGCAGGAGCATACCGTTGGCACGCTCCACTTGCCCATTTGTCATGGGGTGAGCCACGGCAGCCCAGTCCACCCGGATGTGGTGGTCCTCGCAGAAGTCCAGGAACTTCTTGCCAGTGAACTGGGTGCCACTATCGGTGATGATGGAGTTTGGGACCCCGAAGCGATGGATGATGTTGGTGAAGAACACCACCGCCTGCTCGGACCTGATGCTGGTTAGGGGTCGGACCTCGATCCACTTGGAGAATTTGTCGATGGCGACCAGCAGGTGAGAGAAGCCCCCGGGTGCCTTCTGCAAGGGACCGACGAGGTCCAGACCCCACACAGCAAACGACCAGGTGATGGGTATTGTTTGCAGGGCCTGAGCGGGCAGGTGCTGTCTTGCGTAGAATTGACACCCTTGGCAGGTGCGTACAATCCTAGTGGTGTCAGCCACCACGGTCGGCCAGTAGAAACCTTGCCGGAAGGCGTTTCCAACGAGGGCTCGAGGTGCTGCGTGGTGACCGCAAGCCCCCGAGTGTATTTCTTGCAATAGCTCCTGACCTTCGGTGATGGATATGCATCGTTGGAGGATGCCTGAGGGGCTGCGGTGGTAGAGCTCCTTTTCGTCACCCAGTAAGACGAACGACTTGGCGTGCCACGCCAGTCGCCGAGCTTCGACTTTGTCGAGGGAGAGCTCTCCTCGGTGGAGATATTGCAGGTACGGGGTCTGCCAGTTTCGATTAGGCGTGACCCCATCCCGCTCTCCCTCAACACGCAGTGCCTCACCCTCGGCGGCCGAGGGTGCCTCGGGCTGGGCCGAGGCTCCCTCGGGCTGGGCCGAGGCCTCCTCGGGCTCGGGCGTGTCGTCGGTCTTGACGGAGGGTTGATGTAGGTCTCGAGAGAAGACGTCTGGGGGAACCGTTGTTCGCCCCGAGGCTATCTTAGCCAGCTCATCTACAGTCTCGTTGTACCGTCGGGCGACGTGGTTGAGCTCGAGTCCGTAGAACTTGTCTTCCAGGCGTCGAACCTCGTCGCAGTAGGCCTCCATCTTTTGGTCGCGGCAGTGGGAGTTCTTCATGACTTGGTTGATGACAAGCTGCGAGTCGCCACGAGCGTCGAGGCGCCGAACCCCTAGCTCGATGGCGATGCACAACCCGTTAACCAGAGCCTCGTACTCGACCAAGTTGTTTGACGCCGGGAAATGGAGGCGCAGCACGTAGCGGAGGTGCTTCCCGAGGGGTGAGATGAAGAGCAGGCCCGCACCTGCTCCTATTTTCATCAGCGACCCATCGAAGTACATGGTCCAGAGTTCCGGTTGGATCGGAGCTGTTGGTAGCTGGGTGTCGACCCATTCAGCCACGAAGTCTGCCAAGACTTGGGACTTGATGGCCTTCCGAGGAGCGAACGAGATTGTCTCGCCCATGATCTCCACCGCCCACTTTGCAATCCTACCCGAGGCCTCTCGGCACTGGATGATCTCCCCCAGGGGGAAGGATGACACCACAGTCACCGGATGAGACTCAAAGTAGTGTCGCAACTTTCGCCGCGTCAGAATTACTGCGTACAGTAGCTTCTGAATTTGCGGGTAGCGGATCTTGGTCTCGGATAGCACTTCACTGATGAAGTAGACCGGCCTCTGGACGAGCAGTGCATGCCCTTCTTCTCGTCTCTCGACTACGATCGCGGCGCTGACCACCTGAGTGGTTGCGGCTACGTAGATCAAGAGGGCTTCTCCTACAGCGGGGGGCACCAAGATGGGCGCACTTGTAAGGAGTGCCTTTAAATTTCCGAGGGCTTCCTCGGCCTCGGGGGTCCAAGAGAAGCGCTCGGTCTTCCTTAAGAGGCGATACAAGGGTAGGCCTCTTTCGCCGAGGCGTGAGATGAAGTGGCTCAGAGCCGCAAGGCATCCCATGACCCTCTGTACTCCTTTCAAGTCTTTGATAGGCCCCATGTTGGTGATGGCCGCGATTTTCTCCGGGTTGGCCTCGATGCCCCGCTCGGAGATGATGAACCCCAGGAGCATGCCTCGGGGGACTCCGAAGACACACTTCTCGGGATTGAGTTTTACGCCTTTCGCCTTCAGACACTTGAATGTCATCTCAAGGTCAGAGAGGAGGTCGGAGGCTTTTCTCGTCTTGACTATGATGTCATCTACGTAGGCCTCGACCGTTCGGCCGATGTGCTCTCCGAACACGTGGTTCATGCACCTTTGGTATGTCGCACCTGCATTCCTCAAACCAAATGGCATAGTAATATAGCAGTACATGCCAAAAGGTGTGATGAAAGAAGTCACGAGCTGGTCGGACTCTTTCATCTTGATTTGGTGATAACCTGAGCAGGCATCGAGGAATCACAGGGTTTCGCACCCAGCAGTGGAATCCACGATTTGATCGATGCGAGGCAGAGGGTAGGGAACCTTTGGACATGCTTTGTTTAGACCAGTGTAGTCTACACACATCCTCCATTTCCCACCTTTCTTTTTCACAAGCACAGGGTTGGCTAACCATTCAGGATGGAATACCTCTTTGATGAACCCCGCAGCCATCAGCTTGTGGATCTCCTCGCCTATGGCTCTGCGCTTTTCTTCGTCAAAACGGCGCAGAGGATGCTTCATGGGTCGGGCTCCAGCTCGGATATCCAGCGAGTGCTCGGCGACATCCCTCGGTATGCCGGGCATGTCCGAGGGACTCCATGCAAACACCTCGGCGTTCGTGCGGAGAAAGTCGACGAGCACTGCTTCCTATTTGGGGTCGAGCTCGGAGCCGATCCGGACTTGCTTGGAGGCGTCGTTGCTGGGGTCGAGAGGGACAGACTTAACCGCCTCTGCTGGCTCGAAGTTGCCGGCGTGGCGCTTCGCATCGGGCACCTCCTTGGAGAGGCTCTCCAGGTCGGCGATGAGGGCCTCGGATTCGGCGAGGGCCTCAGCGTACTCCACGCACTCCACGTCGCATTCGTACGCGTGTCGGTATGTGGACCCGACGGTGATGACCCCGTTGGGGCCTGACATCTTGAGCTTGAGGTAGGTGTAGTTGGGGACGGCCATGAACTTGGCGTAGCACGGTCTCCCCAGCACCGCGTGGTAGGTTCCTCGGAACCCGACCACCTCGAACGTGAGGGTTTCCTTTCAAAAGTTGGAGGGAGTCCCGAAGCAGACGGGCAGATCGAGTTGTCCAAGGGGCTGGACGCGCTTCCCGGGGATGATCCCGTGAAAGGGCGCCGCACCAGCCTGATCGTGGATAGATCGATCTGCAAGAGCCCGAGGGTCTCAGCGTAGATGATGTTGAGGCTACTGCCTCCGTCCATGAGGACCTTGGTGAGCCTGACGTTGCCGACGATGGGGTCGATAATGAGCGGGTACTTTCTTGGGCTCGACACGTGGTCGGGGTGGTCGCCTTGGTCGAAGGTGATGGGCTTGTCGGACTAGTCTAGGTAGACTGGCGCCGCCACCTTCACCGAGCAGACCTCCTGGTGCTCCCGCTTGCGGTGCCGAGCCAAGGCGTTCGCCACTTGCCCACCGTAGATCATGAAACAGTCGTGGACCTCGGGGAACTCCTCTGCCTTGTTTCCCTCCTTCTTGTCGTTGTCATGGCCTTTGCCACCTTCCGCCAGGGGCCTGGCCTTATGGAAGTAGCGCCGAAGCATGACGCATTCCTCAAGGGTGTGCTTGACGGGACCCTGATGATAGGGGCACGACTCCTTGAGCATCCTGTCGAACAGGTTGGCCCCTCCAGGAGGCTTCTGAGGGTTCCTGTGCTCGGCGGCGACGACAAGATCTGCGTAGGCAGCGTCGCGTTTCGCTTGTGACTTCTTCTTGGCCTTCTTCTTCGTGCCGCGCTGGGCGGATGCCTCGGGGACGTCTTCCTGCTGGCGTCCCTGAGGCTGCTTGTCCTTCCGGAAGATGGCCTCGACCGCCTCCTGACCAGAGGCGAACTTAGTGGCGATATCCATCAACTCGCTCGCCCTGGTGGGAGTCTTGCGACCCAGCTTGCTCACCAGGTCGCGGCAAGTGGTGCCGACGAGGAACGCGCTGATGACATCTGAGTCGATGATGTTAGGCAGCTCGGTGCGCTGCTTCAAAAACCGCCGGATGTAGTCTCGCAGGGATTCCCCTGGTTGCTGGCAGCAGCTTCGGAGATCCTAAGAGTTCCGAGGGCGCACGTATGTGCCCTGGAAGTTTCTAGCAAAGGCCTTGACCAGGTCGTCCCAATTGGAGATTTGCGCAGGAGGCAGATGCTCCAGCCAGGCTCGGGCGGCGTCGGAGAGGAACAGGGGGAGGTTGCGGATGATGAGGAACAGCCGGTAGTCCGCAAGCCACAGTTCCAGCCTTGTTTCCCCCGAGTACTTGGTGATGGTAGTCGAGGCTCGGAACCGGGTCGGGAACGGCGCCCGTCGTATGGCCCGGCTGAAGGCTTGCTAACCAGGCGGTTCGGGCGAGGGGCTCCGATCCTCCCCACTGTCGTAGCGTCCCCCACGCCTGGGAGGTAGCCTCGGCGCACCTTCTCGTCGAGGTGGGCTCGACGGTCGCGGTGGTGGTGCTCGTTGCCGAGGCGACCCGGGGCTGCAGGCGTCGTGTCCCGCGTGCGCCCGGTGTGGACCGAGGCTTCTCGCATGAATCGGGAAGTCACGGCGCGATGCCCCGGGGGGTACCTCTGCCTCCGAGAGGCAGAGCTCTCGGCCCGTCGGACCGCGACATCCTCCAGGAGATTCTTGAGCTCTCCCTGAATACGCCGCCCCTCGGTGGTGGATGGCTCCGGCATCGCTCGGAGTAGTATTGCCGCTACAGCCAGGTTCTGGCCGACTCCACTGGAAGCCGGGGGTAGCCTTGCCCTGGCATCGTCAGTGATACGGCGCTGGACGTCCTGGGCCTGATGACACGCTTCTCCGGCTAGTGCTCGGCCTGCCCACTCCTGCCCGATGTTTTGCCGGAGCTGCAGAAGTTGTCCTGCTTCCTCGTCGAGCTTGGCCTGCATCTTGCGGATTTGCTCGAGCTGTGTGTCCTGACCCCCCGCAGGGACTGGGACCACAGCTAGCTCCCACAGGATGTCGACGCGAGGCGCAGGCCTAAGGGGATCGTCGTCCTCCTAGATCGACGTGGAAACATTCGCGACTTGGGCCACAACCCTCGTCGTCAAGGCCGTGGCCACCATCGGAGCAATCGGAGAGGCAGTAGTCGCATGCGATCATGAAGTCTCGCATGGCACTAGGATTACCGAGCCCGGAGAAATCCCAACCAGAGTCGGGCTCGTCTTCTTCCTCGGAACCCGGGGGCGCGTAGGTCGAGACGACCATCAGTCGGTCCCAGGTTGACCACATATGGTACCCCGGAAGGTTAGGATATTCCTTTATGAAAGCGCTCACCGAAACGGGGTCGCTTGGTGGATGGAAGCTGAATCTAAAAGGCACAGGGTGGAAAACGGACGGTACCTCTTGATCGATGGATGGTGACGAAGTCGCGTCGGGGATGGACTGCACCGTCATGTCAGGTACAAGGCTAATGCCCAGCAGGCCCTTCATGAGCGTGCCGGCATCATCTGTCCGCTTGGGGTTGGCGTGTTGTGGGAAACGACGCTCGTCTTCGTCTCAGGCACGAGGTCAACGCCCGACGTGTCCCCCGCTGGGGCGCCGGCGTCGTCGACTCGCTCGACAGCCAACGAGGTGCCGCCTCCTGCTTGGCCATGGTTGCCCCGCCTCCTTCTCCTGTAGCGAGGAAGGCGACGGGACAAACCCGGATGCTGCTCTTCTGCCATGGGGGGAAGACGTCGCCGAGTCCGCCGTCACCGGGCGGGCTAACGGCCGCCGTTATCGCTGTCGCGCGGCGGAGGAAGGAGTACCATGTCGTAGCTGCCGTCAAGGGACATCAACTCGAGACTCCCGAAACGGAGCAGCGTCCTGGGCTAAAGAGGTCGCTGGAGACTACCCATCTGGAACTTGACAGGAAGCTGTTCATCAACACGCAGCACGCCCCTACCTGGCGCGCCAACTGTTGGCGTTTCGACCCCGAGGGGTCCCTGGACCGACGAGTAAATTGTCGCTGCGTGCCCCAGCCCAGATGGGTTGGCGCGAGACGGAACACAGAGGGGGGAGAACCGCGGCTTCGTGTTGTCCTGCGCCAGAGTGGATGCGCTTGCAGTAGGGGGTTACAAGCGTTCGCGAGGGAGAGAGAGAGAGCCTATTCGTCAGCCTAACCTCCCGCGCGACCACCCTCTCGTCTGAGGGCCCTGGACCTTCCTTTTATAGACGTAAGGAGAGGGTCCAGGTGTACAATGGGGGTGTAGCAATATGCTAACGTGTCCGGCATAGAGGATCCAGAGCCCTATGTACATGCCAACGTGGCTGTCGGAGAGGTGCTAGAGCCATGTGCATGCGATGTCGTGGCCGTCGGAGGAGCGCTTGAGCCCTGTAGAAGCACTTCTGTCGGGGCTACCGGGACCTTGCTGACGTCTCCTTGCTTCCGTAGGGGGCTGAGAACCGCCGTCGTCATGGGCGCACGCGGGGTGCCATCATTACTTGTTTACCAGGGCGAGCCAGATGGGACGTCGGTCTTGTTCCTCGTAGCCTGAGCTAGCTAGGGGTAGGGTAATGATGGTCCCCCCTGTGGCGTGGTCGGGCCGAGCCCAAGGTCGGGCGAGGCGGAGACTCCTCCGAGGTCGAGGTTGAGGCTGAGCCCTGGGGTCGGGCGAGGCGGAGACCACCTTCCGAGGCCGAGGTCGAGGTCGAGCCCTGGGGTTGGGCGAGGCGGAGACCACCTTCCGAGGCCGAGGTCGATGCCGAGCCCTAGGGTCGGGCGAGGCGGAGTCCATCTTCCGAGGCCGAGGTCGAGGCCGAGCCCTGGGGTCGAGCGAGGCGGAGCTTCCTGTGGCGCTTGAGGCTGGACTCAGGTGCTGTCAGCCTCACCCTGGAGGGTGGCACGGTAGTCGGTGAGGGGCGGGCGGCGCTGTTTTCCTGTCAGTTCAGTCAGTGGGAGGGTGAAGTGACTGCGGTCACTTCGACCCTGTTGACTGAGGTACGCATGTCAGGATAAGGCGCCAGGCGATCCTTGCATTGAATGCGCCTGTGATACGGTCGGTTGGTGAGGCGATTTGGCCAAGGTTGCTTCACTACGAAGCCTGCCCGAGCTGGGCTTCGGGCGAGTCGAGGGAGCGCCCGTTGCTTGAGGAGGCCCTCGGGCGAGGCGAGATCACGTCCTTGAGTAGACGAAGCCTTGACCTGAATTGCGCCCATCAGCCTCTGTAGTTTGCGCTGATGGTGATTACCAGCTGAGTTTAGGAGTCTTGGGGGTACCCCTAATTATGGTACCCGACAACCACAGAAGCAACACCACTATAAACATCATTGTTAACACAACCTGTTGCCGCTGCTGATGTTGCACCTGGATCAATAGGCCTTCTATTAGGATTTGCATGTGACTTAAGAAAATGGTCTTAATGATAGTACTCCATTGAGAGAAATATACCATAAACAACATGTGTGGCTATAGGAGGAGCAAGTTGGCCTAGCCCAATTGGAACACCAGCTGGCTCGTGTGGACATATAGCAGCTGCAGTATTCCTGCCCCTTCCATTGTGATCACTTTCATCATCTGTAATTTGAAGGTCAAAAAGACCCACAGGTGAGAAAAGCCTTGTACGTGGAAAGAGACCCAACTTATCAGTTTTTGAGTAATGGGATCGCTTGTTGAGAGGATGAGCACACTCTGCGATAAAAAAATAAAGAAAAAACAGACATACATCAGATTCGGATTAGGTTTACACGACGACCAAAAAAACATAGCAATAATAACCTAAAAATGATACTAAAGCAAGAAACCCAAAAAAATGAGTTCAGCGGCACCTACCAAATCACGCAAGAAAAAAAGTATGCGTTGAAGGGCAGTGACTGCTTGAAAAATAAATAGAGTTTCATATTCTACATAATTAATCACATGCCAAAGGGTCGCAACAAAAAAGGTTATTGTATTATCCAATCAAGGTGCAAAAAGGTGGACTCAGGTCCTGAGACTGAGTTTAACACGAGATCAATCAAACAACTCGCACATGTCACATGTGAAGGAGCTTCGAAACAAAAAATGCCATTGCAAAACACCGCAAAAAAACCACCTAGTGTGGGCACAAAAAGCAAGTCACAGCGCTGCCCCCCTTGATGAAAGATGATGATTTATACCCTCCTTTTCTCCCCACCAAGTGCAATCCTGGCTTTTGCTTTTGCCCCCGAGAGAGGCAAGACAACGACGACCATATACATGATAGGGCATGGAGCATAGTACAGTTCCATACCCTGACATAGACATCTCCTCCATCACCTACAATTTCCCCTTTCCCACACATGCCCACATAGGTAGCACATAGAATAAAAAAATGCATTGAGCAAACACAATGAAGTACAAAATGCAAAAAAAGGAAAACAAAAAAACATTAAAATAGATTTTAAAAAGCACTAACCCGCTGGTGGATTCAAAGATGTTCCATTATTTGCATCCAACCTATTAACGATTGGTGTCTCCAATAGTATGGGCACTGTTATCAGGGGATTTGTAATAACCACATGACCTTTTCCATGAGAAGCCTCAACAATGCCCACACCAGCCCCTTTCTCATTCGACTTAACATCAACTGGCTGCACATCGGTATCAATTTTGGTAGCTTTCTCATCTGACTTAATATCCATATCTTTCGCCAAAAGGTTATTGGAATTCAAAAACTTTTGATGCTTAATAGTCATTGCTTCAGCCAAAATTTTTAGAGAATCGATGATAGCTTCAGTACACCTTGACTTGCAAATTGAACAACAACCCCTGACCTTGTCACACAGAACTTGGCAAGTACTATCAATGCATTCAACATCCACTATTTGGCCAAAATCAACTAATAACTTTTCCTTGAAAAAGTGAAATCATGCAGAAATTGTTTCTCTCCTTCAATTAACACATTCTCCCTATAAGCAGCTCTCTAGAGATAAAAAAAATAAAAAACAAATTTATAAAACAAAAAATAAACAAAAACCACATGAAAAAAACTGCATAAAAAATATACAAAAAGAACAAACTACCTGAGACTTGCAAAAAAAGCAAAAGTTTCAATCAACTTAACCATAGGAGAGGAAATGATGCCCTGGAAAAATAACAAAAAAATTGTAAATAAAAAACTAAATATAAATAAACAATTTCCAAGAACTAAATATAATGAGAAAATACATTTTATAACTCCAAACAACTATACTTAGCTAACTTAGATTATTTACCTAAACAATAAACACAAAAACAGTTTTACAAGGGATGCAAATCCTAGATATAATGGAACCTACTCCCAACAAAAAAACTCCTAAGGGACCATAACATGAGATAACATAAGGTAAAAATTCAACCAAAAAACTAAAAAAACAAAAATACACGTATGTGCTGCTCCACGGCTATAATTAAAGTCTGCAGCTCCATCCCATATAAAATCATTTTTGTAGCTCTGAAGCCACTTTGCCTCCTGTCTTGCAGACCAAGAGACAAGACATGCCTCAATATGCTCGCATGAATCAGAAAGATGCAGCTAGTAGCTAGTGTATAATCAACAGTGGCAATTTAATGAACCAGGACAGGAATAACCCAACATTAGCAGCAAGTTAATGGAGTTAATAATTGACCAGGACATCATCTTGTCCAGTTCCAGGAGCAGATGAGCCTAAAAAATGTTCAACCTTCCTCCATCATGCTCCTTTTATTCCAAATCCCTGAACAACAAGCTAGAATACACCCAATTCAGTTCTTCAATCTGTAGCAGCTCTTGGTTCTCTCCGTCCCTCTCTGCATTAGTATGCACCATCACCACAAAGAAAGTAGGAGCTATCTGTTGCTTCACGTTAAAGATCACAACACTTGCCACTGTTCTTCAGTTACAGTGTTGTTCCTATATATACGGCTATACTGAATCTTTTTTTCCATTGCCTATTTATATAGTACCAGACATAGCTGCAACATATATATGTAAGTTTGAATCCCTAGCTGATGGACCCAAGAGAGAATCCAGGCAGCAACCTAGCTTTCCTTTATAAAAAGAACCACATCACAGTTCGCACAGACATCTCACACTCATTCATCTCTATCAAGGCACAGACATCGCACATACATTTCAATGCTAAATTACAACTTCAAAATTGCATGCATTAACTATATATAAATTTCAACAATACCTATGCTATCCCCAAATATACTGGGACAAATTTTAACTAGAATTGCATGATTTGTTCCTTTGCTAATAGAAACAGAAGAACACACACTGCATACTGAACATCCCAAAAAACAGTAGAACTAGGAAAATATACTCGAGCACAGGAAAGATGAAGTAAAACGAAGAGCACCCTCACCGGATCGACAGTGCCACCAGAGGCCAGGACACAATCTTCGCGCAGTGGAACTCCAGACCCGCCTGCTTCACCACAGCTTGTTGTCGCCGGACAGCGAAAATGGATCCCGTCGGGACCTCCTCGCCCTCCGCCGTGGATACCGTCGCAGCCACCTCCACCACCCCCAGCCATGGATTCCATCGGGCCTCCCCCTCCTCCACCATGGATCCTGCAGCAGCCACCTCGCCCCCCGCCATAGATCCAGTCGGGGCCTCCTCGCTCTCCGACGTGGACCTCGTCGGAATCGCAGCTGCCTCGACCCGCGCCATGTACCTCGTCGGAGCCACCTCGCCCCCCGCCATAGATCCAGTCGGGGCCTCCTCGCCCTCCGACATGGACCTCGACGGAGCCTCCTCGCCCTCCGCCATGGATCCCGTCACAGCCGCCTCGACCACCGCCATGGACCTCGTCGGAGCCACCTCGCCTGCGACTACAACTCATCGCGTGAGCGACAGCAGCAGTGGGCAGCGACGACGGCGCGCGCGCAGCAGCAGTGGGGAGCGACGACGGCGCGCGCGCAGCAGCAGTGGGGAGCGACCGAGCGAGACAGGGAAAAGGGGGTGAAGAGGATAGCTGCTTGCCTGCTTCTGTGACACATGCGACAAAATGGGAAAGTGAAGAGGCGCGAGAATCCCAAAATAAAACAGTGAAAAGGAACCCGATCGGACGGCACACAAGGCGAGCAAAAACAGCCACAGAAACACGCGCGCGTCCGTTAGCTTTTGCCCACAAATAACATGGCCAGGCGTACCATTGTGTCACCGACTTTGCCCCTGCGTAGCTGCGCTGGCACCAGATTTGGCTCTGACTACTATAGGTGGCCAAATGGCCGTGCCTGATGGGCCGGCCCGAAGCACGACCCGTTTAATAGTGTCGGACCGGGTCCGGCATGAGAGTCGTGCCGTGCTTGGGCCACTGCCTCGGCCCCCAGTGCCGGCCCGGCCTGGCACGATTATATTTTTTTATTTTATAAAACATAGTATATATATATATTTAGATTTTATATTTACTATTTACAACAAATGCAATAGAATTATACTGGTTAGTCTACTTAATTTAATGTTTTTAGCCTTGTAGAGGGAGGTCGTGGGTTCAAAACCTACCAGACCGGCGTGCCGTGCCTGGGCTGCGGCATGCGGGCAGGTTGGGCATGGCCCGATTATCTGTCGGGCCGGGCCGCCCATTTGGCCAACTATACTGACTACATAGGTCGCGCCATCTAGGTCTTGGCAAAAAAAGTCCAGTACTCTATTATCTAAACCCGATCCACTCAAATCTGGACCCGATCTATCTGAACCCAAATTACTCGATCACTAATTCGGATAGCAAGTCTAAAACTGATTTAAGTTTGGATATTTCGAGGTTATGAGTCTGGGTACCCGATTTTCCCGAATTACCAAACCCTTGTAATATTGTAATGTGATTGTAAATTTATAATATACTAATATATGAACAATGAACTTCAATCCATTTCTGTGTGCCGTGTGTTTGTTCAAAAATTATATTATTTTGTTACATTTAATATTTACTCATAAATACACTCCACATATAGCAATGATGGAGCAAGAGCGTGCTCTTCTGAACTTTGATGAGCTAGATTCAGCTTGGAAGAGGGCTCGAGGAAAACTACCAGGAAGCGCAGAATGGAGCAAGAGCGTGGTCTTCTGAACTTTGATGAGCTAGATTCAGCCTGGAAGAGGGCTCGAGGAAAACTACCAGGAAGCGCAGAATGGTAAACTACCAGGATGGGCCCTAGGAATTGGAGGCATGTCCGCGCTTCACGGGTGCCGCTGCTATCGGTTTGCTGACGCGTGGCTGCGGACGCGAGTTTTTCTTCATTCCAACCGAAACGAAAGGAGCCATCCGCGTCGATCTCCGCCCCGGCCCCTCCCTCTCCAACCCATCAGGGCAGCTGGTGCCTCTAGGGCATCTCAGTGACTCAGCTCCTCCTCCCGTGCGGTGCCAACCGCCACCTCGGCCTCGACGCCGGAAGCTTCCCCGCCACCCATGCCTCTTGTTGACCTTGTACCACGGCATCCCACTTTGTGCGCTCCTCCACGCGATGCCCATCGCCTTTCAGCTCCTCTACCATCCCACTCCCCTGCCCTCGCCGCTTGGGACCCACGCCGATGCAGCGGCGACACACTGCGCCGAGGAGGAGCTATGTTGCCCTCCGCTCTCCTCCAATGTATCGCCCCTGCGCCGAAGTCGGAAGAGACGACGGAGCCGTCGTCCCTGCGCCACGCAATGTTTGGGATGGCCTCCTACCGGCGCACGCTGCTGCTCGGGCTCCCCCTGCCTCGCCTCTTGTGCGCCCCTGTGCGCGCCTTCCTCTTCCTCGACACGCCGCGACCTCCCGTCGGGCCTCGCTCTCTGCGTCTCCGCCGATGCATCCCACTTCCCCCACTAAAGTTAGTGGAGATGTTCAGGTGGACCTCCTCGCCCTCCCGTTGATTCCTGATGTGAATTAGGAATGGTGATACTCTTAATTGTAAGGCTATTGGAGAGGCCAAATTATCTTCTAAAGTGTATTTATAATAATTTCTACATGTCATTGTTTAATGACATGGTTTCCCCCTACCACATACAAGTATATACAAGTATAGGATAAAAGGTAAGTTGTCATGTTAGCACGGTGAAGATAATCTCTTGAACAGATAATGTGGTAGATCAAAACAATTGATAGGTAGAATCTTTCTCATGACCTCTATGTCTGGATTATTCTCGAGTGGACCCAATATAATTTTCCACTCTGTTCCACTGATCCAATGTCAGATCTTTACTAGCTAACAAGCTTGATCCAGTTTGTATCATTAAATTCTTTTATATTCCTGTTATTTTCCGCTCCTCTACTAATGAGAAGTATTTATCCTTTTAGTATTGCGGCATCTACAATAATCCATGCAGTGCTTATTTGATATACCATTTTTATTACATTGTTTCATAACAATTATTTTTTACTATTGTCTTTTTTCACATGAATTCTTTTACTCACACCTACTTATGTGAATATGTGATGTTTGTCCAGCACTATTGATTTTTTTCGCCAATGTGCTCAGTGAGGCTCAGGATGGGATTCTAGATTTGAACAGCACAATAGACACTTTAGGACGCATCTTGGACCAAACAATTAAGTAATTCCTGATGAAAACTATACCTTCCGCTCGAGCATCTTGTTGGAGTTTATTTTGTATTTGTTTTAACACGCTGACTAGGGTCTTATGGGAAAATTTCAAAATTGCATGCTACTAAATTGTATTGTTTCTACAAGAGTGAGGCTCAAGATGGGATTCTAGATTTGAACATCACAACAGACACTTTAGGACGCATCTTGGACAAACAATTAAGTAATTCCTGATGAAAACTATACCTTCAACACGAGCATCTTGTTGGAGTTTATTTTGTATTTGTTTTAACACGCTGACTAGGGTCTTATGGGAAAATTTCAAAATTGCATGCTACTAAATTGTATTGTTTCTACAAGATTGCATTTCAGTGCAATTAGGATATGACCTCAAAGTTTACCTGTTCTTGTTCTTGCAGGTCAAAGCAGTTGGAGAGGAAATGAGAATAGGGTTTCTTGGGCTTGGCTTTCAGCAAAAATGAGCACCGAGTGATATACCAATAATGCCAAAGATAACTCTCTCCTTGAACCTTGTAAGCTTATATCTTTTTGAACTTTGTTTTATTCCTAGAATGTTAACTACTACTCACTGGACACCTCAAACCATCATGCTTCTTTTGACTTTTAAGCATAGCATTCTTGATATACTTAAATTTTTAAATGGGACTTGTTAGTTACCAAGATAATGTGTTGAGCACTTTGGGGTAAATGACTGATAACTCATTGTTCAGATATGCGTTAGGCAATGATTGTTAATATTTTGTGTAAGACCTAACAGAAACAATCATCGGCTTGTAGGGAAGATACAAAATAATGAGGAATTACATGCCTAAAGTTGGTACTCTTGGCCTTGATATTATGTTCCCGACATGTACTGTGCAGATGATCATATTTCTAGGAGTGCCATTTTCAGAATGACATCACTTATTCATTTGGAGTACTCATCTGAGCACTGAGTTGCTACCTTAAGATTACCAATATCATGTTCTTTAAAAACAGATTACCAATTTCATGGAATTACTCTTTGTAGTGCTTGATATTCTTGTATTGTATGTACTGAACAGTTGGACAACTCTTCATCAAATGAATTATCGCCTGCCAGTTTTTTGTCATTTATTCCCCCATTCTAAATTATAAGATATTTAAAATTTTCTAGATACATCGATTTACTATGTATCAGACATAATGTATATTTTTTCAGACATTGTATATTTAGGTGCATAGAAAAAGCTATGCATTTATAAAAGCCAAAACTTCTTATGATTTAGAATGGAAAGATTATGGTTTAGAATGGAGGGAGTATTGAGTACTATGTTAACACTTTCATTTTTTTGTTTTATTAAATGCCTTCCTACAATGAGTTACTGGTCCACCTCAAATCGGAAAGAACTAAAGAAGACATGCCACATTTTCTCATGCAGATTGTGTTGTATGGATCAACCTAGAATGAGTCTTCCAAAGACTTAGGTAAAACCTGGACAACATATCTATTGTTCTGTTCAAACTCTTGGTCATTTTAACTCATGTTAACAGAATACAAATAGATGTAAATTTGTTTCAGTTAACCTGATTTGTATTATGAGCTAACCCGATTTGTTTAACTCATGTTAACAGAGGCACATTGTATTATGAGCTAACCCGATTTGTTTTTTAGCTTTCAGCACTTCCATATTCTGCTCATTGTGTATTTTTTGTTTTGTTAATATCGCTGTACTATATGTCACAACCTTTTCATGCATTGACCAATAACTTAGCATTTGGAATGGGTTTCTCCTTTCTGTATCATTATGTATTTATGTGTACTTCCAGGGAGTACCATTTTCTTCATGTTGGCGATGAAATGCTACAATCTAAGTCGCTTGATCGAGATTCATATGTCTTTGGTGGGTTATCAGTTTTCTTTACAAAGATTTGAGTCACATGTATGTTGATGGGTTGGTATATTA